>NW_008329035.1:960800-1020925 GCF_000622305.1 Nannospalax galili
CCTTAACAAGTTGGCTATGACCTTAGAAATTTTAAGATTATGTGTACATTACTTTTTATCTCATCCTTTATATATCATAACAAACCTACACTGACCTTCATCACTTGCTTAGGCTTTCTCATTTTTTCTATCTATTTTGGAAAATATCTCCATTCCCATATCCTTTTACATTCTCATTTTCTTTTTTAATAATTATAGACATAATAAAATTAACAAATAAGTTTTCTATCCATTGTGAGAATTCTTTTCCTAGGAATACTAAGCAATGTTTATCCCCTTCTAAGGTTCTAGTGTCAAACCAATGCTTAATTAAAGTTTTCTTGGGGAACCAATGATGTTACTGAGCTTACTTACAGAGATGACTGAGGGGTTGCTGAGGTATATGAGTGACCTGAGGATATGCACACTGGAAAGCCTTTATCCAGCATGGATCAAGCCTTCTCTTCCTAGACTTCCCCGGATTATATACTTTAGTCAACCCCAAATCCAGGAGACCATGTGTGATTAGGGCCAAGTTACATACAGTTGGTTGGGAAGAGTGGCCAGATACTCTAGTGAGGGTCCAATGACCCTGCTTGCCCCTCCTCTAATGAAGGAGCACAACAGTCAACAAGCCCAACTGTGATGATATTTAGCAAGCAGGCACAGCTGAAGTCGTGTTGATGGTAGTTTTTTCATGCAGAAGAGACTGCTGTACAACATCAGCTTATTAAAAGAACATGGAATTTAAAAGGATTTGGTGCTAGGTTCCACAAATGAGGGAGAACATACATCTTTTGTTTTTCTGACTCTGTTACTTTGCTTAGTATTACAGTTTCTAGATCCATGCATTTACCTGCAAATTTCATTATTTCATCTTTCTTCACTGCTGAATAGAACTCCATTGTGTAAAAGTACCACATTTTTATTAACCACTCGTCAGTTGCACCCATATCTGAGCTATTGTGAAAAGAGCAGCAACAAACACGGATGCACAGGTATCTCTACAGTAGGATGAGTCCTTTGGGATATGCCATGGAGTAGTGTAGCCGGGTCATATGGTAGGTTCATTTTTAGTTTTTTAAGAGTTTTCCACACTATTTTCCATAGAGGCTGCCGGAGTTTGCACTCTCACCAGCAGTGAATGAGTGTTCCCCTTTCTCCACATCCTTGCCACATTTGGTATCATTTGTTCTCTTGATCCTATCCAATGTGATTGGGGTAAGGTGAGCCCTTAGGATGGTTCTAATTTGTACTTCTCTAATCACTAACAATGTTGAACACCTTTTTAGATGTTTTTTAGCCATCTGTATTTCTTCCTTTGAGAACTCTCTGTTTAGATCTTTAGCCCATCTTTTAATTGGGTCATTTGGTTTCTCAATTCTTTGTTTTTTGAGCTTTTTATGTATTCTGGGTTGTTAAAAACTCTGTTAGATGTGTCACTGATGAAGATTTTTTTCCCATTCTGTGGGTTTTCTCTCTTCACTTTTTTGATTGTTTCTTTTGCTGTACAGAAGCTTTTTTGTTTAATGAGGTTCCTCTTATTTATTGCTGACCTTAATTCCTGAGCAACTTTTGTCTGATTTAGAAAATCCTTTCCTACACCTACATAAGACTACAAATCTTGGTCTACAATATTGTAGTGCCCACCTGTAGCTAAGGGAGACAATCCACTAATGTTCTAAAATGATGGCTACATTTGTTTTCTCCCCCTATTTAGAAGCCTTTAAGAGAGAACCGACACTGATTCTAGCCACTCCAACAGCTATCAAAGTGCCTGAAAAAATCCTGAGTCCATCATTCTTGAGTCCAGCCTTGGCAGACAATAGAAAAATGAGGAGGAACACAATGGAGGGATGCTTTTGGAAGTTCTTGTCAAGAAATCCCAATGGACTCTGATATGAACATTTGAAATTTGTCCTGTTTTGACTTTTTTCTAGTTCCCTGTCTAGAACTTGTAGTGCTAACTACTCTTGCCTTTACTTCTTCTACACATCTCCTAGGCACAAGTCAAGGATTTTCTTTTCTCCCTACAGTTAAGAGTTATGCAATTTGGGAGTATTTTAGATAGACCCACTGAAGGGGTACCCCAATTGCCTCACCCTGCATCCCTGTTCAGCATGGAAGAAGCCAGAGAGGTCTGCATCCCAATTCCCCATCAGCAAGTTGGGTAACCTCTTCAGAGGATGGTGTGATAAGAATAGGAGGTAGGAACTGGCTAGGCGGTTAGGGTAAAAAGACCCCAAAGAAAAGTAGCCAGTTTCTTGGCTAAAAATCAAAATGTCCTTGGGCCTCTTAGCAACATACTCTGTTCCAAAGGCCAGAAAAAAGGTATTTGGGAGCTCTTATCTAACCCCTAAAAGATTTTAGGGTTATCTCTTCAGAGGGGGTAATGTTAGAGTAGCAAAAAGCCCCATAAAAAACAGAAAGAGTAAGCAAAGTTGTTCAGGAAGAAGTGATGGGAAGATACAGGAGGAGATGGAGGGGAGGGAGGGGGCATGGATTTGATCAAAACACTTTATATGCATGTATGAAATTCTCAATAAATTTTTTAAAAGTTAAAAACAAAAATAATAAAAGATCTGTATGCTTTACTACATCTAAATTGTACCTCAAAAAATGCAGTTGAGCCAGGCATGGTAGCACATGCTTTTAAGCCCAGCACTTAGGAGGCAGAGCCAGGAGATCTTTGGTCTACATAGTGAGTTCCAGGCCAGCTGGGGCTATAGGGAGACCCTGTCTCAAAAAAGAAAAAGAAAAAAAAAAAATGCAGCTGAAAGCACACAAAGCTGGGTGTCCACAGATCAGCTCTATTACTAATTAGCTCCCTGGGCTTCAGCAACTCATGCAGCCTCAAAAATAAGGGGATTATAGACAATAAGCTCTAAAGTTCAGCTTTAAAGGTCTAAATGACTTTTTAAAAATTTTTCTTTAATATCTGATTTATCTTTTGACCATTTTGCACATACATACTATATTAGTCACTTTTCTGTTGCTGTGATAGAAACACCATGACCAAGGGAGCTTATAAAAGGAAGAGTTTATTTAGCTTACATTTCCAAAGGGGCAAGAGTCAGTCCATCATGGCAGTGAGGCAGGGCGGCAGAGGTGGCTGGAGAGGAATGGAAGCTAAACTTTCACATCTTCAAACAGGCACAGGAAGCTAGTCTGACTGGAGATCTGGCAAGGGTTAAGAATACTCTAAGCCAGCCCTCAGTGACGTGCTTCCTCCAACATGGCCACACCATCTAAGACCTCCCATAACAGTGTCACCAACTGGTGGACAAAATGTCCAAATACTTGGAGTTTATGAGGGAATTCTCATTCAAATGACCACACATAAAATGTATCCCTTTTTAAGTGCAGGAGTGTTTTGCCTGCATGTATTTAAGTGCACCTGTGCATGCAATGCCTGATGAGTCTAGAAGAGGGCATAGGATCCCCTAGAACTGAAGTTACATACAGTTGTTAGCTGCCCTGTGGGTTCTGGGAACTGAACCCAGGTCCTCTGCAAGAACATCCAGTGTTCTTAACCTCTGAGCCCCATATAATGTATTTTGATCCTATCCATCCTCAACTCCCACCTCCAATTTTTCCTGTCCCCTCCCCACCTTCAAGCATGGACAATTTTTTTAAATTAGCCATGATTTTGTGGAAATTATTAACTGAACTTGGAACTTTGACTATCTTAAAATTTTTCAATGATAAATAATATATGAACATATTGTCATTATAAAAAGAAATTCAAATGACATAGATAAGGCCAAAGTTGTCTCTGGCTCCCTTCCCATAATCTTAGAGGAGGCCTGTCTTTCTAGGCTGCAGTGTATTCTTTCAGGCTTTGTTGTTGTTGAGGAAGCCATGTGAGGCTGTGGAGTAATGCTGCCAGGCACCTTGACTCAGCAGCACCACTGGAGAGACTGGAACTCTCCATATATCAGCTTTCCATCTGAAATTGGTAACAAAAATGCAACCTTACCTGAGTGTGTTCTGGGAACTAGTAGGAGGAGACATGTAAAGACTTAGAACCTGTTACCTAGGAAGTACCAGATATTCCTGATAAAGTTCTTACTATTTTTTTAAATAAAATATCTACTTACAGGACTGGAGAGATGGCTCAGCAGTTAAGAACACTGGTTGTTCTTGCAGAAGACCCGGGTTCAGATCCCAGCACCCACATGGCAGCTAACAACTGTCCGTAACTCCAGGCCCAGGGGATCCGGAAGCCTCTTCTGACCTCCGCAGGCATTGCACGACATGGGTGCACTTACCTACATGGAGGCAATACCTGCATACACATAAAATAAAAATAATAAAAATTTAAAAATATATATCCACTTACATCTTTCAATTTAACTGAAGAATAATTCAGCCATGCAGCCTAAGTCAGAGCAGTGGCTCAAAGCACAACAGGAAAACAGGTCTTTGCTCTCGGAATATTTCATCATGGATCTTGGTATCACCTAATATACCTTGTAGTTGAGAGAAACCAGGCCTGTCAACATTCTGTTACCAACATTTCAAAGTTTTATTTAGTATGAGAGATATTTAATAGGTGGGAGGGGGAATAAAAAATAAAATTCAAGAGAGTGACAGCTTCCTACAATCTCTGAAAACCACCAGCCATGAATCAAGGGGCCAGAGGATGGCTAAAAACAGAACACAGCCAAATACCCTGCTTGGGCTGGGGAAATGGGTCAGTCAGTAAAGTGCTTGGCAAGTATGAATTACCTGAGTCTGATCCTCAGAATTCACATTTCAAAAGCCAGGTGTGGAGCTAAAGAGATGGTTCAGTTGTTAAGAGCACTCTCTGCTCTTTCAGAGGATCTAAATTCAGTTCCTAACACCTACATTGGGCAGCTCAATCCAGATCCAGGGGATCTGACACTCTCCTCTGGCATCTGCACACATCTGGCATATACTTACACACAGACACACACACACACACACACACACACAAAATTATTTTAATCTTTAAAAAAAAATTTTTTAAGCCTTAGGGGCTGGGGAGTTGGCTTAGTGGTTAAGAGCACTGCCTGCTCTTGCAGAGGACCCTGGCTCAGTTCCCAGCACTCACTGATAGCTAGCAACTGTCCATAACTCCAGTTCTAGGGGATCCAGCACTCTATTCTGGCTTCCTCGGGCACCGCACAACACGGGTACACTTACATCCATGCAGATAAACCACGCATACACATAAAATAAAAATAAATAATTTTAAAGTCTTAGAAAAAAGCCAGGTGTGATGGCATATACTTGTGCTGGGGAGGCAGAGTCAGAGCCTTGGGGCTCCATGACTGACCAGCCTACCTAGCTGAGTCAGTGAGTATCAGGTTCAGTGAGAAACCCTTCCCCCCCAAAAAAGAACACATGTGCACCTGTAGAGACACATGAATACATACATGCACACACACAAACACTGTTGATGAATAGCTAGGTATTGTTTCTAGACTCAAGAAAGAGAGTCCAATGTGATCACTCTATTATTCACGTAACATTTATTCAGCAAAAGATTTTCATTTCTTAATGAAGAATCTCTTAACGAGGGGGGAAAAGCCTGCCTGGATAGGTTTTGATATATACTACATGGAAAGACATGACTTTCTACTTTCAAACTCTCAATTGTCAGAGAAAAGAGTACCACCTTTTCTTCTGCTCGAGCCCAATCAATTTTTCACTTTTACGCAGTGATAAGAGTCTGTACCAAAGGTTCTTGATTCTGTCTATAGGAAAGGGCTCTAACTGCCACTTAGTCCACATGTCAATGGTCTGAAACAAGGAAAATTCAAGGATCCTGACTGAGTTACAGAGTTTCTGCTCTGTTCAGGAACAGACTCTCTTCCAGCAGGGGTGGACCCTGCACTAGCAGGTGACATGATTTATCTCATAACAACTTACCCTTCAGAGCACACCCAAGCAGTGCCCTGCTGGAAATGAGAGGTTCAGACTGCACCTAGACAGTGCCCTGCTGGAGAGGCAAAGGGCAGGGAGAAAGAGCTGACCTTGCTCATTTCCCTGGCCTTCCTGGCTGAATGCCATATCAACACATTTCCAGGAGTAGTGGTTGATCTGTGGTAGCTTTTGAACTATGACCCTAGTGGTGTGATTCTAAGAGTCCTGTGCCCCAGATTACTCCTCTGTCTCCATAAAACTGCCTGGCATCTTATATTTGAGACTACTGACTAAATATTCATTATTAAACTATTGACAAAATATTCATTGGCTGTTAGACTAAATATTCATTTAGTTTAACAAACATTGTCATACAATGTAAATGTCCTCAAGATAGTTTACTAAAGCAAAGCACTAAGTCATCGGGGCCAGCAAAGTGGCTCCGTGGGTAAAGGAGCTTACTGCCATACTGGAAAACCTGAGATGGAGCCACAGGTTCCACATGGTAGAAGGAGAGAACTGGCACTCATAAGTTGTCCTCTGACTTCCACTCTCATTTCTTGTATACACTGACATGAATGTACACACTTGCATGTGCACTCACATACCCAAAGTAAATAAATAAAAATGTAATAAAAATAAAGCAGTAAGTCATCAGTCACTCTCAGTCTGTCATGAATTTTTTTTATCTATTATTTCCAATAGCTGCCTAAAGTCATCAAATCTAGATCAGAGTTGTTGGGTTATGTTTATTGCTATTTCATTTTCTTTTGACTCTGAAGAATGTAAAAGGGAAGGAAGGATACCTTGGGAGCATGGGCCCTACCATGGAAGGTGGGGAGAGGAGTAGATGTATGAGCTGATGGAGTCCAGCAGGAGAGTCTGGATTACTCAGAGTAAGGGAGGAACCCAAGTGAATGCTGACTCCAAGCAAGGTCCACTGTCTCCCAACTTTGGAATCATCCTACTTCAGGGAATACGGCTCTGGCTCTGGGCAAAGATCCAGAGTTATGTAAACTCTGCTTATCATTCAAATTAATACTACAATGACTGATGCATAAACTAAATTATAATAAACAGCCCAGGAATCACATGGAAAATAAGCATAAGGAAAAATTAAACACACACACACACACACACACACACACACCATATTTGCCAATTATGACTCATATGCAAAGCAGAGCTCCTAAACTCAAATGGTGAAGCAAATATCCCAGCTACATTCTTGCCCTTTGCTGAGGCAAGTAAAAGCTAGGGAAGTCCTCTGTATGGTGACTCTGGGGAGAAGAGACTGTCTTCCCACAGTGGGCTGCCATCTTGCTCTACATTTTATTTGTTCACAGGTGAATTGGAATGGAGTAAGGACAAGACCTATATGATTACTCTGAAGATCAGACTGACAGCCACCCCTCCTTAAAAGTGGGCTGGGGGAAAAAAATCCACCAGATCTATGGATTGACTCCAAGTAAATTATTTCCCAAATCTATCTGAATTGGAAAAATAATTCACGGTACCTGCTTAAGTGAAATTATGCCTTATAATTCTGATTCAACAGGTCTAGAAAAGGCCTGGGAAATGGCTTTTTTACTAGCACGTCTAATGGTTTTTGTAATCATGTAAATTTTGTAAATACTAATGTACAAAGTCCATAATTTTAGGAAAACTAGGGAGCAAGAGAGGCCAGAGGGTTCTGTTTCTTACCCACATTAGGGGATACACATGGTTGCTCCTTTTGGCAGATAAAGCAAATTTTTACTTCAGGCCCAAAACATCACTGGTCTTTGACTGAAAACTTTCCATGATTTCAACAGGACATAGAATCCAAGATACAGAAGGAATTTAGCTCTTACACATGAAGACCTATTAATATCCACCTGTTCTCTAACCTTTTAGAAATACACAGCAACAATTTGGTCTTGTGTGGCTTAACGTGGTACTTCTTGATGTGAAGTGGTAAAATTGTAAGTCTATATTGATGCCATAATGGTATAGCCAGAGTTCTGAAATAATACATTAAAACTGATTAATAACAAACAGGAAGCTAAAACATGTTCTGCTAAAAACCTAGTATGAAAGACATACTCAAATAGAAGTCAGCTTTTCACAAGAATTCCTTCCCCAGAGCCCCATTCTGCAGACACACTCACAATATACAGTAAAAAAGAGTAATTACATCAAGTGACATAATCTTTTTAATATTTTATTTATTATTTTTATTTTATGTGTGTGTGTGTATTGCCTGCATGTAGGTAAGTACACCTGTGTTGTGCAATGCCTGCGGAGGACAGAAGAGGCTGTCAGATCCCCTGGAACTGCAGTTACAGACAGTTGTTAGCTCCCATGCGGGTGCTGGGATTCAAACCAGGGTCTTCTGTAAGAACAGTCAGTGTTCTTAACTGCTGAGCCATCTCTCTAGCCCCAAGTGACATAATTTTAAGTAAAGTTTCACTATATTTTATTTTGTTGTGATTTTAATATGGTTATGATAAATAATAAATTAGTTGTTAATACATTACCTGCTGTTCACTCTTGACTATTAAAAAAATTCTGTTAGTACACTGCAGAGGTCAGAAGAGGGCATCAGATTCCCCTGGAACTGAAGTTACGGATGGTTGTTAGCCACCATGTGGGTGCTGAAAACCAAACAGGTTCCTCTGCAAGAGCAGCAGGTGTTCTTAACCACTGAGCCATCTCTCCTACCCACTTGTTTTTGAAAAGTACTTTATAAGCATTGCTGTCTTTAAGAAGTAACGTAATTACTTTGAAAATTTTTGTATAGGTTGGAGAATTTGGAAAAGGAGTGAATGGCAAACACATTGTAATTTTGGATTACTGATAAAAACTGTACTACCAAGCTTCAGCAACTCAAACATTTTGATAAGGAAGGTAACAAGTGCCTGACAGCTGCCTACGAGAACTGAGAATTACTAGGCTTCTGCAAGGGTAGTAGATAAGACTGATATCATTGGATGGAGGGGCTGGAGTCCAGCCCTGTAACTGTGGGGACAATCATGGTCAAACTACAGAAATAGCAGAAGAAGGAAAAGACAGACCCCCCCCCCCAAAAAAAAGCCATAAGGGCATACAATCGCTGCTTTTTAAGTGTGTGCAGACAAACAGACTCTCAGGCCTGTGGAGCCTGAAACAGCTGTGCCCAGGTGGGCTTGGCTGAGTTTATGCTATCTTGGTCTTTGTTTTCCTGTGTGACCACAGTTGGCTAAAAGATAGTCGCTTCCAGAGGATTTTTTTTTTTTTTTTTTTTTAATTAGACAGAGTCTCATGTATCTCAGGCTAATCCCTACTCACTAGTAGCAGGGAATGACCTTGAATTTCTGATCCTCTTACCTCTACCTCCCAAGTGCCAGGATTACAGGTGTGAGCCTCCACACCTGGTTATACAGTACAGGAGATCCAACCCAGGGACTCACTCACACATACTAGGGAAACCCCCTACCAACTGAGCCACAAACCTGACCTCTCCCAAGGCTTTAACAGAAATACAGTGCAAAAGAAAGGCATGTGCTCTGGGGCAGGTCAGCAGGAGAAACTGAACTTTCATGTTCCTCCCAGAGCTTAAAAATGAGAAGTTTGGGATTTGGACTAAAGGTCACAGTGACATTTTCTTTTCTTTTATTTCTTTTCTTTTTTGCTGAACTTTTCCAGGAGATGGCCAGGCCCCTCAGGTGACAACTTTTCAGATTAAATTTCCCATTATTGGCATGGTGGCACATATCTGTAGTCACAGCACTTGGGAGGCTGAGGAAGAAGGATTGCTATATCAAACCAGCCATAGCAGGAAGGAAAACTTTATATTAAAAACAGAAACTTCGTTTATATTTTGGTTTGAGGATTGATTCTTTATATTGAAGATAATGACTGTGGTAACACACACATACATATATATATATATATGAATGGAAAATGTTTTAATTCTAAAATTTACCATTGCTGAAGTCAGAATTCTCCAAACTCTCATCCAGGATTCTGTTGTTTTTATTTATTTTATTTATTTATTTATTTTTTTAGAGACAGGGTCTCCCTGTAGCCGCAGCTGTCCTGGAACTCACTATGTAGACCACGCTGGCCTTGAACTCACAGAGATCTGCGTGCCTCTGCCTCCCAAGTGCTGGGATTAAAGGCGTGCACCACCACGTCCAGCCTGTTTTTAATTTTTTTTAAAATTGTGTGTGCATGTGTGGGTGCATGCACATATGGAGGCCAGTTTGGGAGTCAGGTCTCTCCTTCCAGTTTGAGACAGGTTCTCTTGCTTTGGCACTGGGTTCTCTGGAGTGCTGGGACTGCAGGTGCACACTGCTGCATCTGGCCTTTTTATGTGGTTCCAGGGATTGAACTCGGGTTGTCTGGCTTACTTGGCTAGCACTTTATCCACTTCGCCATCTCACCAGCCCCATTCTTCTGATTCCTATGACATCAAGAGAAATGTTTGGTTCAGGATCTCAGAACACCTCAGTCCAAACACCATCTCCCTAGGTTGTTACTCCTTATTATTGCTTTAGAACTGTATTTGGGAGACTGGGACATTTTAAAAGAATTTTAAAGACTCAACTGTGACATAAGTTATTAATATTTGAAGAGATAGAATCTATGGAGTCTATTAACCTGATGATTTGGTTGTATTAATGTTGTTACAGTACAGTGCAGTACAGTAACAACCCCCTGTACTGTACCTGCTTCATCGACCCAATTTCCATGGCCACCTGAGTTTGATGTTATTACTCCATCTTGCACTGATAGGCATGAAGGCCTGGAGAGATCACACACCTTGTAAGGGGTAGAGCCAGGGTTTGCACTCCCCTGACTCCACAGTCTGATTTTCAGATACCAACATTTCTTGCTACATACAAAGCATTCTGAGATCATCTCCTGCAGGAAGCCTTGTGGCCAACATCTCCACTCCACCTCAAATGCTCTGGATACAGTCTCTTTCTCTGTGATCCAGGCTGGCCTAGAACCCTCCATCCTCCTGTTGGGTAGCTCATGACCATCCATAATTCCAGCTCCAGGAGATATCCTCTTCTACCCTCTGCAGGCACCAAAACACATGTACACATGCTCACACACATTTACACATAATTTAAAATAAAATCTTTTTTTTAAAAACAAGGCATGGTGGCACATACCTCTAACACCAGCACTCAAGAGGCAGAGGCAGGCAGATTTCTGTAAGACTGAGACCAGTCTGGTCTACATAGTGAGTTCCTGTCCTGTTGGGCCTACAGGAAGGTCCTACCTCAAAAGAAAAAATAATGTTTTTAAAGATGCTGAGATGGGGCAGGAGGGATAGTTCAGCAGTTAAGAGCACTGGCTGCTCTTGCAGAGGACCCGTATTTGATTCCCAGCACCCACATGGTGGCTAACAA
Source organism: Nannospalax galili (assembly GCF_000622305.1). Classification (NCBI taxonomy): domain Eukaryota; kingdom Metazoa; phylum Chordata; class Mammalia; order Rodentia; family Spalacidae; genus Nannospalax; species Nannospalax galili. The sequence continues at coordinate 972,056 of NW_008329035.1, forward strand.
TCATTCATAACTCCAGTTCCAGGGGATCTGATGCCCTCTTCTGACCTCCAGGGCATTATACAACATGGGTGCACTTACATGCATGTAGGCAATACATCCATACACAAAAAATAAAAATAAAGTATTTTTTTTAATTTTTGTTTTATGGGTATGAGTGTATTGCCTGCATGTACATGAATGCACCCTTGTCATGCAATGGCACAGGGGTAAGAAGAGGGCTTCAGATTCCCCTGGAACTGGAGTTAAGGACAGTTCTTAGCTGCCATGTGGGTGCTGGGAATCAAACCTGGATCCTCTGCAAGAGCCGTCGGTGCTCTTAACCGCTGAGCCATCTCTCCAGCCCCAGAAAGTATTTTTTAAAGAAGAGATTGTCACTTGTCAGAAAACCATTGCTCTGCCAGCACCCAAACAGCCTGTGTAAAACAAGCCAGGGTTCTCAGTCCAACTCCAGACTGACACCTGGGCTACATATCACATATGTAAGCAAGAACTCTGGAATCAGGGTCCCAGTGAGGCATATTTGGTAGCAAAATAGGCCAGAAGAGGGTAAAGCGGGGACTCCGTGAAGTCAAAGCAGAGCTGCCATTGGAGGTGTGAAAGGTGGGGGTAACTGTCTTCTGACCTCTGAAGCCTCTGCACAACACAGGTACACTTACACACATACAGGCAATATACGCATACACATAAAAAAGTTAAAATAATAAATTTTTTAAGTAAAAATAAACCAGATAAAGAGGAAGCTAAACCTTTTTCTTCCTGGCAAGTCACCATTTAGATGGTTTGGGATCGAGTAAACACCACAAACTGAAAATTTCCTCTGCGCTAGTATATAGCCATGATGCAAAACAGTGTGGAGGCTCCTAAAAACTAAAAATAGAAACACAGTATGATCCTTCAATTCCACTTCTAGATGTCAATCCAAAATAACTGAAGTCAATATGTCAAAGAGCTGTCGCATACCTGTGTTCATTGCAGCAATTTTCACAGCAGCAAAGAAATGGAATCAACCTAAGTTCTACAAAAGGGTGAATGGATAAAGAAACTGTGATGTAGATACAACACTGTGATGTAGATATTAGTCACTTCTCTGTTGCTGTGATAAAATACTATGACCAAGGCAACTTATAGAAGAAAGTGCTTATTAGACTTATAGTTCCAGCGGGAAAATCCATAATGGTGGGGGTGGCAGAAAGTGACCAGAGCAGAAAGCTGAAGAATCACATCTTCAAGCAGGCATAGAAAGCAGAGAGCAGACTAAAAATCTCTGCTTAAGATCTCTCTAAGCCTGCCCCAGTGACTACTTCCTCGAGCATGGCCACACCTCCTAAAGGGTCCATGATATTCCCCAAAGAGTGACAGGAACTGAGGACCAAATGTCGAAATACTTGGAGTCCATGAGGGACACTCATTCAAACCACCACAGTCATAAAATAGAAGGAAATTCTGTCATTCTGACAAAAATTAATGTACCTGGAGGACCCTGTGCTAGGTAAAATGAGTCAGACACAGGAAAACAATCACTGCACGATCTTACTTAGATGTAGAAGCTTTAAAAAAGTGTAACTTGGAGAACTAGAGAATAGAAAGTGCTTATAAGAGGCTGAGTAGTTATGGAGATGTTGATCAAATGGTATACTTTCTGCTAGACAGGAAGAAAAAGGATTCGAAGTTTATTGCATATGAATAGTGAATTAATCAACAAATGTACTAAACAATGACTATTACCCATGGTTATATTATTAACCATAGTTTATAATAACTGTGTATTGCAAAATTGCTAAAAGAACAGATTTTAAATGTTCTCACTATAAAAATGTATGTTGAAAAAAATAAAAAAGAAAGAAAAAAATATAGTGAAGTCATGGATATGGTGCTTGGGTTGATATAATCATTTCATAATGTATACATATCTCAAAATATCACATTGTACCCTATAAGTACACACAATGATCATTTGTCAACTAAAAAGAGAGATTTAAATTTTAAAGCATCCACCAAAATACAGGCCAGATTTGGTTCTATTGTCCATGTCCAACCTACACATCGTCTATGTTAGTTCCTTGGTCATGAGCCATGAACAAGGCAAAATGACCCCAAATTTCATTTCCACTAAGAGTTTAAATGCTTCTCATCTCAATAATGAACTTGGCAGTTCATTCCAGAGACTCTGCAAAAGATACCAGACATCAAGGCTGACAAATTGTATCCTTTTTTTATGGGCCTGACAGTAAATGAAAAGAGTTTGTTTTGCCAAAAGGGGTACCAAGGTAATTTGTGAAGACTTGACCTCATTAAAATAATCTTGAACTATGCCCTAAAAGGAGGAAACATCTAAATTAATTCTTATAGGCTTCTCCTGAATTGTCAGAAAGTGTTCTCAGAGCAGTATTCTTATCACTCCTGTTTTATGGGAAAGGGCCCTGAGGCTTATAACAACCTCCCCAGGATTATACTGCTGTAATCAAAGAGTCAAACTCATTCTTAAACCCACAGCCCCCCCATTACCAATTTATCACCACTCTCCACAGGTCTTGTATCAAGGGCATATCCTCCCTCTAAATTGTCTCTAAAAAGCTTACAGACTCTGAGACTAAAGATGGTTCAAAAACCCCACAAAAAATAAAAGGAGCATGAAGGCTACTCCTTAAGCCAGGAGAGAAAGAAAATTATCCTGCAGTGAATCAGAGAAAGCAAATATGCCACTGCACTTTTAGAAGTGACAAATGGCTCCCAGACTAGGCAGGCTTTGATTTAGTCTAGTTGAATATTAATAACAACTCCCACAGAAGAAGAGATTTCCAGGAGACTAGGAGGTAGGTCCAAAATGAAAAAGCTTCTTAAGCACCTTCCAGGGAGAGTTGAGGTCAGCTGCCCCAAACCTTAATGAAGAGAGATGGCCAAACTATCAAGCTTAGGAAAGCCAACAGCCATGAAGGAAAAGACCAACAGATCTGCTTCATAATAATTAAATAATTGTATGTGTTGCACATTTGGATATCTGCAACTATATAGTTACTTTTCTATTGCTGTTATAGAAACATCATGACCAAGAGAACTTATGAAAAGAAGAGTTTATTTAGTTTACAGTTCCAAAGGGGCAAGAGTCCATCATGGCAGGGAGGCATGGTGGCAAAGATGACTATAGGAGGAACAGAAGCTAAACTCTCACATCTTCAAGCAGGCACAGGGAGCAAACCTACTGGACATCTGGCAAGACTTAAGAAAGCTCTAAGCCCTTCCCCAGTGATATGCTTCCTCCAGCATATCCACAGCTTCTAAGACCTCCCAAGACAGTGCCACAAACTGGGGACAAAATGTCCAAATACTTGGAGCCTACGGGAGACATTTTCATTCAAACCACCACATTCCACTCCCTGGCCCCCATAGGCTCATGACTATATAAAATGCAAAATGCATTTAGTCCAACCTTAAAAATCCCTATAGTTGGAGGGCAGGCAGGTTGGTGGCCTGAGTGGAGCATGCTCTGGCTCCTCCCTGAGGTCAGCTAGCAGAAGGAGGTGGGCTGTGTAGCAGTGAAAAAAAAAATCCCTATAGTCGTGGCACATGCCTTTAATCCCAGCACTTGGGAAGCAGAGAGACCCTGTCTCAAAAGAACCCCCCAAAAAATTTTTAAAAATTCGCCATAGTCATTATCAGTCTCAATACGATTCAAAAGTCCACAGTCCAAAGAAGTCTCTTTTGAGACTCATGGCAATCAATATCTTAACCATAAGCCTCTGTACAATCAAAAGACAAATCATATACTCCGAAAATACATTCCCATTCCAAATGGGATAGAATAGAGGCATAATGAGGAAATACCAGACCAAAACAAGACCAAAAACCAGCAGGGCAGACACTAAATCCAGTAGCTCCATGTCCAACTTCTGGGACTTTACTTCCAAAGGGCTTAGATGGCTCAGACTGTCCACTTTGCTGTGTGAAACATACATCACTCTCTTGGTCTGGTACTACTCCTTGTATGCAGCTATTTTTGACAGATACCTCACACTCTGGCATCATGAATATCTTGGGGTCTCCATTGTCAACCAGGCTTCACCTTCACAACTTCACACAATGGCTTATTAGGGCCTTCTTTATGCAGGTAAACCCCTACTGCACAATGCCTGGCCTTGGTGGCTCTCTGAAACCATGGAGGAAGAACCCATGACCCCTTCACGTTTGCATTTTTAAAGCCAGCACCAGGTGAATGACATTGCCAACTTTAGCTATAAGTTTGGGATGGACCCCAGCCTGCTTCATCCACTTTAGAAGCTTTTCTCTTTTGTGGTTTTCTTGTAGAAAATCCCTACATCATTTTCCTTTCACAAGTTGGAGGTTTAGGTGGGTGTGGTCTTGCCCTGGAGGTACTCTCTCCATTGTTTACGTGCAAATCTCTAGCCCTCTCCTTAATTATTTTAATCTCCTTAGCAAAGGGATCCTCTCCTTCAGCACATGCTGAGGCTCCAACATTAATCTTCCTAGTGCTCATTTTCAATCCAAACTGTACATTCTGTATTTCTTTCTACACCATTTGCTCTTTTTCACTGTAGATCTATATAATATTCACCATTAATAGCCATGCCACCATTTCTACATCAGGCTGTCTTGAAATATTCTCTGCCAAAGAAGTTGGTCCACTGCTTTTCAACTTAGGCTCAGTGAAGCTTTTTGGTTATGGGCAGACTCCAGCCAGACTCTTTGCCAAAATATCCCAATTGCTGCTTAAGCCCTTATTTCTTTCTGGCACTACATTGTTCTCAGCCCTACCTTCTTCCATGGTCAGGTTCTTCACAGCCAACACCCCACTCTCAGTACCAATTATTGTATTAGTTATTTTTCTGTTGCTGTGATAAAAATAGCATCATCAAGGGAACTTATAAGAGGAAGAGTTTATTTAGCTTACGATTCCAAAGGGGCAAGAATTAGTCCATCATGGTGGGGAGGCCTGGTGGCAGAGGTGGCTAGAGGAAGAGTGGAAGCTAAGCTCTCACATCTTCAAGCAGGCACAGGAAGTGTGATTGGTGATCCAGCAGGCTTAAGAACTCTCTAAGCCCTCCCCCAGTGATGTGCTTTCTCTAGCACGGCCATACCTTCTAAGACCTCCCAAAACAGCATCACCAACTGGGGACAAAATGTCCAAATACTTGGAGCCTATAGGGAACATTTTCATTCAAATCACCACAGCAACCCTATAGGCATGTGGAGTGGCCAGAGAAGAACACTGAGTATCCTGCTCTATCACTCTTCTGACTCCACCTTGAGACAAGGTGTCTCCCTGAGTCCCCTGTCCCCTTGAGGTAAGGTCTCTTACTGAACCTGGAGTGTCTGTTTTTTCACCTATGCTGACTGGTGAGCAAACTCCAGAAAGCCTCCTGTCTGAATCCCCACCTCTGAGTGCTAGGGGTTAAGATGCACCAGGCCCAACTTTTACATAGATACTAGGAATATAAACTCACATCCTCATGCTTGCACAGCAAGTGTTCTTAACCACTGAGGAATCTTCCCAGCTTCAAATTAAACATTTCAAATTAAAAGTTTACAAGAAAATCAAAAGCCAGTAACCATAGACAAGGGAAAAAAAAAAACAACCCAAAGGGAAAAAACTGACAGAAGAGGAAATAGACAAATCATGGAGCAGGAAATGCAGACACCCCAAAAACATACACAGGAAATCTCAACCTGTAATTAGGAAAGAAGCAAATAAAAACATGTATTGTTTTTACTGGTCATGCTGCAGAGAGGAAAAAAAAAAAAAAAAAGGGAAAGAAAAGAAAAACCTAAAACACCAGAATCATGGAGGACCAGCAACAATAAAGGGAAAAGGATTCTGCTCCACTGCTGCTTGGGAGTACTTGTAAAAATGATACAGGTGAGGGTGATCTTCCTGCAACATCTGTCTACCCACTGGTTGCTGGGGTTGACTTGGCTGGTCTGTCTGGTTAGGCAGGTGTTCCCTTCCAAGTATTCCCTGCCTCATCCGTCCATATGTCCATATTCTTCCCTCCTGAAGCTCTGCACTAGCTCTAAAAGGATGAAAAAGACCCAACAGGAAAGGACCATCCTTCAGTCAAGGGTATATAAGCAGCTGTTCTACTCTGCTAGAACCTCCAAACAAGTTCTCAAGAACAATACATAATCTTGAGAATATAATTTATCCATGTGTAATAAACACAAGCATGTCCCAGGCCTGGGCTACATGAGACAGTGTTTGAGTTTTATTTCTGTTGCTGTGATAAATTATCCTGGCCAAAACCAAACCAAATGAAAACAAAAAAAAAACAAAAATGGGGGGGGGGCGTAATTTGGCTTACAATTTCAAGTTACAACCCATCATTTCAGGGAAGTCAAGGCAGGAACTCAAGAAGTTAGTCACATCATATCAACAAAAAGCAGAGAGACTAAACCCACCTTTGCTTGCTTGCATGCTGTGTTCAGTTTGATTTCTTCACTCTTACATAATTCAGGATCTAGGGAATGGTGCTGCCCACAATAGGCTGAGTCTTCCTATATCAATTAACAGTCAAGACAATTCCCCACAGACATGCCCATAGGCCAACCTGACCTAAATAAGACTCTTTCCGGGTGATTCTAGGTTGTGTCAAGTTGACAAATAAAGCTAACCAGCACAAATGGCTTAGCAGGTGAAAGCACTTGTCATACGAGCCTGACAATCTGAGTTTGATATCTGGTGGAAGGAAAGAGAACAAATTCCTGAAAGTTTTCCTCTGATGCCCCCCCAATTAAATAATAAATAAATAAATAAATAATCTTTTAACTGTTCACTGATGGGGCCAGTGAGATAGCTCAGGTACAGGTGCTTGCCATCAAGCCTAATAACCTGAGCTCAATCCCAGAGGTCCACAGGGTGGATGGAAGGAGAAAATTGACTTCTCAAGTTGTTCTCTGACACATGTACGCTCCTCCATCACCACAAACAAATTTAATAAAAAAATGAAAGGGGATGGAAACAGGGTTTTCCTATAGCCCCAGCTAGCCTAGAAGTCAGTATGTAGACCAGGCTGGCCTCCATCTAACAGAGATCCTCCTGCCTCTGCTTTCTGAGTGCTAGAATTAAAGGTATGCCCCACCACACCTGGCTAAAGATTTTTTTCTTTTCTTTTTTTTTTTTTTCTTTTTTTTGGTCTTTTTGAGACAGGATCTCCCTGTATATCAATTCATCTCAAGTTTCACTTTGGATAACTGCATATTGAGGCAGTTAATATAGTGGCAAAAAGCAACCTCAGCACTCATAAATAGAGAAAATTATTGAATAAATTCTAGCATCAATATGAATATTGGTAGTTAATTGGGGGGCGCTATTTTTGAGACAGGATCTCCCTGTAGCCCCAGCTGGCTTGGAACTCGATATGTAGGCTAGGCTAGCCTCGAACTCACAGAGATCTGCCTGCCTCTGCCTCCTGAGTGCTGAGATTAAAGGCCTGTACCACCACGCTCAGGCCGGCAGTTAATTTTTTTTAATTTAATTTATTAATTTTATTTTCTGTATATGAGTGTATTGCCTGCAAGTGTGTAAGTGCACCCATGCCAGCCAATGCCTACAAAGGTCAGAAGAGGGCATCAGATCCCCTGGAACTAGAGTTACAGATGGTTGTTAGCCACTATGTGGGTGCTGGGAATCAAACCTGGGTCCTCTTCAAGAGGAGCTAGTGCTCTTAACTGCTGAGCCATCTCTCCAGGCCCCAATTTTCTCAAAAATAAAAATTTATAGTAGCATGTAGAACACCAAAGAGCAAAGACAGCACTTTGGACTCAGGACTTGGGAGCTCAGTCTACATTCAAACTGCTGCCCCTACCATCACTAGGCAAATTAGACACATTTCAGTTCCTTGTCAGCCCACTGAGGAACAGAGTACCTACTGCATGTCATAGTTGTAGGCTAAATAAGATAAAATAGAAGGCCTAGCTTCCAGCAGGTGCTGAAACAATGGCAGTGGTACTCTACTGGTGGATTGGGCACAACTCAAATTGAATAGAAAGACTCTATTTTGATAAAATATATGTATCTATATCTGTATTTTTTTAACAGTATGATGTGTATGTGCTCAATACGAGAAAAGTAGAGAGTTTTAACTCTTTCTTTCCACATTTATGTGTTGTCTCACTTATTGCCAAAAAATTCAAGTTTTGTCATTTAGGATAATCCAAGCCAGGAAGAGTGATGCATGCTATAATCCCAGCATCTCAAGAGGCTGAGGCAAGAGAATTGCCTGAGCCCAGAAGTTCAAGACCTGCCCAAGTAACAAATAGAAATAGTAAGACACTATCTATAAATAAATGAAGCAAGGCAGTAATCTTCTGGGAAATAGGGTGAGTGGTTGTTGGGTCTGAAACAGAGTACTAATAGAGAGCAGTAGGCACCAAGGGGTGTGTTTATAGAAAAGCAGCACTCAGAGCTTTATGGGAAGTTCACAGAAGAAAGGAGTGTGGAGTATTGGCTGTAATCTGGCAAGCTGAAGGACGATATCTGTCTCCCTACCCTAAGGAAAACTTCCAGTGGCTCCCCTTGTACTTTATGGGTATAAAGTCCAAACCTAAGTCCACAAGCCCTATCTGCAGCCCTGTCACCCCACCCTGCCACAACCTCAATCTCTTCAATCCAACTCCATGGAACTTCTTTTGGTTCTTAGGTAGCTGTGCCCTCTCGTTCCACTCAGGTAGTAATTCTGCTCCAGCACCCTTCCCGATCCCCACTTGTCTTGTCCTGGCTAGTCCTCTACTCAGTTAAAACACCCACTTCCTGGAAGCATCACCTGAATCCCCTCAAGGCTCAATCTAATCCCCTCCCCAAAGCTGGGAATTAAAGCACAGGGGCTGATGAACTTGAGGAAAATGATCTACCATTGATTTACAATCCCATCCCTGAGGGCCCCATCTAAGTCCTGCAGATCACTCTGGAATTAGTCTAAAAAGACTATTTGTGACATTGACTTATTAATGTTCGTTAGCTGTCTCCCCACCTGTCATGATATGAAATGTCCTGTAGCCTCCTTATTAAGGTCTGGTGGTGGGAGATGGTGGAGATTTTAGAGGGCAGGTTCCAACTGGAAAGAGTTATCTTTTCCCCAGTCCCTTCTTGTGTATCTCTGCTTCCTGACTGCCAGGAGTTGAGCAGCTCTTCTCCATCTTGCCCTCTGCCACAATGCTGTCTTTCATCAAAGACCCAGAAACAATCAAGCCAGTAGACATGAAATCTGGTTCCATGATTCAAAATAAATCCTACCTCCTTTCAACTGTTCTATGTATTTGACACAATGGAACAACCTAACAACTAAACATACTGCAAGTCCTTAAAGACCGGTGCTTTCCTTGTTGACTCTTCAGAACACACAACAGCCAGGGGTGTATAAACCATAATTAAATAAATTGATGCATTTAAATATATAAGCCATCAACTAATTTCCTTTTTCTTGTATTACATGTTTTCCAAAAAACATTCTGATTTAATTTTTTGTCTTGTGTATGTCAGTCTACAGACAGAAAATTTCCAGCAGAGCTTATCAGCACAAATCGGGATTTGCATGACAGTTATACTGTTCACTGAAAACAGAGATTGGCATAGGGATTTTATATGACAATCAAGTACCTTGGTTAATGTAAGTAATGCCCTAAAGAAAATCAACTTCCATATGCAGGCAGAAGCAGATTCCTGAGTGCTCAGCAACAAGAGGCTACAACCCTGAGCTATGGCAAATTACTCAGATGAAACTCTTTGAGAAGCCTTTTATGGGCACAGCAGGACCTTCATTAATTAATTCAGCAAGTATTTAATAATCACCATCAAATGCTAACCTTTATTCTAAGCTTTGAGGATAGAGCAGGGAAAGATACAGACAACCAGGGACTCACATTCTACTGAGAACTAAGAAAGGTTCAGATAAGAAACGTGTAAAAAAGAAAGAAACCTTTCAAGTTTCTTTTTTCATGCTAAAAATAAAAATTAAGCATTATAGAACATGGCTGAAGTAGAGGGAATAGGAATGTGAGTTCTTTATATGTGATAGGGAAAAGGATTCTCTAAAAAGTGTTATTTGTGCTGAGACTTGAGTCATGTGAACAAATCAGCCATGAGAAAACCCACGGATAGAGAACTCCAGGCCTAAAGAAGAACAAATGCAAAATCTTTGAGATAGGACTGGGCTTGGAGTATTCAAATGAAGTAGTTTAAGAGCAATGAAATGAAAGTGTAAAACAGAGCATACTGGATAGCTTTAGTTGTCTACTTGATACCTCGGTAGAGGGAGCCTCAATTGGGAAACTGCCTCCATTGGACTGGGTGGGGGGGGGGCATGTCTGTAGGATATTTTCTTGATTGTTTAGTGATGTGGGAGGACCCAACCCCTTTTCGTGGGCGGTACTACCCCTGGGCAGAAAGCAGGTTAAGCATGGGCAGGGGAGCAAGCCTCCATGGCCTGTGGTTCAGCTCTGCCTCCAGATTTCTGCCCTGGGTTCCTACTGTGGCTCCCTCAGTGATGACTGTGACACCAGAGATATAAGCCAAATAAACCCTTTCCTCCCCAAGTTGGTATTGGTCAGAGTGTTTTGTCACAGCAATTGAAGGCAAACTAGGGTTTTGTCACAGCAATTGAAGGCAAACTAGAACAGCCGTGATGAGGAATTTTTTTTCTACTTGAAAGGAAGACATTAATAAAGTAAAAGAAGTGAAGCAGTAGAGTCTAAATTGTGTTGTTAAATAGTTAATGATAAATTCTAAGAAAGCAAGATTGGAAACAAAAAGGCCAGGCAAGAAGGTATTGCTATGGGTCAAATGAAAGTGCTGATGGATTCTAATAGGCTGGTAGCAATGGATCTGATAAGAACTGGTCAGTAAGATTTAGGATAATATCCTAGATACCAACAGGACCTGATGTTCGTGTAGTTGCTTTTCTTGTCACTGCGATACAATACCTGGCTAAAACAACTTAAGAGAGGGCAGATTTATTTATTTTATTGATGATTTAAGGGGATACAGTCCATCTGAAATGGTCAGCAATGGTGACTGGGGCAACCTGTAGCTATGGCGGCAGGAGTGAGCCTGCTTGTTTACATCTGAACAGATCAGGAAATAGAGATGGGGCAGAAAACAGGGCCAAGTCACAAACATCAAGGCCTGCCCTCCAGCAACCCACTTCCTCCAGCTCAACCCCACCCCTTCAAAGTTCCATAATCCCCCAAATCAGTACCACTAGCTGGGGAGCAATGTTCAGACACAGAGCCTGTGGGGGACACTTTATATCTAAACCATACCAGTGGATACTGGAAGAGAAAAAGAACAATCAGTGTTATGATCTTTTGGTTCTTCTCATTAAAAATTCCTAAACTTGAACCAGGCATGGTGATACATACTTTTGATCCCAGTGTTCAAGAGGCAGAGTCGAGTGGATCTCTGTGAGTCTCTGTGAGTTTGAGGCCAGCCAGTTTTATATAGTGAACATTCCAGGCCAGCCAGGCTACACAGTTAGACCTATCTCAAAAAACCAAAAGAAAAAATAAATTCCTAAACTTACGTGCTGCAAAAGTCAGGCTCTACTGGGGAACTTTCCAGCCCTTCAAAATTTCATTTAGTACATAACAGTACTTGAATCATGTACACCAATTTATTCAAGAGGATTCCAAAAACAGTTTATTTTGCATTAAACTAGGACTTTTAGCTTCTAATTTTTTTTTCAATCTAAAAAAAACCTCATTTTCTAAAGACCCAGATGTTTATAAAATAGACTTTTAGCCAGGTATTACAGTGTTAACCTTTAATCCCAGCACTTGGGAAGCAGAGGCAGGATCTGTGAGCTCAAGGCTAGTCTGGTCCACATAGCAAGTTACAGATTAGCCAGGGCTACATACATGGTGAGATCCTATCTCAAAACAAAACAAAACAAAATAGTACTTGTGTCTCTTTTAAAAGGTCCACTTCCTCAAAAATTTAGATATCCATAAACAAGTCATACATATAAGTTGTTAATCACTTTATTTTATTTTATAATATTTTTTCCTGTGGTGGCTATATTTTATGTTATTGTTTTAGGAATACAACCAAATCTTAACAGTAACATATAGTACAGAAAGAATCGGAATGGCAAGTCCGATTTCCTTAAAGTCAACTCAATGAATTTAGTCACCTTCTGTGAAACCTTGACTACAGTGATCTTGAAGAACTGTTAAAGCTACATAGCAACTTTCTTTCTTCTGAACTTAACTGATACATATATATATTCCCAACAAGAGTCTTTTGGAAAACAACATTTTGAAACTAAACCATTCCCTCTCCTAGCTGTGGAGCTATTGGCAGTTGATGGTTTTTAGGGTAAGGAGAGACAGTTTTCTTTAGGGGTGTGGTCCCTGGTAAACTGACCTTGTGTATGGCTCCACACTCATGTGTATATGGGGGCACAAACTGGACTCAGTGAGGTATAAAAAAGTGAAAAAGAGGATATGAAGTTGGGAGGGGTGGGGTGTATCTGAGAGGCGATAGAAAGAGCAGTGGGGGGGTTAGATATGATTAAAATACATTTTATGTATGCATGTATGAAATTCTCAAAGAACAAAAAAAAACTAAAAATAGAAATAAAACTACATTTATTCCTAGGCACAAAAAATATATGTAAAAAGCAGAACTAACTTTTCATGGCTAAAAGATTTTGAGAAAAGCTGCATCCTTCTTGTTCCCTGCACAGCTTGGAGGCAGCTCAGCGGTTAAGAGTATCTCCTCTTGGGGTTGGAGAGATGGCTCAGCAATTAAGAGCACTGATTGCTCTTGCAAGGACCTGGGTTTGATTCCCAGCACCCACATGGCAGCTAGCAACCGTCCATAACTCCAGTTCCAGGGGATCCAATGCCTTCTGACTTCTGCAGGCATTGAATAACGTGGGTGCACTTACACATATGCAGGCAATACACTCATACATAAAATAAAAATAATATTTTTTAAAAATCTGAGATATCAAATAAACAATCTAATAATGCACTTCAAAGCTCTTTAAAAACAAAAATCAACCAATCCCAATCCCAGTTGCAAGAAATAATAAAGACCAGTGAAGAAATTAATGAAATAGAGGCAGAGAGCAACATAGAAAACAAAGAGTTGGTTCTTTGAAAAAGTAAGCAAGAATGGCAAAGTTTTGGCCAGTCTGACAAGTAGGGAAAAACACAAGTAAAAAAATTAGAGATCGAAAGGGTGTTGTTGGGTAGGCGTCCTCTGAAAAGCTAGAGCTGAACGGGGGGTGGGTCTAGACCAACACTGACACTGAGAGATGCTGAGAAATGCTGAGCACACTGGGAAAAAGGGAAGGGGGTAGTAGCCATTTTGGACACAGGGAATAGAGCCATGAACCAAGTGGGAGGAGGTGCACAGGCCAAGTGGCATTGGTGGCATGGATCTCACAGCTTAGCCAAAATGTAGAAAATAGGCTATGGGGCTTTGTAAGTCACCCTTTCCCGGATATTATAAACCATGCTAAAACCCAAATAGAATGTACTATGTCAGTTTTGTCAATCCACATCAGGACCCGAAGACCTAGGAATCCTAGAGAGCACACGGGTCTCTCAGGAGGGGAATTTGGTGCTACAGGTATCATTATAACAGATTCCAATAACATACAGAACATTATTATTTGGAAACCTATACTCTAAAAAACTAGAAAACCTAGACAATTGCTTATGAGTTACAGAAATTAAAACCAGAACATATAAATAACTTAAACAGACCCATCATTCCGAGGATGTAGACAGACAAAGAGGAATCCTTATTCACTGCTGGTGGGAGTAAAAAGTAATATGGTCAAGCCAGGCATGGTGTCACACACCTTTAATCCCAGCACTCAGGAAGCAGAGGCAGGCGGATCTCTGTGAGTTTGAGGCCAGCCTGGTCTACATAGTGAGTTCCTGGCCAGCTGGGGCTACAGGGAGACCCGGTCTCAAAAAGACCAAAAAAAAAAAAAAAAAAGTAATATGGTCATTATGGAAATCAGTTTGGATTTTGGATGTTCCTCAAAAAATTAAAAATAAGAATTACCACATGACCCAACTATCTCATTCCTGGACATATACCTAGAAAACTACATATCTTACTACAGAGGTATTTGTATTCCCATGTTTACTGTTGCTCTATTCACTACAGTAAGGAAATGGAACCAACCTAGTTGTCAATCAACAGATGAATGGATAATGAAAACCTGGCTTATATATGTATATATAATAGAATATTATTCAGCTTCCCAAATCGTGCTGTGCCCATCTCCCTGCTTTGGGACCAGCTGCAGTCCCTCCAACTGCTCCAAGGCTTAGGATTCTCTGCTGACTAGGAGGGACCAGCACATTCATCTTCCATCTCCTCTTGGACCTTGGCACTATCCATCTGAGGCTTCTGAAGTGCTACTAACTAGCTAGGGTGGCTTCATCCTCCTAGAGAGCCCCTGAGTAGCTTGACTGGAATCATCCAGCTCCTCCATTATAAAATCAAAAGAGAGAACCTAAAGCCTAAACCAACCAGCTTTTCCTACTCAATCAGAAAGCAACTAGGTTACAACAATAATACAAACTGAATCAGACTTCAACTCAACAAAGGATGATGTGAGTTTCATGCCAGAATCACAAGCAACTTTTTAAAAGAAATCCACATGCCAAAACCACAATGAAAAAATATGAAAAACCAAAATGATATGTTCCCACCAAACACCATCAGTCCTATACAAGAGTTCTACTGTGAGAACCCCCTAGAGATAACCGAGGATACAGAATTTAAAAGAACAATCATAAATATGATCAAAGAATTCAATGAATTTAAAGAACACACAAACAACTCAAAGAACTAAAAGAAGATAGGGATGAGGTTCTGACTGAATTCACAAGAGTTAGAAATATTGAAGAAAACTCAAGCTGAAATGAAAAAGGAAGTGAAACACTCTATAACCCAATTTGACTCACCAAGAGAATGAATGAAATGGAAAACCAAATACCAAGATTAGACAAACAACTTGAAGAATTGGACCACTCAAGCAAAGATTGTGAAAAATTAAAAACAGGAATGGGATATGCAGAAAATGTGGGACACAATGAAAAGACCAAATTTATAGGCATAGAGGAAGGAGAAGAATCCCAGGTAAAGGGTATTGACCATATTTTCAACAGGATTATAGAAGAAAATTTCCCAAAATTAAGAAAAAGACATACCCATTCAAGTGTAAGAAACTCATAGAACACCAAATAGACAGGATCAGAAAAGAAATGCCCCATAGTATATCATAGTAAAAACACTAAATGTACAGAACAAAGAGACTATACTGAAAGCTGCAAGAGAAAAACAATTCACATATAAAGGAAAGCCCATCAGAATTAAGCTGACTTATCAATGCAAACTATAAAAACCAGAAGAGCCTGAACCAAAGTATACCAAGTTATAAATGACCATAGATGCCAACCCAGAATACACTACTCAGCTAAACTGTCTATTATAGTTGAAGATGAAATAAAAATATTCCATGACACTAACAGGTGGAAAGAATTCAGGTCCACCAAACCAGCCTACAGAGAATACTCAAAGCAATACAAAAGACTGAAGAAAGGAATGACTATACCCAAGAGGTTACAGAAAAAAGTTAATGAAGGTATAATTGTGAAACACAAAATTAGACCAAGAATGCAAAGAGAAATTAAAATGATGGCAACCACTACATATCTTTCAATAATAACTTTAAATATCAATGGCCTGAACTTCCCAGTCAAAAGACACAGACTAGTTGAATAGATTAAGATAAGATTAAAAAAAATCATCTTTTTGTTGTCTGCAAGAAACTCATCTCACCTTCAAGGTGAAAAGATAGAAAAAATATTCCAAGCAAATGGCACTAAGAAACAAGCAGGGGTTGCAATTCTAATATCTAACAAAACAGACTTCAAACTAAAACTAATCAGAAGAGATAAAGAGGGCCACTTCATTCTGATCAAAGAAACAATTGACTAAGAAGATATTACAATCATGAACATATACGCACCAAACTCTGGTGTGCCCAATTTCATAAAAGCAGTACTACAGGACACTAAGACACAGATTAACTCCAACTCAGTAATAGTAGGGGACTTCAATACCCCACTATCTCCAATAGACAGGTCACTAGATAAAGAATAAACAAAAAGACCCCTGAATTAAATGATACCATACATCAAATGGACCTAACAAACATCTACTGAATATTCCCCCCAAGCACCAAAGAATACACTTTCTACTCAGGAGCCCCTGGAAGTTTCTCTGAAATTGATCACATACTGGGGTACAAAACAAATCTTGAAAGATAGAAATAAATTGAAATAATTCCATGCATTCCATCAGACCACCATGCAATGAAGCTTAAAATCAACACTGGAAGAAGCTCTAGTAACTATGCAAATTCGTGGAAATTAAATAACACATTCCTGAATGGTGAATGGGTTAAAGAAGAAATTAAGAAAGAAATAAAAGTATTACTGGAACTAAATGGAAATGATAATACATTAGAATAAAATCTCTGAGACACCTTATAGGCAGTAGGGAAGTTTATATCTTTAAGTGCCTACATTAGAAAATCAGAAAAGCACATATAAATGACTTAACATTGCAACTCAAGACTCTGGACAGGCAACAACAGTGAAACCCAAACCCAGCAGATGAGAAGAAATAACAAAAATCAGAGGAGAAATTAATGAAATAGAAACAAAAAAAATTCAAAGAACCAATAAATCTAAGAGCTGGTTCCAGACCCTAAGTATAGTTAACAACAACAACAAAAAAGCAAATCACCAAAATCAGAGGTGAAAAGGGAAAATCACAACAGACACCAAAAAGATTCAGAACATTATAAGGGAATATGTTAAAAACTTGTACTCTATTAAATTTGGAAACCTAAAAGACATGGAGGGATATCTAAATTCATGGGACTCCCCAAAGCTAAACAAGAAGAGATCAGCAATTTAAACAGATCCATAACAAATAAGGAAATTGAAACAGTAATACAAAACCTCCCAAGTAAAAAAAGGCCAGGCCCAGATGGATTTACAGTAGAATTCTACCAGTTAAATTATTCAAAAATATGCAATCAGAGGGAGAACTCCCAAAGTCCTTCAATGAAGCCAGCATCATTCTAATACCAAAACCAGATAAAGACACAACCAAGAAAGAAAACTATAGACCCATAACTTTAATGAACATAGATGCAAAAATTCTCAACAAAATACTTGCAAACTGCATACAGACACACATCAAAAAGATCCTCCACCATGATCAAGTCAGTTTAATTCCAGAGATGCAGAGATGGTTAAATATATGTAAGCCACTAAGTGTTAGAAATCATATAAATGAACTTGAAAACAAAAAACATGGTCATCTCAATAGATGCAGAAAAGGCCTTTCACAAAATCCAACATGCATTTATGTTAAAAGTCCTATAGGGAATTAGACTGAAGGAACCATACCTCAACATAATTAAGGCTATATACAACAAACCCATGGACAACATCATTCTAAATGGAGAAAAACTGGAAGCATTCACATTAAAATCAGGAGCCAGACAAGGCTTTCCACTATCTCCACTCCTTTTTAATATACTGCCAGAAACACTTGTTAGAGCAATAAGGCAAGAGAAGGAAATTAAAGGAGTACTAAGTGGAAGAGAAGAGGACAAGTTATCCCTATTTGCAGATGATATGACATTATACATAAGAGATCCCAAAAATTCCACCAGACAAGTCCTATAAATAACAACACTTTCAGCAAAGTGGCAGGTGCAAAATCAATCTACAAAAATCAATAGCCTTCCTACATACCAATAACAAGCAATTGGAGAATAAGTACATGGATACCCTCCCATTCACAAAAGCCTCAAAAAAAGATAAAATACCTAGGAATAAACTTGGCTAAAGAGAGTAAAAATCTCCACAATGAAAATTTTAAATCTTTGAAGGCAGAGATTGAGGAAGACACCAGGAGATAGAAAGACCTCCCATGCTCACAGATCAGAAGAACTAATATGTGAAAATGACCATCCTACCAAAATCAATCTATAAATTCAATGCAATTACAATCAAAATTCCTATGACATTCTTCACAGAATTAGAATAAACCATCCTAAAATTCATATAGAATTACAAAAGGCCCCAGATAGCCAAAGCAATTTTGAGCACAAAGAGTAATGCTGGAGTGATTACTATATCAGTCCTCAAACTATATTACAGCATGGTATTGGCACAAAAATAGACACATAGGTCACTGGAACATAATTGAAGATTCAAACATGAGTCCACGCAATTTCAGTCACCTGATATTTGACAAAGATGCCAAGAACAATAGAAGAAAGACAGCATCTTCAACAAATGGTGCTGGCAAAACTCAATCTCCACCTGTTTCACCTTGCAAAAAAGTCAACTCCAAATGGATCAAAGACCTCAGTGTGAAATTGAAATTCTGAAACTGTTAGAAGAAAACATAGGCAGTGCCCTATACAACATGGGTGTAGGAAAGGACTTTCTAAATCGGGTATCAGTTGTTCAGGAATTAAGGTCAACAATGAACAAGTGGGACTTCATTAAACTAAAAAGCTTCTGTAACAGAAGAAGATTGTAAAAGAAACAATCAAGAATGTGAAGAGAAAACCCACATATTGGGAGAAAATCTTCACCTGAAACACCTCAGAGGTTTACTATCCAGAATATATAAGGAACTCAAAAAAAAAAAAAAAACCCACACAGAATCAAGAAATCAAATGACTCAGTTAAAAGATGGGCTATGGATCTGAACAGAGAGTTCTCAAATGAAGAAATAAAGATGGCTAAGAAACACCTTTAAAAAAGTGTTCATCCTTAGTAATTAGGGAAATGTAAACTAAAACCACTTTAAGATTTCATCTTACACCAGTCAGATTGGTTAAGATCAGGAGAACAAATGATACCAAATGCTGGGGAGGATGTAGGGAAAGGGGAATGTTCATTCACTGCTAGTGAGATTGCAAACTCGTGCAGTCACTATGAAAAGCAGTGTGGAGAACTCTTAAAAAACTAAAAATGAATCCACCATATGATCCAGTTATACCACTCCTTGGCACATACCCAAAGGACTCATGCTACTGTAGAGATACCTGTGCATCCATGTTTGTTGCCACTCTTTAAACGGAAGTAACCTAAGTGTCCCTCAACTGACAAGCGGATAATGAGAATATGGTATATTTATTGATATAATGGAGTTCTACTCAGCAGCAAAGATGAAATTATTAAATCTGGAGGTAAATGGATGGAACTAGAAACTGTTATACTAAGTGAAGTAGCACAGACTAAGAAAAACAAATGATGTATGTTCTCTCTCATTAGTGGCTCTTAGCACCAAATCCTTATATGTGAATATATATCCATCCTGATGTAACTATAGGAGCCAGAAAAATGGAAAGGAACCAGGAGGTAAAGGGAAAGAAAGCCTGAGAGAGAACAGTAGGAGACAGGCGTTATCAAGGGGGAAATGGGTAAAATGGAGGTATTTAAATGGGAGGGGAAGAGAGGGGGTTGTACAAGGAACCATGGGGTAAAGGGGTAGTTCAAGAGAGGGGCACCACAGGAAACAGGTATTACCAAGGGTGAAATGGGGGTACTTTAACTGGAGAGGGAGAGATAAATAATGCTTAGCTGGTGTGAAAAACCAGAAGGAAATGTACTAGTTCAAAAGTCTACTGAAAAAATTATACAATATCTCTACATGTGCCCATGTGTATAGCTAGAAGCTATATAACAAGAAACAGAGCCAGACAGGAGAAATCTCTGAGTTATTGGCCAGAGTAGTCCAAGAGACTCCCCAAATCACACAGGCTTTTGCCACAGCCCTTGATTACCTCCCAGAACTTGAAGGTAAGAGCCTAATGCTGTAAGACAGTACATACTTCAGACACAGGACTTGGAACAATGCAGGCAGAACTGACCTGGATGCCTCCTCCCTGAAGGCTAACTCTCGTAATTTTGGAGGACACTATGCAAGCTGCTAAGCAAGAACGTCAATTGGTGGCCCAACCCGCTTTAAGGCCTAATAACTACAGCAATGACCAGCAGAGCAAACTACATTGGGGCAGTAGGAGGAGGGGGGTTCTTAGGGGTAATCAACAGCTACCTAATTGGACTTAAAGCCCACTCAGTGGGAGGGAACTCATGTGTGGCACTGTAAACATAGCCAAATACACATGGCTGGAGAGGTCATAGATCTTAGAGAAAACCCTAAGCTGTCACAATCCTATACAAATGTAATTTCTTAGTATATGCTAAATATGGATCCTTATATTTTCAGATAAGTATGCTAGTTACTGATAGGTTTGAATGGTGGAGAGAGCGGGCAGTGGGTGGATGGAGGAAGGCACCGAGGCACAGATGGAATTCTCAGCGGGATACAGATTTATTTCGCACGGGGCACCTTTCCCTCGGGGAAGGGAAAGATGTCAGGGAAGGGAAGGATGTCAGGGAAGGGAAGGGTGTCAGGGAAGGATGTCAGGGAAGGGCAGGGAAAGATGTCAGGGAAAGATGTCCGTGAAGGGAAAGATGTCCGCCCACAGGTTGTGAGCTGGGACTTTATATATGGGGGCTTTAGGGTGTGGAAGGGGGGAATGTGTGGGCGGGAAATCAGGGAGGGAGAAGCAGGAAAAGCCTGGCTCCTTCAGTGTGCCAGGTGGGATTAGGGTCTGGAAGTGTTTACTTTTTCTCTCTTAAGAGAAAAGCTTGTTGTGATAAACAGCTTCTAAAATCTCTGGTTAACAGGTAGAATCCGCTTATCTTATCTTTGGAGATCAGAGGAGAGGCAGGCTGCTTCTCAGCAGAGTTTGTTTCCCTTGACTCCAAAGGTCAAGGTGAGGTCCCTGTTGGGGAGGGGGGAAACTGCTGCTATTTGGAACCCTAACAGTTACCACTCATCAAAGAAGCTTCTTTGCAACAGATGGAAACTATTAGAGTTCCACAATTGGTCACACATAGAGAAAAAGTGCCTGTGAAATGCCCAACCCTAAATGACACATTTACAATGGAACTTCTACACCTAAGGCTCACAGAACCTAGTGGAACAAGGGGTAGAGAGAATAACAATGCACCTCTCAATTCTCATCAACGTGGCTCCCTTAAGCAATGGAAGGCAATGAACACAAAAGGCCACAGCACAGGGAATAGGGTTTGCAGAGTGTGAGTACTTGGACAGGACTCCTATGTAAACTCTACTCACCCAGTGTCAGGGACATTGTGGAAGAGAGGGCAGCAAGATTCTAAGAGCTAGGGGAGGAGGTGCATGACCACATGGAACTAGTCTTACAGGCTACTGGGACCTTGCTCATATTAATCTACAGCAATGGTGTCAGCATGCACAAGACCCATGCAAACTCAAGCAAAAACCAAGCATAGAATTGGGGAAATAGGGAGCAGGCCCCAATCTTAGCTGAAGAACTATTGGCAGCTGATTACTGCTGGGTGTGGGAGAGTTGATTTTCTTTAAGGGAGTGATTCTAGATAGGCTGACTAGACCCCAGATGAACTTGCAATGAGGGATGTCCGAGTACACTAACCTGACTTGATAACATAAATGACAAAAATGCATGAAATCCATTGGTGGGGGGCTAGGGAGGGCTAGGATGGGGGAGGGGGTATAAAGATGATTAAAATGTTTTGTATGAAATACACAAAATTCAATAAAAAATAAAACCACCAAAAATTTTTTAATCCTTTTTAAGAAATGATATAGTCAGAAAAAAAAAAGCATTCAACCTATGGAAAATGAAACAAAAATGTAAATGCAAAGTAAAAATTCTGTGAAAGTGGCTAATGGTGAGTATTCAATTTCTATGTGGTTTATATTTTCATTGCATTTTTAAGTGCCATAACTCTTCTGGGTTTTGTTATTTTGTTTTGTGACATGGTGTCAGGTAGGTCAGCCTGGACTCAAACTGAAGACCTCTCATTCCTGATTCTGCCTCTACCTCCCAAGTGCTGGGACTACAGCAGAATGCCATCCTCACCTGGCTCTATAATCCATTTTTGTTGTTGTTGTTGAGACAGGTCTACCTGTTGCCACAGGACAGCCTGAAAGCTGTTACGTAAGAGGCTGTCCTCAATCTCACAGAGATCCACCTGTCTCTTCCTCCCCAGTGCTGGGATTAAAGATGTGCACCATCATGCCCGGCTCCTTTTTAAAATATTCATGTTTACATTACACCACAAACTTAAATATTTTGCAAAATAGACTTAAGACAAAGAAATGTCATGTATCAATTTAACATTTATTTGGAGAAACCGGGCAGTTCCTGTAATCTCAACCCCAGAGAAACTGAAGCAAAATTATAAATTTGGGCTAGGGTGGTGCACCTTAAATCCTAGCTCTCCAAAGGCAAAGGCAGGCAGATCTCTTTGAGATCAAGGCTAGCCTGGACTACATATCAAGTTATAGGACAGCTGGAGCTATGGGAAACCCTATCTAAAAAAGAGAGAGAGAGATTACAAATTCAAGCGAGTCTGGGTTACGAGACCCAGTCTCATAAACAATTTTAGGGTGTGTATCAACAAAGAACTCCCTTTCCAATTTATCCACCGAGATTATGTTTGGTTGGTTATCTCTTTGGAGAAATCAGCGATTTGGGCTGTCCTGTTCCCACTTCAATAACACTGACTTTACCTTTTGTAGGACCTTCTAGAACTAGGGATAAAGCATAATTTTTTTCCCCAGAAGACCCTAATGGCTCAGAACAATACCTCAATTAAATCAGCTTGTGCCTATGGCTATAATTCATAACCTGTTCTACTGTCATCTCGAGTATGCCCCTCCAGCTTGTCTACCATTATCATTATAAAGGAGAATCCAAAACATTACCAAAAGTCAAAATGTCTCCAATTTTATTTTACTCCTTTCTCAATATGAATTTTTCAGATCAAATTGTTTTTTACTTTTGAGACAGGGTCTCCCTGTAGCCATGGCTAATCTGGAACTAACTATGTAGACCAGGCTGGCCTCAATCTCATAGAGATCCACCTGCCTCTGCATTCTGAGTGCTAGAACTAAAGGTGTGTGCCACCATACCTGGCTGCCTTATTCTTCCAAATTACAGCCAAAGTAATCAGTGCCAACTTTGTACTAAAGTTCAAAATTGTCACAGCCAATTTTCAGAACTCTCTGAACACTGTGAATTTATGTTCAAACATCAGGTCTTGTCAGTCTCCAGAAGTGAACTTAGCTCCCAAACCAAAAGCTTCCCTTCCCCTCAGGAAGCCTATTCTGGTACCTTTACCCAGGTGTCCCCTGGCAAGAGCCACTATGAAACTTGTGGTGTAAGGTAGCAGATGAACACATGTCCCTGGCTCTTAAGAGGGAGGAGAGGGAAAGGCAGACTACAAGTGCCAAGCTTGCACATCTGGAAATTCATTGGTAGCCTGGAGTAGAGGATAGTTTCTTCCTCCACACTTCAAGAAATGTCTGAGATATTAAGTGTTTTCTACTAAAATAGGGAAGAATTACAAGAAACAGACTCTTTTTTGAGAAATATTTATTGAATATCACAGTGGAAGCGTGAGTCTGTTGGATGCTGCCTAACAACCAACCACTAATACATGAAACATGTTGCATGTTTCAGGCCTCCTATTTTAGATTGTTATAGCAATGCCCTATTTCTTTTACCAATTTTTACATCAGTCCAGAATATACCAAGTGTTATCTCTTTTCTGCTCTGTCCTTACTCTAGGACTTTTGACTGATGGAAGCAGCTATCATGTGAAACATTGAGTGGTAAGACAGAAATTGTCACTTTTGGGCTGGAGAGATGGCTCAGCGGTTAAGAACACTGGTTGTTCTTACAGAAGACCCAGGTTCGAATCCCAGCACCCACATGGCAGCTAACAGCTGTCTATAACTCCAGTCCCAGGGGATCAGACAGCCTCTTCTGACCTCCGTGGGCACTGCATGACACGGGTGCACTTACCTACATGCAGGCAATACACACATACACATAAAATAAAAATAAATAAAATTTTTACATTAAAAAAAAAAGATATTGTCACTTTCTCCCAACCCCCATCAACAGCTGGTTTCCCCTCATTTTGCCAATAGAATGCATTGTTTCCAAACCTAAGACCTAACCTGGAAGTTTTTGCCTTTCCTCTTTGAGAGTCCTGAGCCAACAGGCTATTCTTCTGGAGAAACCATGTGAAGAAAGGCTCTGGAAGAACATGAGGAAGAAAAGTTAAGCCATAAGAGCTAGTCAAGCTTCCCAATCACTTCTGTTCTAGACAGTATCTGGCTGGAACTCTTATGAAAGATCCCAAAGAAAATTAGACAGTGGCCCATGAGCTATCAACCCAAAAAGCCACTAAAGAAAACAAAAGGTGAATGTTCTAAATGACTAAGACAGTAGTTACAGGACAATAGGAGATCATGACCAATGGGCACAGGTGCTCCAAGCTTTTCTTTGCAAGTGACATTGTAACTTCCAATCATATATCACTGACCATATTTCATGTCAAAGGAGTAAGGAACTACAGATCTGCTATGCATGGGGGGAGAAATGGAAATAATAGGTGGGTAGTATTAACATCTCCTAGAGAAAAGTTATGACTACAGAGGTGCATCTTCCATATAGACAGGCAAATCAGGAAGTACATACAGTGCCAGGGAATAAAAGTAGGAATGGGAGAAAAAAATGTAAATGACATGTGCTTGCAGATGATCTCTAAAAGGTAGTGACAAGGAGGAAAAGAGGTAGAAAATAATCAGAAAGAACAGCAACAAATGCACAAGGAGGAGTCTTGGAATTCAATGAATTTCAATAATTCAATAGCCTGGTGCACACCTATAATCCCAGCACTAAGGAGGCTGAGGTAGGGAAATCAAGAGCCCAGTGACATACTGAATTTGAGTGCAGCCTGGGCTACACAGTGAGATCTTCTCTCAACACACCACCAAAAGCCAGGTATAGTGGTGTATGGCTTTAATCCCAGCACATGGGGAATCTCTGGAGATGGAGGCCAACCTGGTCTACATAGCAAGTTCTAGGCCTGCTGGGGCTAGAGGGAGACCCTGTCTCAAACAAAACAAAAACCCAGAATAATCAAGAATAAAAGGCCAAAATGGGTGATACAGGCAAGGGATCCATAAACATTCAAAGAAATAAATCAGTCTCAGACCTCACCAGGGAGAATTAGATTTAATATCATTGAATAGGTGGAAATGAGATGAGGGCACTCTGAGAAGACAGCATGAGCAGTCTCGAATGAACACAAGTAGAAGACATGGGGCCATGCATTCTAAGGGGAAAAGGATCACTGTAAGATAGAACATCTGAGATAAGTTTGTCCAGGAAAAAGAAGGCAAGGAGTTTGAGAGTGCAAACAGCCTCATGAATTACCAAACCCCACCACACCTTGAGGTTAATGTCTGATCAAAGGAAATTAGAATACAAGAGTAGTCCCTTCATATGGGAATGAAGTTAGAAAAGAGGCCAAGTCACCAGCTGGAAAGTTATTGCAGTGTTCAAATCAGGAGTATCCTATTGGGAAAGATTTATTACCTCAGGGCAACAAAAGGAAGCACTCCTTTATACTTTCAGGAGGCTTACAATAAATAACCTGCTCTGAGTAAAGTGTAGGGGGGATTTCTAGTGTAAGTCAAGACCTTTGTCCTGCCAAGAACAAAGAACTTTTTGCTAGTTAATATTAACTACCCAACATTTCCTATCCTACATAAGTGGCAACAGAACTATAATGCTTTTTAATTCTTCCAAACCAATCAGGTGAAACAAATCTAAATATTTTATAATTCAGCTCCAAGGTTAAACCTGATTGATCTATACCAGAGCAATCAGTACCAACCAGTACCACCCTCCTAAGGGAGCATGTCCCAACCAGTACCACCCTCCTAAGGGAGCATGTGTGGCAGTGGAGGAAGAGAGTTTTTCATGTCCTAATGTATGGGGTGACACCAATATTCAGTTAAGAGACCAATCATGTCAAAGGCCTGGTAGAGTCTTGCAGAATTCCCAAAAGCCAGGTAACAAAAAGCAATCTCGCTGTCAGTTACTGCTTTAGGGATAGTGACCCAGTTCTGGACAGTAAGACATGAATGGCCTACTATGAAGTCTCCAGGGTTTGTCTGCTATTGTTGCTTCAGCTGTACAGACACTTTTGAGAGTGCTACCAACATCTCTTCCCCAAGACCAGTTTCTTTCAGATCTTGTTTCCATCCCTGGCATCTCCATTTCTTGCTACCAAGTCCTAAAACAATTTCGACTTCTAGTCTTTAAATGTAAGATGACCATTTAGGTTTGCCTGTGTCAACCTGACTTTACTCCTGTACTTTCAGTGCAAACAGTAGATGGTCACTTACTCCCTACTGAAGGCTGTTCACTGTGCTCAAAAAATATTCTAAGGCAGAGGTTGGCAAGTTATAGCTTACAGCTATTTTTGTACCTTTTTTTGGCAAAGAGGCAAAGAAACTTTATTCAAATTTGGCAAAGAAATAGTATAGGTCAAAATATTCTTATTAAAAGTGACATCAGGTCACATGAATGAAAGAATATTCAAGTGCCCCAATTACTGAGTTTCAAGAGAAGGGCTTGGTTGAAAAGCTACGACTCTATTTTGATTGAGAGATTTATGTTATGTACCATTTCTCTACTATACCTGTGCCTTTCCATAACATATATGGCTTTAATGATATGCAGGCCCAATTATGCATTGCATAAGATAGTAAATATGGAATTCTCCCTAAAAGAGCACATAATGGACAGAGTCCACCTTATTGTGTGCACACCCAAAAACTGTTCAGGCCAGACTGGACCATCTCCCTTGGTTTCAGAATGTTACCAGACATGTTTGAACAGAAACAGGTTATTATCAAGGAACTGCTAAACAGAGTAACTTATTTACATTGTTTAAAGCAGGAAAACACGATGCAGGTGAGGATCTGAGTGTATGGACACAGTACATCCAGGTAAGGTCTTAGGCTGCAAAGTGCATTATTAGAAGGGTTGTACATTCTTTTTTTTTTTTTTTTTTTAAAAAAAAAAAGATTTGTCACTTTTATTTGTACCAGTCATTTGATTGCTGGTATGTTTACTGGTATGTGTGAAGTGCCCACAAAGGCCAGAAGACAGAACTGCCTGCCATGTGGGTGCTGGGAACTGAACCGAAGTCTTCTGGAAGAACAGCAAGTGTTCTTAGTCGGGGAGCCATCTTTCCAGCCTCTGTTTTTGTGCCTTCTGAGGGTTAAAACTGGCTTTTACATTTCTAAGAGATTTAAAAACCAGAAGGATGTGCTAGAGATGTAGCTCACTTGGTGGTAGAGGGCTTGCCTAACATTCAGGAAGGGGGTAGGAGGACCAGTTCGAGGTTATTCTCAGCTACATATGAGGTTCAAAGACAGGCTGAGATACTTGAGATCCTACCTCAAAAACAAAATATTTCATTGCAACTGAAATTTTCAGTGTCCATAAGTAGTTTTAACTGGACCACTGCCATATTCAGTCCTTCAAGTATTAACTACGAGTAATTGGAATGGAGACCTTACCGCACATAACACCTAAAATATTATGTAGTTTGCTACAGAAAATGTTTGCCAACCCCTGCACTAATACCTCCACTAGCTTTGAGTCTTAATTCGCGTAGTTACCAAAACCTGTTACCTTGTTTCCCATGCTACCCCTTCAAGGTGCCTGCCTGCTAAATCCTCTCTCTAGGTTGTTAATCAGTATCTTCAGTGGTTTCTCTAAAGCCTGACATTACTGTCCTATAAAGACTATAGCAACTAATACATGTAACTACCAAAACTAATAGCAACCACAAACGACTATCCCTATTTTTCTGGGCTACCTCTCGCAGGTTAAGGCCAGAATGAACTTTGTACCTAACAAGCCCTCCGTAGCTCACCCCTTATCTATGCCTGTCCTCCATCCCTTCGGTTCCTCAAAGTTACAGGGACACGGCACCTCCCTCGATCCACCGTCCTTAAAACACAGGGCTGGAAGATGCAGACGCGGCCGCATGCACGGCAGGTGCAGGTCTGTCAAACTAGCTGGCGTAATTGGGATGTGGCGTAATTCACGCTGTAAAGCGAGGGCTCCAACAGGCTGGAGGACGACCCGGAGACACAGCAGAAGCTGGCTAGACAGTGCAACAGGACCACGAACTTCCCTGCGCCGGCGGAGACGGGAGGCGTGGCCCGGGAGCGTGGGCCCGGACCAGTACGGGGTATCCTCCAGGAGCAGCGGCGGCCCGGATTCCCTAAGACTAGCGTCGGGGCCAGCGCGGAACTCAAGCCCAGAGCTCCGCACCGCAGCCCAGCTTCAGCCTTGCCGCTGCGCCCCCGAGGGGACGCACTAGCAGTTCCGATTCCGTTCCGCCCTCCCCTAGGCCCCAGCCCGCGCTGAGGTGTCCCAGCAAGCGGGTTCCACCCGCGACCACCGAGAAGCGTGACTAACGGGCGCACGCGCAAAGAAGAGAAGGGCTGCCGAGGAAAGTCGAGCGCTTGGCGCTTCCGAGTCCGCGCACGCGCCCTGGCGTCGCCCCGCCCAGGTACGTGAGTGCGCACGAGCAAGCGCGCGGCCGTCTGGGCCCTTTCTTCTCAGTCCCGCCCCTGTCTTGGACCTTCCAAAGCCAAGGCAAAGAGACAGCGAGAGAGCGACGGAGCCGGGAACTGTGGGGCGAGGTGGGCGGGGCGTCACCGCGCGCGCGGCCGGCGAAAGCTAAGAGCAGCCAGAGAGAAGCGAGACAACGTTACCCCGACATCCAATCGTCAGCCGGCGAGGCCCCGCCCCATTCTCTCACGTGATTGGCTGCGAGACCGCCCGGTGGGCGGGGCTGGCCTCGGGCTTGGGGAGGGCAGGGGGCGGGAGGAGGAAGGCGCTGGCGGGCAGTGATGGCGGCGGGTGATGGGGACGTAAAGCTAGGCACCCTGGGGAGGGGCGACGAGCGCGGCGGCGGCGGCGACGAGAGCCGGGGCGGCGCGGGAGCGGTGGCAGCCGGGGGCGGCTGGGCGGCGGCGCTGCTGGCGGCGGGCGGGGAGATGCTGCTGAACGTGGCGCTCGTGGCGCTCGTGTTGCTGGGGGCCTACCGGCTGTGGGTGCGCTGGGGGCGGCGGGGTCTGGGCGCGGGGCCCGGGGCGGGCGAGGAGAGCCCTGCCGCCTCGCTGCCCCGCATGAAGAAGCGGGACTTCAGCCTGGAGCAGCTGCGCCAGTACGACGGGGCGCGCCAGCCGCGCATCCTCCTCGCGGTCAATGGGAAAGTCTTCGACGTGACCAAAGGCAGCAAGTTCTACGGCCCGGGTGAGGAGTGAAGGGGGGACAGGGACATCGCCAGACCCCCGCGGCGAGCACCTGGACTGGTGCCACCCTTGGTTGTGGGCGCCGAGTCCGGGGTACTCACCAACAGCGTCGGCTTTGGTGCTCTTCCCACCCCATCTCTACTAGAAGCTTTTCGTTAGGCTGAAATTCTCAAAATTCTTGAAAGTAGTCTCTAGTCACGTTGGCCCTGTCGACCTTCTTGAGATGGGTGGGGGCCAGAGGGAGGGGAGATGGCAAAAGTGGGAGCCTAAAGTTTTCGGCCTTGTAAGTTCCCAGCTTGCTTTTTTTCTTTTCTATGTTGTCTTTTTGACATTCACCTATTTTTTCCTTCTCCGGACTACTACGCATAGGGCCAAGTTTAGGGACACGTAGTTTCTAGTCCCAACCCTCCAGGCTGTGGAACTTAGTGTAAGCACAACCTCAGAATTTTTTTTAAAGCCAGTTTTGGTTCCAAGATGCTTTCCAAGATTAACACTGCATGAGATGAGGAGGAACCAAAATGCAGATCTTATTAACCTGCAAAGGTATTTGCCCTGACTGTAGAGGGTGGAGCTCATCTGCCCAGCAGGCGTGTCGGTGTGTATCTGGTTCTTTCTCTGTTAGTAGGGAGCCAAGTGTTCCAACACACGTTGATAATGAGTTATTGTATTTTCCCTAAAAAGAACTGAAGAAAACAAAACTTGGAAAAAGAAAATTCTGAGCGCCCCCTCCCATGCACCAGTTCTGCAAGTTATAGGTTTTTACAGTTTTGCTTTCAGAGAACTATGTGTAAGGTAGTGGCTTTAGAGGACCTTTTACGGTGTAGTTGTAATCTACATTGCAAATTACGCAAAGAAACTTCAGACTCAGGGAACTTATTGGTATCCCGTAAAATTGAGCAATATTGTGTGTCCCAGTTATGCAGTGATTAATAATAATTAAGCTTTAAAAAGAGATAGAACAGCTACAGTAAGAATAATGGTTAGAGACCAAAAATGACCTGTTACTGGAAAGAGTGCATCCAGAACCTTTAAAGTCAGAGGTTTTCTTAATCTGTTAGTACACAAGATTTATTGGCACACTGAATGTATGCTTTTGACATCAGTGCTTGTGTTAATATTTTAGATGTGTTTTGGTTTGTTGATTGGGTTAGAGGTAAGAAACTGGAGAGTTTTGGTATTGAATCTGTTTCTTAGTTGTTTATATTTCTGAGTGTATATCTACCGTCAAAGTCTCAGGTATGTATTTGCTTGTGGATATATAAATACAGACACCAGATGTCTCCCTACTTAGATCAGCTGAAATGGTTAATACTTAAGAGCATGTGGGATGAGAGAATAGGACCAAAGTACAGTATTTGCACAGACCACATCAAATAAACTTTTTAAAAGTCAAGACTTTACACAGATTTTGTACCTAGTTACAGTTTTTTCCCCAGTGGTATTAAAATGTGTGTTCAGTGGTTAAAGATTGCCTAGAGTATTTGTAAAAGGAATTATTATTAGTCCTCACACGTTAGGAAAGAGTCCAGACAGTTTGGCAGCCTTGGGTGGCAAAATGTGTGACAGAAGTTAGAAACTAAGGTAAGAGTAAAGAATGGAGAACTAGCTCCTGGGTTAATAAAAATATCTGGAATATTTTATTATTGAGAAGAACTTAAATTTTGCCAGAGCCCCTCAGAAGCTTAGACTGTGTTGAGTTTTTGCATGAATAAAAGTGTAGTAACTGTACTTTCTGAGCCTTGATGCCAAGTCTTTGTCTAGGAAACAAATGTAAATTAAGCTTTGCCTTTAATTTCATTTTTATTCTCAAATGAAGTAATTTTTGTAGAAGTATAATTAAGCCAGCATTGATCCTTATCAGAGAATCTTAGTCACTTGAAAGAACAAGCTGAGAGCTAGAAAGCTTGTTTTCTATACCTAGCCAGTATTCACTCCCATTTCAAAGTAATGGTTTTAGGATTAAAGATTGTTCAGTGGGTTCATTTTCCATAATGTTGGACATAATTTCTTTTAGTTGTGCATTTTTTAAAAGTTTTGTGTTGGTGTTGGTGTTGTTTGGGGAAGGGATGGGCACAGAGTCTCACTCACTCTTTAGCCCTGGCTGGCCTGGAACTCAAAGATTCATGCCTTTGTCTCCCAAGTGCTGGTATTTAAAGGCATGTACCACCACACCTGGCAAAGTTCCCCTTCTTAAAAATTAAATTAAAAGTTAATACTACAAATGTAGTTCTTGCCAACTCTTTGCCAAAATGTGTTTAACTATGTCAGTATTAAATTCATTAATAGATCAGGCACTTGGCTAGCTTGGGAAGAAAACATGAGCATGTAAGAAACAGTGAATTTGCTGGGCACCTACTGTAAGTATCAGATCTCTTCATTTGTCATCTTTGAAGTTCTTTGGTGAGGTTGCTAAGTCTTTCCTACAGATGAGTCTGAGGTTTAAGTAAGTTGGCTTAGATCACATAGGTAAATCTGGAAAATTCAGATATGCTTGATATACTCTCTGGTAAACAGCATTCTGGGATGAACTTAATTAGTTTTTCTTAATACCCTCCCCTGGTTCCTCCCCATAAGATTTGCTCTTTTTTTTGGGGGGGGGGGTTTGAGACAGGGTCTGCCTGTAGTCCCAGCTGGACTGGAACACATTGTGTAGACCAGGCTGGCCTTGATCTCACAGAGAATAGGCTGCCTCTGCCTCCTGAATGCTGGGATAAAAGGCATGCACCACCATGCTCTGCTCCCCATAAGGGTTTTGAGCCTCAAACACAATTTGATTTTTATGGCTTTATGTTGTGCTAGCTGTCCAACATGGCAGCCCAAGACATAAACGACTAATCAAATTGAAATTAATATAATTAAAAAATGAGTTCTTCAATAACAATTAGCCATGTATCAGATGCTCAGCTGCATGGCTGCCACATGGAGCAGTATACTTAGAATACTGTATCATCTTCCCAGAGTGTTCTGTTGAACAGCATTGGTTCTAGAAGTCAGAGTGAAAGGAGGAGAATGCTCCATTTTTGAGCATGTTTCAAATAGCTCTACAAGATAACTTGTGTTTTGCATTTGTGAAAACTGAAATTAGGAGGTTTTTCCCCAAAGCACCAATCTACTAAGTAGCCACACTAGAAATCAAACCCAAATCCAGTGGCTTCACAGGTCATACCTTCTCACTGTCACATCACCTATCAAGTTCATGTTTACAGTCATAGGAGACTTTGAATATGCTAAGCGTATAATCTTCAATAATTATATTGCCACAGTAGAATTTTTCCAATACCATGCTTTTAATCTTCAGAATGTCAAAGCATGTACTTGACCTGTTCAATATTTCCTTTATTCCTATGTTTTCATCAGCATATATTAAAGCCACATCCAACTTAGCTTTTAAATTCCACCAAAAAAAGGAAAAAGTCACCTAAGAAGTTCTCCATGGGGTCTGGAGAGATGGCTCAGCAGTTAACACTGGTTCTTTCAGAAGACCCAGGTTCGAATCCCAGCACCCACATGGTAACTAACAACTGTCTGTAACTCCAGTCCCAGGAGATCCAACGGCCGGCCTCTTCTGATCTCCGAGGACATTGCGCGACACGGGTGCACTTACCTACATGCAGGCAATACACGCATACACATAAAATAAAAATAATAAATAAAATTTAAAAAAATAAAAGAAGTTCTCCATGAGCTGCCTAATTATTAGGTTGGGGAAAGGAGTGCATTAACCTTTATTTTCCTTCCTGTTTAATTTGTCTTCAGTATGTTAGGGTTTTTTTGTTGGGTTTTTTGGGGTTTTTTGTTTTGTTTTGTTTTGTTTTTGAGACAGGGTCTCCTTGTAGCCTCAGCAGTCCTGGAACTCACTATGTAGACCAGGCTGGCCTCGAACTCACAAAGATCCGCCTGCCTCTGCCTCCCAAGTGCTGGGATTAAAGGCGTGCACCACCATGCCCTGCTGTTAGTTTTTATTTTTTAACATTTTAACCTGTAAAATAGGCCAAACTCAGCCTGACCTAGTACTTCATAGATATCCTGAAGTTGTCACAGCCCAGCCGTCATTACAGTTTCTTGCTCTGATGCCAACTAGGGCTCTTGTTTGGCTAATTGCCACACACAAGTAAACGACTTTGTTATAACCTGATTCAGAATAAAAGTAAGGGTAGAGGTAGTAACATGTGGAATTAACCATTCAAGTGCTTTTCATGGTTTTTGGATAATCTGCCCAATCTGTCTTTCCTCACCGTGTGCTCATGTCAGACTTCTCCTTCCAACTCTTGGAATCTTTTGACACCTGTATCCTTTCTCAAGATTTTTAATATAATGCTTCATCTCCATTTTTAAATACTAAGAAGGAATGCCTTAGGTTTTATTACAGTAAGACCTTAAATATTATGTTTATTTTTTTATGTGTATGTGTGTATTGCCTGCATGTAGGTAAGTGTACCCATGTCGTGCAATGCCCGTGGAGGACAGAAGAGGCTGTCAGATCCCCTGGAACTGGAGTTACGGACAGTTGTTAGCTGCCATGTGGGTGCTGGGATTCAAACCCGGGTCTTCTGCAAGAACAACCAGTGTTCTTAACTGTTGAGCCATCTCTCCAGCCCCTTAAATACGATGTTTTGAGAAATGGAATTAAGAGGTTTCAGAACAGACAAGTCTATACCCATGTACTTGGTGGTCTGGTGATAAGGACAGGCTGCTAATACACAGGCATCAGTATGAATTATAGTCTGTTATAAAATATGCTATGAATGAAATTAATCCTATATATGATCAGAGATAGCAAGAAACTTAGGTGTTGAGAAGTATCTTATTTTTCTGCTAGATAATAAAAAGTTTGGGATATGATATTTTAAAACCTGAAGGAGCCAACTGTACCAAACAGGAGTGTGAGAATGTTCTGAAACCAAGCTATTACTAGACCTACTGTACAACCAGAAGGAACAAATGAAAGCCATCTAGCACAAGTCATATCAGACCCACTCCTGTCACCTCCATTGATTTGTTTTTGCTTTGGGGGGGGTGTTTTTATCAGATTTGGTTTCAACTTTGGTTAGGTATAGAATCATTCAATCATTTGGCATTTCTCGCTACAGCTCTTGCAATCTGTGGGGTGTTTTGTTTTTGTTTTTCCCTTATAAGATATATGTAGCTAGATTTTTAAATTCATATCAACATTTAATCTTCTCAAAACTCAGTTTATATGTTTTGTGAATGCTGGTACGTTTTTGTTTCTACCATCTTATTTTGTGATTTCTTGTTAATATGTAGACAAGTCTCTAACTTAGAATAGTTCTGGTTACAACTTTTTGACTTGGCAGTGGTATGAATGCAGTATAGTTCAGAAGAAATAGACACTTCAGATCTTGAATTTTGTTCTTTTGGTCTACCAGTATACAGTACAGCACTGTCAGTACTGGCTGAGGTGGCGCTGGGCAGAGGCAGCAAGTTGCAGTTCCTAGTCATGAAAGCACAAGGAGAAACTGCAGAAGCTTTGGGCCACACTGCTGGGCTGTGGTGTAGATTGGGCTGTGTCATTGATATGTTGAGGAGCATCTGTCCTGTTCTTTCCTCTTCCTCGCTATCCTTCCTTCTCAGATTGTTTTTCTTTCTTCTACTTTCTCTTCTCTGCTGATTTGGATGACTCTTATTTCCATTCTTCTGGTGATTTTTGTTAAGATTTGGCTATAGATATTGTCTTGACCTTTGGAAGAGTGGAAGAACTTTAGCCAAATATTATTCCAGTGTAAATTAGGAAAAGCTACTTCTTGAAGACACCTTACAGACACCTTGACAGAGTTTTCTCCCTCCTAGTGCTTAGGCTCAAACTCCACAAGCATGCTGGGCAGGTGCTCTACTTGTAACCTGTGCTCCCAGCCCTGAATTTTTTCTTTTCTTCTCATTTTTCTTTTTCTTTTTTTCCCTTCTAAATTTGTGTGCATGTGCATTAAGTGTATGCCGTGTGTGTGCTGCAGAGCCCAGATGAGGGCATTGGATCCCTTGAAGCTGGAGTTACAGGCAGTTGTGAGCCACCTGATGTGATGCTGGGAACCAGACTCTGGTCCCCTAGAACAGTAGTAAGCCCTCTTAACCACTCAGCCATTTTCTACCCCTCCGGATTTTTTTTCTTAATAAATACACAAAACTGCCGTGACAGCACATCATGGTATTATCCAATGGAGTTGGTTTAACTTTAGTTGAGCATGGTGGTCCTTGCCTATAGTCCTAACATTTGGAAGGCTGAGGCAGGAGGTTTATGAGCTTGAGACAGCCTGAGCTACATAAAACTTTGTCTCAAAAAAAAGAATATTGAACTTGGTCTCCCTTCCCCCAAATCTTGTTCTCCACAGGCCACGGTTGGATTAGTATCTTTAACAGACAAGTCTTTATATTTACCGTATGGTTACCATTTTTAAAAATTTGCCATTTCTTGTATCTCATTGTTTGTTTACAATTCCATCTCCATTTTAGCAAGAATTGTCCTGTAGTT
This sequence comes from Nannospalax galili, assembly GCF_000622305.1. Lineage (NCBI taxonomy): Eukaryota > Metazoa > Chordata > Mammalia > Rodentia > Spalacidae > Nannospalax > Nannospalax galili. The sequence continues at coordinate 1,007,833 of NW_008329035.1, forward strand.
ATTTTCACAGGTGGGGAAAAAAAATCTGTCATCATTCAGGAATAATAATTTGAGGTCAAGATATAAAATTACAGATTCTTGCTATGTGTGGTAGCGCATACCTTCTTTAATTCTAGCACTTAAGAAGTAGAGGCAGGCAGATTGTAAGATTGAGGGTAGCCTGGTGTACATAGCGAGATCCAGGCCAGCTGAGACTACAGGGAGACCCTGACTGTAAACAAGCAAAACAAAAATTATAGATTCGTTGTTCTACCTTCACTCAAGTACCATATGCCATTGCCTTCTGCTTGTTAACAAATTTGATAGTGGTTTTTTTCCTTTTATTAATTTATTTTTCCCCATTGGTTGTGGTTTGTGGTTGAAACATTTTTCTCTATGTTCTTGAAGTTCTGCTCAAGGGGAGTGTGTGTGTGTGTGTGTGTGTGTGTGTGTGTGTATGTGTGTGTGTAGAAAGAGAGAGGAAGTCATGCATGTGTGAACATGAATATGTAGGACAGAAGTCAACACTGGTGTCTTCCTTAGCTGTTCTCTCTCTTTTTTTTCAAGACAGAGTTTCATTGTGTACCCCCAGATAATCTGGATATCACAGAGACCTGCCCACTTCTGCCTCCCAAGTGCTGGGATTAAAGCTGTTCTACTACCATGCCTGACCTCTACTTCTTAATTTTTTGATAATCTTAAGCAAACTTAAATCTTTCTTTACTTTGCTCTTGTTTTATTCTTGGGATGCCAGTGCATGTCGTTACTCAGTGACAGTTTTTTTTTGTTGTTTTTTTTTTTCATTTAGCTTATAATTAAAAAAAATATATTTTATGTGTAGGAGTGTTTTGCCTACACCTGTGTAAGTGCACCCATGCTTGCAATGCCTACAGAGGCCAGAAGAGGGCATTGAATCCCTGGGACTGGAGTTACAAGTGGTTATTTGCCACCATGTGGGTGCTACAAAAGCAGCCATACCCTTAACCACAGAACCATCTCTCAGACCCATGAGCTACCAGTTGTGCAAGTATTCCTTTCGAGTGGTTTGGAGTATGTCCCAAAATGAGGGCTCATGCATAAGTTTGAAAAAAGGTGGGTTTGTTGTTGTTGTTGTTGTTGTTGTTGTTGATTAGATAATACATTTCTCGGGATAGAAAATTCAGAAGGCTATACAGTGAAAAAATAAGTTTCCTTCTCAGAACCCCACAGTCCACTCTATAGAGGAAAGAGATCATTCTGAGTATGGTTAGAAGAGCTATTGTTTGCAAGTAAAAGTATATGAATATGAGTCTTATTTCTTCACACTTAATTATAGTGTGCATACCTTGAGCAATATTTTAGTATCCTGAGAGCCTTTCATATGTACATAGGAAGCTCTCATTAACAGCCCACTGCTAATGAGCATGTAAGTTTTTCCCAGTCTCTTATTATGTGACACTGCAATAAACCTTCATGTACCAGTCATTTACACATAGAAACAAACTGATAAATTCCTAGAAATGAAGTTGCCAAGGCTTATGGTGTGAGCATTTTTAGTTTGGGCTTATTTCTCAGTTGCCCTCCTGAGAGCTTGGGCATGTACACACTTCATGAAGATGCCTTTTTCTCATCCTCTGACCAAAAGTGTGATAGATTGAACTTCTTGGTTTTTGTCAATCTGAAACTTAAAACAGCATTCCAGGAGGCCATTAATTTATATTTTTCTTGTTCTGAATGAGGTTGTTGTATGTGTGATTTGTGTGTGTGTGTGTGTGTGTGTGTGTGTGTGTGTACACAAGTCCACAAGTATGCATGCATATAGAAGGCAGGGAGCAACCTTAAGTGCCATTCCTCATTGCCTTTTTTTATCAGACAGGGTCTCAACAGTCTGGCAGGAAGTAGACTAGGCTTACCTGCTAACAGAGCCTGAGCGATCTGCTGGTCTCCACCTCCCTGGTGCTGGGATTATAAGCATGCTATCATGCCCACCTTTTTAAAAATTTTCAGTGTGGCTTCTGGAAATTAAACTCCGGCACGTCTTCTTTTTGTTCCCCACATTTTGGCGGGGTGGGGGGGTGGTATGTGCTCACACACCAAGACAATTTGCTGGAGTTGGTTCTCCTACCATGCGGGTCCTAGGAATCAAACTCAGGTCATCAAACTTGACATCAAGTGTCTATTCTACTGAGTCAGTGCCTTTACCTTCTGAGACATCTGACCAGCCCAGGTCTTGTTTGCAAGGCAAGCACTTTATCACCTGAACTATCTTGCCATCCTGTTCAGGCATCTTTTCAGCAAATCTGAGTCTTCGTTTCCTTTTCTACATAGTGCGTGGCCAAAAAAATGTTCTGGCCATCTCTTCAGCCCCCCAGATTCAAAGATCTGCCTACCCTTGCCTCCTGAGTGCTGGGGTTAAAGACGTGTATCACCTCATGTAGCCAGCTCTGGGTTTTGAATCATGAAATATTTATCATGGAATATTTCTCCCCTATAAGTTTTTAATTATTTTGTGGAATAGTTTATTAAATGTTGCCATTTGGGGGAGGACTTTTTTTGAGACAGGGTCTCCCTGTAGCCCCAGCTGACCTGGAACTCGCTATGTAAAATGATGTCATTTTTTAATGAGCATATGTTTGCTGCCATTTCAAAAATAAGTCACACCATTTTACATTGTATTAAAGTAAGCAGCTTTAGGGTTTGGTAGCTAGGAAGTTGATTGACTTATTTCTTGATATTTTTTCCTTGTATTTTTTAAAATTTTTCTTTAATTTTATTATTTTTATTTTTTATATATATATATGAGTGTATTGCCCGCATGTATGTGAGTGCACCCATGTCCTGCAGTGCTGGTGGAGGTCAGAAGAGGCCTTTAGATTCCCCTGGAACTGGAGTTAAGGATGGTTCATAGCTGCCATGTAGGTGGTGGGAATCGAACCCGGGTCCTCTGTAAGAGCAGTCAGTGCTCTTTACTGCCGAGCCATCTCTCCAGCCCATCCTTGTATTTTTCTGTTGTTCTTTTTTTTTGTCTCATTCTGTAGCCCAGAATTATCTCAAATTCAGTCTTGTCTTCACTTCTGGAATGCTAAGATTATAGGAGTGTGCCATCGTGTTCAATTAAGTTTGTTGATTTTGATCACAAGGTGGCTTGACTTTCAAAACTAATAGTAAAATCTGAATTCTATAAGATTTGGGGGGTTATATTTGCCATATCTTTACATTTATCTAGGGTGTTTTTTTAGTTCATCTATAAAATGATGTCCTGAAACATTTTTTTATGTAACTACATTTAAGAGACTCTGCTTCAGCTAAATAATGTTCATTTTTAATTTTTATTTTATGTATATGAGTATTTTGAGTGCATGTATACCCATGCATGCAATGCCCATGGAAGCCAGAGAGGGCATCAGATCCCCTGGAACTGGAGTTATAAATGGTTGTTAGCCACCATGTGTTGCCGGGAATCAAACCTGTGTCCTCTGCAAGAGCAGCCATTGCTCTTAACCACTGAGCCAGCTCTCCAGCCCAATGACATTTAAAAAATATTTATTATTTTTATGTGGATGAAAGTATTGCCTGCATGTATGTAAGTGTACCTCTGTCATGTAGTGTCCATAAAGGTCAGAAGAGGGCATCGGATCCCCTGAAACTGTAGTTCCAGACAGTTGTTAGCCATCATGTGGGTGTTGGGAATCAAACCCAGGTTCTCTGCAAGAGCAGCCAGTGCTCTTAACCACCATCTCTCCAGCCCCACCATGTTCATTTTTTACAGGAAGAATTTTCTTTAAATTATTAATCTTAGCCATGCAAGGTGGTGCATGCCTTTAATCCCCCAGCACTCCAGAGGCAGAGGCAGGCAGCTCTCTGTGAGTTCAAGGCCAGCCTGGTCTACATGGACAGTTCCAGGGTAGCTGGGGCTACAGGGAGACCCTGTCTCAAAAAAAGACAAAAAAGAAAAAAAAAATTGAGTCGAAAATGTATTTAATATATTTAAGCTTCCAAGCATCATAGCTTAGCCCAGTCCACCTTAAATGTGCTCACAACACTTCTGTTAACCTACATACAATTGAATATATTCATCGTACGCAAGCCCATTTTATACTGAAGTGTTGATAACTCATCTAATTTATTGAATTCTTTATTCCATGGATGCCAGGGAATGGCACCTGAGAGTTCTGCCTTTCTGTGGTCCCAGGGAGAGATCAAAATCCAAAATATAGTTTCACCACCATAAAGTCAAAAATTGTTAGGTTAACTATTAATCAGTTGGGGGACATCTGTCTAAATGAGTCTTGCTTGATGGTCAGAAAATAGCCAGCCAACATTTGCATTTTTCTTCATACCAGAAAGGCAGTGTTAGTTCACATATGCTTTCCTTGAGTAGCTCATGGTTTTTTGATCAGTCAACTAGCAATGTATTATTGATAAAATTTAAGTTTGTTGCTGAAGTGTGTGAGTGAAGAGGAATCATTGGCTATGATATGAATGTGGAAAAATGTCCTTTTGCCAGACTTCCAAGCCTCCTTCCAACTCTAGTTCTCAGTCTCAGGTCAGGTTTTTCAGTGGCCTTATAACAAAGAGCAAAGAAAATGTTACCAAAGACCTCTTCAGCTGTTAGATGTTTCTGCAGAAGTCTGTACATGTGAGGAGGGGGCTTTAATATAGTTTAAGGAATGGAAGAATATGTTAATCACTTGATCATTGTTTTCCTTCAACAAGTTAACAAAAAAAATTTTTGTTGAAAATTTGACTTTTTAGCTGTTGATTAAACTACTTACTAAACTACCTAACACAAAACAAAAAATAGTATGTTCTATGAAGTTATGTTTTGCTTTGTTTCCATTCAGGGTTGAGGCTCCTGTAGCAAAGTTGGCAAGATAAACTTACCAGAGTATACTAGTATATATTAACAGACTCAAAGATTGAGGATTTCCTTGTATGTTTTTCTGTGGTGCAAAGGATTGAACCCAGGGCCTGCAATTGCTTGTGTGCTATTTTAGAACAACTGATCATCTCTCTTTTGCACCATTCACAAGTGTTTGTGGGTTGTGACTGGCAGGTTAATTTATGCAGGACGGGGAGTATCTATACTGCAACAGAAAGAGGGAAAGCTTTTGATGTCTATGACTTTTGTTGTTAATTCTCTTAAATTTTAGTTGAACAGGAATTTTACAGGCAGGCTTGATGCAACAAGCCTGTAATCCCAGATAGGTAGGGGGTTGTTAAGGCAGGAGGATTGATTGTGAGTTCAAGGCCAGCCTTCACCATAAAGTAAGGCCAGCATGGGCAACTTCAAAATAGTAAAAAGAGTGCTAGGGCAATAGTTCAGTGGAAGTGTGCTTGAGTAGAATGCTGAAATTGTACCTCCTAAAATGTGTCGTTAGTAAATGCTTTTTATTTCCAGAGTTGTGGGTCTTCTGGAGAGTGAATGTTTGGAGCAATAGGAAAAGTGGCAATTTGTGCTTCCAGTTCTGTCCATAACTTTAAGGCAAGTCAGTGAATTCTGTACTTTTTCTTTTAACTGCCAAGTAAAGAAAAAAGCAAGATCTATCCCTTCCTCTTTGTGAAATCCTGAAAGACCAAAGTGTGAGTTCTAGAAAATTCTTTAAGAAGTAGAAACTGTCATTTCTCACTTATAGTTTGTTATATCCATGATTATTTTTATTTTTCCTTTTGTGTGTTTCATTTGTCACTATTTGAAGTTGATAAAGTTCTAACTCATTGTAGTGGTGCAACGCCTTTAATCCCAGCAGAGGCAGGCAGATCTCTGATTTCGAGGCCAGCCTAGCCTGCATAAGTGAGTTCCAGGTCAGCCAAGCCTACACCGTAAGATCTTATCTTTAAAAAAAAAAAAAAAGTAAAAGCATGCAGAGTTCTGCAAAGGTTGTGAGGGAGAGGCTGCCTGAGGCTGGGTCACCTTTGCCCTATAAGCCATTCTTGCTTAATTTTAAAAGTTCACATTTCATCTAAAATAGTTAACTCCAGTTTAATGAACCCTAGGTTTTGCTCTGTAAATACAAACTATATTAGATTTATTTTTCTAAATGGTTAATACTCTTGAATGTCAGTTGAGATCATAGACAGTGTTTCAAAGTTATAAATGTTGACCAATGGTAAATAGTGTCCCATTTTCTTATATAGACAACACATTTGAGAAAACAAAACTATACCCTAAGCCTCTACTATTAAGATAATTAACTAAATCATAGGTATCTCCAGTCAATGAGAAAAAATATAACTGCTCAGTGATAATTTTTGATAGTACCTAATAACCAGTGGTAATATGCAGAGTGCTTAGAAGTGAAAGAAGCTGGAATTATTACATGCCTCATTGTTGCCTTAAAGGCAGAACCTAATAATGCTACTGTAAAATTCTTGGGAAAGCCACTTCAGTTCCATGTAATAAGTCTTAGTGAGAATAAATTTCTTATGTCCAGTAAAGTTTATGATGCAGTACACTTAGCAATTCAGATTAGTATTCACAGATACTTAGATGTTTGTGTATTTAGGTAAAACTTAATTTCTGATCTCAAAAGGTGCAGGTACTTTTTGATACTTTCAGTTTCCTAAGTGTTTTCAAATATGTGTATGGGAATAATCATTATTCATTTAAAAATCAGGAAATTTTTCATTTTTATTTGCTTTCTTCTCAATAGGAAATGCTTTATCCTAATCCGTTCCTTTATTAAGATAATTGTTCATGGGCTCAACAGGTAAAAGTGTTTGCAGCACAAGTCTAGAGTTCTGAATTGGGATCCCTTGGACCCAAATTAAAGCTAGGTGCAGTTTGTCCATTTTATTTCCACACTTGTGTGATGGCAGGCATATGCACACTGTCACACACAAACATGTACAGAAATACAAAAGCTGATATTTTAAAAACAACACTTGGGAGGTAGAGGCAGCTGGATCTCTGTGAGATCAAGGCCAGCCTTGGTTACATAGTGAGTTCCAGGCCAGCTGGGGCTACAGGGAGACCCTGTCTCAAGAAACCAAAAATGAATGAAATAAGGCTGGGCGAGGTAGAACACACCTTTAATCCTATCACTTCAGAGGCAGGAGCAGCTGGATCTCGGAGATCAAGGCCATCGTGGTCTAAATAGCAAGTTTTAGGCCACAGGGAACTACAGGGAGAACCTGTCTAAAAAAAAAAAAATTAAAAAACCAAAAAAAATAATAAATAAAGAAATGGAATGAAATGAGATGAAATAAAGTGAAATAATTGTTCATGGTAGTGAAGCCAGTAACTGGCAGTTTGTGCTAGTGAAGCTAATAACTGTGGTTTTAAAGCTCTTTCCTCAAAATGACTTCTGTCATCTGTAGAGCTCATAGGCTTTAAAGAAATGGTCATTTATAGAATTACATATTTTGGAAATCTTATTACTTAAATCTTTTTTAAAAAAACATTTTAAACAGAACGATCTCTTTGGCTCATTCTGCAGCTTCAGACTAAGATGTAGACAGAACTAACTCTTAATAGATTTTTGTAGCCAGGCATTGTGGCATACACTTTTTATACCAGCACTCAGGAGGTAGAGGCAGGTGGATCTCTGTGAGTTCTGTCCAGCCAAGGCTACAGAGAGAACGTATCTTTTAAAAAAGGAAGGAAGGAAGGAAGGAAGGAAGGAAGGAAGGAAGGAAGGAAGGAAGGAAGGTCAAAAAGAAGGGAGGGAGGGAGGGAGGGAGGGAGGCAAGGAAGAAAGGAAGATAGATAGATTTGTTATGAGGCTGGAGAGATGACTGCTGGGGAGGTAGTGATAGGAGGATTCCTGGAACTTGCTGGCCAGCCGTTCTAGCCAAAAATTGTCATTTGTTTTCAGTGTGTTCCAGGTTCAGTGATAGACACTGTCTCAAAAAAGTAAGAAAATAAGGTGGAGAGAGATTGAGGTAGATACCTGATGTTGACATACAGACAGACAGACACACATATGGACATATGCACACAAAAGATTTTTATTATAAAAGTTGTCTTTATTTATTGAGAGTTTCATACATGTATATGTGTAATGTATTTTGATCAAATCCACTCTCCTATCCCCCACCACCACTTTCACCCCAACTTCATGTGCTCCCTTTTATATACTCACTGAGTCTATTTAGTGCTGCCAGTATGTGTATGGTGTAGAGCCATCTACAGGAACATGGATAGCCTCTCAGGGGCCCATCCCTGAAAAGAACTGACTCTTCCTCTCCCAGCACCCATCAGTTGCCCCATAGCTCCTCAGCTAGGGGTGGGACTTTGTGACTGCCACTATGAGTTCATGTATGCAACAGCCCTGTAATTTCTGGAATTCATTGTTTTGCTGCAGTTACCCACTACCTCTGGCTTTCACAGTCTTTCTGCCTACTCCTCTGTGGTGGTCTCTGAGCCTTGGGAGGAGAGGGTGTGATACCCTGTCCCATTAAGGACTGAGCACTTCATAGTCTCTTATTCTCTGCACATTGACCAGTTGTGGCCCTCTGTTGATTGCCATTAACTGCAGAAGGAAACTTCTTTAAGGAGGGTTGAGAAGCATTAATCTTTGCTTATTAATATAAGAGCTTAGGGGAAGTTCAACGCTTTGTTCATTTAGGAAAATAGTAATATGTTCTCTTCCATGGGCTGTACTGTTTATCTTGTGGATCATGCCTTCAATCCAAACAGGAAGTGGTTGGTTATTCTCATAACATTTGTGCCACTATTGCACATATGGGAATACCTTGCCAGGCCAATCATTGTTGTAGCTCACAGGATTCACAGTACTTGATGACTTTTCACCCTGGGAGCATACATAGCAGCTTTCAGGTCAGTACCAGCTTGATTTCTTCATGTCCTGTGACTCAAGTATTTTGATGTCTTTAGCATTAAAGACTTACTGCCAGATTCTGGAAGGTAACCAAGAGCAATGGCAAGAGCCTGTAATGTTTAGGGTGGGGGTGAATCTAAAAAGCTCTACATGGTACTGGCTGTGCAGAGAACCCAGGTTCAGTTCCCAGCACACACACATGGCAGCTAAGAACTGTTCATAACTCCAGGTCCAGGGGATCTGGTTCCCTCTTCTGGCTTCCATGGGCATTGCACAACAATGTATACACTTACATGCAAGCAGATAAAACACTTATACATGTATTTTATTTTAAATAAATAAAAATTTAGCTGGGCGTGGTGGTGCACACCTTTAATCCCAGTACTCCGGAGGTAGAGGCAGGCTGATCTCTGTGAGTTCAGGCCAGCCTGGTCCATATAGTGAGTTCCAGGACAGCTGGGGCTACAGGGAGACCCTGTCTCAAAAAGACCAAAAATAAATAAATAAATAAATAAATAAACAAATAAATAAAAATTAAAAATTTTCATGTTACCAATTATGTGAAGTAAAATTTCCTCTTCCATTTCCCAGAAATATAAAGTACTATTAAGTCTGTTTTTTTCTTTTTCCCCTGGTGTTTTCATGATAGATGAGTACACAAAATTTAAGGGTTTTCTTCCAGTTTAAAGTAAATACTGTATACTCTTCTAATTACTTTTTTCTGATAGCTACACAGTATTTCATTAAATCAATGGACTAATTTATTTAACCAAACTTGTTTTAATTTACTGAATATTGATATCTTTTTTAAACTGAAGTGTTCATTGGTGGTGCTGAGGATTAAACCCAGGGCCTCTTGCATGCTGGATGCTCCGTCTCTGAGCTGTATCCCCAGCCCCTGAAGAATCATTTTGAACCTTTTTTTTTTCTCTTGTCCTCTAAGTTAGGATGGTAACTATATCTGAGAACTGAGACTGTACCACCTTTACAGCTCCCAGTAACTAGGTTGAGTGCCTAACACATGTTCAATAAACCTTTCCTAAAATATTTGGTCAAAATATGACCAGTTTTAAAAACATACCATTGTCCACCATAACATATATACAGTTATCTTGAAGGAAAACAGTTTGTTTTTAAGTAGCCATGGCTTTTGGGAATCAGAGGAAACACCTATAAGGAACAGTTCTGGTCTAACACATTTTGCCCAAGGAACCCTCTCCGTGGAGGATGTGTGACTGCTTTTGGACAGAAATGAAACATGTCAGTGGATTGGTTTAGATGCTGCTGGTAATTAAAGCATTCAGGAAGGTGTTATTCAGCAAAAACTGCTTCTGCTTACCTTTTTCAGTCTGCTCTCTGCCTTAGTTGCTTACAGTCTTCATTTTCCACACAAGGTTTGGGGTATCTGAAGCAATTAAATTTAGTCTCGGTAAAAAGCTTTACTTTGATAAAAGGCAGATCTCCAACAAATTTCTAATTATCTCATCCAGCATCTCCATATTTTGAAATTAAGGCTGTGTACCAAATATGAGTCACGGTGAGGACATTGTTCTTTAGACATTCTCAGGCAATCTAAGTCATGTCTCTTCTTTTTTTTTCAGCGGGTCCATATGGAATATTTGCTGGCAGGGATGCCTCCAGGGGACTGGCGACATTTTGCCTAGATAAAGATGCACTTAGAGATGAATATGATGATCTCTCAGATCTGAATGCAGTACAGATGGAAAGTGTTCGAGAATGGGAAATGCAGTTCAAAGGTATCTTCATTCTTTTAGGTCTTTGGAAAATTGAATATGTATTCAAAGAAAGTATATGTTATTTCACATGGATTAAGAGCCTCAGGATGTCATCTCTTGCATTTCCATGGTTATTAGAACATCTTTTAAGCAGAAGTAAATATTAATGACTATTGCATGTGATATTTAAGAGTTATTAAGGTACAGTTTTAAAAAAATACAGACTTGTATTTAAAATGAAGTAGAAAGGTTAGGGATCTTAAAAGTAGATCACATAATTAGCTTGCTTGTACCCTGGGTTCCAACCCAGCACCATCCAAAGCACCACAGACAACAACAACAAAGTTAATTTAAATCAACACTGTAATTATAATGTACTCAAACGATTTAAATTTTTATTTAATTTCGTTTTTATGGGTATGAGTGTTTTGTCTGCATGTTTGTAAGTTTACCCATGCCATATATTGCCACAGAGGCCAAAAGAGGGTGTCAGGTCCCCTGAAACTGGCAGACGGTCAGTAGCTACCATTTAGGTGCTAGAACCCGGGTCCTCTATAAGAGCAGCCAGTGCTCTTAACTGCTGAGCCATCTCTCTAGTTCTGTCAAATGATTTAATTGATCATAACTTTAAGTGGTAAAGAGGGAATACTGTTCCCCTCTGTTGTGACTTTACAGCATCCATTTTTACCACCTATATGACACTGTGGCAGCCATTTATCTCCAACTGGGTCCTTTGGAGCAGCTCCTGGCTTCTTGGCACTTGCCTTGGTTCTCCTGTGTGAAGAACCCTCTTAACCCACTTGACAGCTAATCCACTTAGACTTGGTTTAATTCACTTAGCCTAGATTTTACTTCCTGACAGAAAGTAAACATGGATTGCCTGTGTAGAAACTTCTAAATTAAACGCCTGATCACATAAAACCAAGCAAAGTAGCAGATCTAAGGAGAAAATTTGAGAGGGAAAAAATAATGATGTGACAGAGGCAACAAAGAGCCCAGGAAAACAAATGATAGAGTAGCTTTTGTCCCTTGTGCAGCACTATGTCACATTTTTTCTCTCCAGAATGTTTCTCAGATCTGCTTGCCCTGTAGTTTCCGACCTCCTGTGCTCTTCCACACACCCCCACCTTATCCCATTCAGCCTCAAGAAAGTCACTTTTTCCTTCTTCATGTCTACTTCAAATATTAGCCATAGATTTTTTTCATCAATCTTTTAAATAAGAAATTCCCTACAGTGCCAGGTATAATATTTAATTGTGTGTGTGTGTGTCTGTATCCCGGGTTGACTTCAAACATGTGGCAAATTTCCTGCCTGATCCTCCCAAGTGCTGAGATTATAGGTATGAAACACTATATCCAGCTCTAATTATAATTTTAATTGTAATATTTTGAACTATTAAGAGTCAAAAGAATTGGGCTGGGAGTGGAGCTTAGTAATAGGGCACTTTCTTAGCATGCGTAAACCCTCAGGCTCAGTCCTTGCACCACAAAAACTAAACAGAAACATTCTGAGCCTTGCAAATGACCATTTTTAATCTTCAGTGATTCTGATTTGTCTAATTAAGAAATACTGAGACTGAACTCTTCTGCAAAGAGTAGTTCCCAAACCTTGTCAGTTCCCTAATACTGTTTCTTTCTATTCAGGCCTTACATACATATAAATGAAGCATTGGGTAAAATTCAGCTTATTCTGTATGATTTGTTTCTTATGTTTTGAGACAGATCTCCCTGTAGCCCAGCCGGCCTGGAACTCCATGCAGACCAAGCTGGCCTCTGTCTCACAGGGATCTGCCTGCCTTTGCCTCCCTAGTTCTGGCATTAAATGTGTATGCCACCACTCCTGGCCTGTAAGATTTTAAAAGAGGCAAGGAGTGTCTTCTTTGCCATATAATGGAACCCTAAAACAAATTTGACCACTACTGATTTTATTTTGATGTATCTTTCAGAAAAATATGATTATGTAGGCAGACTCCTAAAACCAGGGGAAGAGCCATCAGAATACACAGATGAAGAAGACACCAAGGATCACAACAAACAGGATTGATCTTTGTAAACAACCAAAGTCAGGGGCCTTCAGAACTGCAACTCTTACTCTCTTCAGAGAATGTCCAGTGTCTTTGGGTCTGATTCACCTGTTGCAAGAAACATTCACCAGAGTATACAAGATCAATGAGTCTCACTATGAAGATCTGAATATGAGGCATTATTTGTGCCACCAGATGAATTTGTTGCAGTTGTTTGTAATGTCTGGTGGATTTCATCATCCTGAAAAGGAGACAGGGCTTTCTAAACATCAAGAAAGTCACCAGGTTACTTCACCACTTACACTTTACCACTCCCGCCCCAATCCTTATCCTTCTTTCCCCCCCCCCCCCACCCCGTTTTCCTACATCTTTTACCCTCTTTCTCATTCTCTGTCTCTCTCTGTTTGGAAAAATATATATATCAAAGACGCCGGATGTGGTGGTACATACCTTTAATCCCAGCACTTGGGAGGCAGAGGCAGGCAGACCTCTGTGAGTTCAAGGCCAATCTGGTCTACATAGGAAGTTCCAGGCCAGCTGGGATTACAGGGAGACACTGTCTCAAATAAGCAAGCACACAAACAAAACTTAT
>NW_008329035.1:1020938-1034692 GCF_000622305.1 Nannospalax galili
ACACACACACATCGGAGATAACCAGTTAGATATTTGCTACTCAAGTGTACAGATCTCAGAAAACAGCAAGGGATTTCTATTTTACATGCTGTGTTTTTATTTTAGTATTGAGGAGACCTGGGTAGGGGAAGTTGGGAGTTGCATGTTAATTTGAGTAGTTCAGGCTACTGAAACATTAAAATGTGAATTCCCAAACTTTTCTTTTTGGGCTTTGTCAGGGAAAAGGAAAAAACTTACTTCTAAAAAATCTTTGGAAGTTAGAGTGCTTTCCAGTAGGCTGAAGTCAGCAATTCCCAGCTAAGATCATTTGAAACCAGTTTTCCTTTCCTTCCTTCCCATAGGTCAAGTCAATATTAATTGTGCCTTATTTCACTTCCATAAACTTGAATTATTTTTAGGGAAAGCCCCCCTATAAATTCAGAAGTCACTGTAAGTAGCATGGAGACTGGAGTTGGGATATTCTGTTGACTATAAAACCATGATGTCATTCTGTGTATAGAGAATGTAAAAGGAATATTCAGTGTTAACTGCCATATGTTAATATACACGAACATAATTAGCATTGTGAAGGCCAAATGCATTCCCCCATGCTTTTTTCTTTTCCAGGAAAATTGAAAAATCAACTCTTCCCCAACAGCTGCCTAATTTAAGAGCCTGACCATCACATGTTGGTGTGGGCACGTGGGGCCGTGGTGTGAATGTCTGTATGGGTGTGTCTAGATGTGTGTGAGAGCACCTTGAAAGGGACTCTTTCTGCAGATACTGTAAATACAAGTACCGTTTTAATAAAGCATGTACAATAAACCAAAATAAGTTTGAGTTGGACTTTATATGCAGAACTGTAAGCCAGTACATTTTATGCTAATAGGATTGCATTTGGTTCAAGAGGAGGAAAAGGTCTTGGAAATGAAAAACAGGCACTGGTTAACCAAGTTGTACACATTGTACCACAATCAGTGTAACTTTAGGAGGAAATTCCATCTTCATGGAACATTTTCAAGAGATCTGGGATCATTCAGGTAAGAATTGATATATTAAAGTGTACATACTTGTACTTGGTTTCTATGCCCACTGATAAGCAATAGCACACCAAGCAGTAGTTGTCGAAAACAAAAACAATAAAGAGTATTGTACTGATAGGTATTAAATTCTTCCATTATTAGGTTGAAAAAGTCCTACATAAAAGCCCTACTTAGGTAAACAGTTGTTTGACTTCATCATGACTGTAGATTCTTGGTCAGGGACAGGTTGCACACACACATAAAAATCCAAAATAGGCCACAAGTCAAAAGAATTCTACTTGATGGGTATAATACATGCAGAAGCCATCAAAGGGGTACTTGAACAGTAAGTTGAAGAATATAAACACTATGTTCTCTTCAGTCCAGGAATAGTCTGTAGAAAATTGTGATTGTCACCAAATCCTGGCTGAAGAATGGTTGTGATGACTAAAGAGTGTTGCTAAAATGCTTTGTTGTTTTTATGTAAAATATTTTCTTTAAAAAATTGTTAAAAATGTGTATCTGTATTAAACTGATGAATATGAAAATTTTGAGCCTAAAGTTCAATAATCTGCACTTGCGAATAGAGAAAATCTAAGTATTCATGCAGTAAAAACAATGCATTCTGTTTGTTTTTTAATGAGAAGTTTTGTGTTTTGATCTTGAAATAAACTGTGTTCTGTAGATAATTTCTTAATTCTAGTCGAATGTTTCTCATTGTCAGGTAGGTTGGCCAGTAGTCTTGGAGGGGATGGTAATTGGTGGCACAGTCTTCACCACTTAGTTTGTGTTTTCCAAACTTACCTAATTGAAAAGATTACTTGGGGGACTTAAAGTACAGATTTTTTTTTTTTCCTCCAGTGCAAAGATTTAAACCCAGGGCTTCAGACATGCCGGACAAGTGCTCTACCATTAAACCACATCCCTGGCCCTAAAATACAGACTTCTACCTGCTGAACCTGAATCCTGTTCGGTAAGCGGTGCCTCCACTCATCCTTAGAGTGGCACAGGCATGCTTGAGAAATGCTGTACTTGTCTTCTCAAGTATCACAGTTCATATTGGTCAGGGAATGAAAGTGAAACTTACAGTCTTGGTCTGATTCCCAAAGCTCTAAGCTAAAAGTCAGTTTCACATAAAACCTAATACATGGCTTTAGAAAATAGTAAGTTTTAACATAACAGATTTTTATCACTTGCCAGCATCTAACTGAATAGAAGTTATGCTGTGCAGATACAGCTAGTTTCTCTCTTTCAGGATGAACCTATTCAGATGAGGTTTTTAAAACTGGTGAAGAAAGCTACTCGAGTTTTCCTGACATTCTACCTGCCTTCTTGGTATCTACAGAATCTTAACAGTACACCCACCTTACCTCACAGGCTGAAAGGCTAAACTCAAGTCTGTTGGACTAGCACTGGAGAAATTTGTTCTCTAGAAAGAAAAGTCTGCATTGACTCAGCCTCCTTACCAAGTACTCCACTTCTGTCAGTGACTGAGAGGATAGCAGCTTGTTCTGAAGCTGTGCTGTCAATGTGCTGACATGGTATAGGGCTTGACAGCTCTTAGCAGTCAGTGGATTGGCAGTACTAAGAAAATGTAAAAATTGCTCTGCACATAATGAAACTATAAATCAAGTACAATTTCACTGAGCTACTGAATGAGTCATAATTCTGATTCCTCTGATGCAAAAAGACCATATGTTCCATTATGGCCAACTATCAATTTGTTGGATAATATTAATCAGATTATGACCTATTTGGCTGTGGCAAAAAATAATAATGACGAATGTTAGAAAGACCTCTACATCTTCACAGCACTCAGGAATCCCTGGGCTAGACAACAGCTTTCCATCTGTTCTGCCTGTGAGGCCTCCATTCTAGAAAGCATTTGAGGGACTGGAGAGAGGGCTCAGCAGTTAAGAGCACTGGCTGCTCTTGCAGAGGATCTGGGTTCGATTCCCAGCACTCAGCGGCTAACAACTATCTGTCACTCCAGTTCCAGGGTATCTGATGCCCTCTTCTAACCTCTGCAGGCATTGCATGACACAGGTGCACTTACATACATTCAGGCAATATACTCATACACACAAAATCAAAATATTTTTAAGTGCTCTTGAGATGCTGTGAGCACTAAAGCTTATCCCTTAGAGACTGCTTTCAGTGCTCTCATAAGCAAATAGGACCGAACCCTCATCATGAAGTCTAGAGTAAGAAACAATGAATATCTGCATATGCCTTAACTATGTTCTTTAAATCATGATAATGGATACCTAGTATGATTCCCAAATGACACTTAGTGACATGCAGGCCATTCTGTGTATGAGATAATCCAAATTTGGTTAAGAAAAAGATGTTTAGAAGATAAATGGAGAATGTGCTTTTGCTGGTTATAAAATAACATGCTCCTTACATGAAAAAGATACTAAAAAAGTAAGAATTGACCCAAAAGTCATAATTAAGGGGTTAACTTTTTCAAAAGCCCTTTTCTCTCCAATCCCTTTCCATGTGTTTGGGATTATAACATATTCTCTTAATCCAAGACGTCAGTCTCACTGAACATCTTTGCCTGACTTCCTGGAACCTCGGAGCACAACAAAACCTATGGGACACTTTAAAAGCAGTCCTAAGAAGGAAGTTTATAGTTCTAAGTGCCTATGTTAAAAAATCAGAACACAAATAAATGACTTAACATTGCAACTCAAGACTGGAAAAGCAAGGACAAATTAAACCCAAACCCAGCAGAAGAGAAGAAATAACAAAAATCAGCAGAAATTAATGAAATAGAAACAAAACAATACAAAGAATGAATATAAGAGCTGATTCTTTCAAAAGTTGAACAAGATAGACCCTTAAGTTAACCAAAAGAAAGAAAGCAAATCCACATGACACCCAAAAGATCCAGAACATTATAAGGGAATACTTTAAAAAGAGACCCAACAGTTTAAACAGACCATAACATGTAAGGAAATTGAAACAGTAACACTTCCATTTCCCTACAGACCTGCTCCTCATACTCTGTTGGAGAACTGTACCACTGTACTCAACTTGGCTTCCTTCTCAACATTTCTTATCATTAGATTCATGGTTCCTGTTGGGAGTCTGAACTTAAATTTGGTGTGGTGCTTCCCTACCTAAAGACCTTCAGTGGTCCTCAACAATAAAGACAGAGCTTGGGCCTGCCATGCCTGCCTCCTCACCAGCCTCATTAACTGACACATAAAACTACTACCAACTTAGTTGTGGCTTCCAGAGTGTACCCCTAGCCACTACCCACTCCACTCTTCAGTCTGGGTTGTGCTCTTCTCCCCATTCCCTCACTGGATAACTGCCTGATCAGCTTCTTGTTCAGGCAGTGCCAGACTCAATGTTCCTGGCTTGAATGGGGGAACCCATGCTCCAAAGCCTTTATAGCAGGTGCATTTGTAGCCTTGAAGTTACTCAATTTTCTTGATAATTCAGCAACCAGATTTATGCTATTTTAGGCCCAATGTTTCCTCAAACTTAACTACACTGCTAGCTACATAAAATTCACTCAGTAAGAATTTTAAGTGAATTTATGAAGTGAGAAAGTAAGCAGTATGAACCAGGGTTCCAAAACACCAAGGCCTCAGAAGAAAGCTTAGGAGACTCATCTCAACAGCTTATCTTAGTTCTGTTTGTTGGGCTTGCAGTTAACAAATTTTGGTACTGGGGCTGGAGAGGTGGCTCAGTGGTTAAGACTGCTGGCTGCAGTTGCAGAGGACAAAATTAGCAACACAAATTTGATCTTTCCAAAGACAAAGGGGAAGGAGACAGCTCAGTGGTTAAGAGTATGTACTGCTCTTACAGAGTTCAATTCCCAGGACCCGCATTGAGCAGCTCACAACTGCTTGTAACTCCAGCTCCAGGGGAGCCAACGCCCTCTTCTGGACCTGCACTCGCATGCACATACCCACATACAGACACACATAATTTTAAAATAAAAATGAATCTTGTTTTTTAAAGGCAAACTATAATGTACTAAAAATAAAAGGAAATTGGCTCAAACTGATGCACTTTCCTGGAAAGAAATGCCTTATTTGTGGTGAAAAACCTTTGCCCTTATAGCAGTGAGAAATGAGAAGAAAGGAAGCTAAAAGATGAAAAGAGTAGGTCACCTGTCATGTAAGAAGGGCAGAAAGAAGCACTTTCCTTCATGTTCCAAGATGTGAGCAGTGGAAAGAGCCTGGGCCCAGGACTGAGGCTGCTGCTTTGTGGTGAGGAAATTTACTTTCTCTGAGCCTAACTTTCCTCACATGCAGAAGGGAACTAATATTAAGTATTTTTAGTTGGCATATAATCTTATATAGAGTCACAATCTAGTTTTCCCAAAGCTTATTTGGCAGTAACCAAATAATGATGCCTAGTAACTGTCATAGCTTCAAATACTGAAATTCAACAAGCATGCCAGGAGGCACGATTTCTACATTTATTAATGTTCTTGGGGTTGGGGGATAGCTCACATGTTTAAGTGTTTTGAGGACCTTAGTTAGATCTCTGCAACCTATGGAAGGGAGGGAGGGAGGGAGGGAGGGCACTTGTAATCCCAGCACTGGGAAGGTGGTTGCTAGAGGCCAGCCTAACCTACTTGGCAACCAGGCCAGTGAAAGACTATGAACCAGAGCAAACCCTTTCTCCCTTAAGTTGCTTTTGTCAGAGTATTGTATTATAGCAGCAAGAAAAGAAACTAGGACAGAAATTGTCCTCTGACACATGTGCATGTTCGTGCACACATATGCACGCAAACACAAAATAATATTCTCACATACCTAACTCACAATTTATTTGGAATCTGGACTCTTGAGGTAGGTATTTCCAGAAATTGTTTGCATAATGGTGAATCTAGTTGAGATAGTGGAACTGGAACTGGCAAGTTGTGAAAACAACACCTCATTATGGACTGTCTTCACTGTAGATCAGTGGAACAGATCAGTAGAACAGTCCTAGGTGTGTGATAACTAATTTTAACCTACAGCAAAATTAAAATGCCAGATGACAGCCCTGAGTCTATGGTGTTTCCTGTTTGCCTTGTTTCCGTTGCTCTTCTTTCAACTGTCACAAAATAATTCAGAATCACTTGACAAACCAACTTGTGTTAAGCAAAACCAGTGATTAGAAGACGTAAAGATGCTGCACACATACTGTTTAGAGGGCTCCGTCAGATGACTGATTAAGTCTCTTAAAGCCGATTAACACTTTTGTCAGTCCTAAACCAAAAAGAAAACCACCAACTCAAATGCAGCTCATATTCTTGAGCAGCCGGGATTTAGTTCAAAATGGATTCTGTCCATGGTGGCTCATTTTATGTCAGTGTGAGCAGGCTGTGGGGCCTGTTTGATTGA
This sequence comes from Nannospalax galili, assembly GCF_000622305.1. Taxonomy (NCBI): domain Eukaryota; kingdom Metazoa; phylum Chordata; class Mammalia; order Rodentia; family Spalacidae; genus Nannospalax; species Nannospalax galili. Next base: position 1,027,297 of record NW_008329035.1, read on the forward strand.
ACAGTATGAAGACGTTTGTGATGTGATTACATTTATAGTCAGCAGACTTTAACTAAAACAGATCACCTGTTTAATGCAGACTGTATAATCCGTCAAACTTCAAGAGCAAGACAGGTTTTCTGAAAAAGAAGCACATCTGCCTGAACACTTCAGCCTGTTCTCAGCCTCCAGCTCACCTTGAAGGTTTTGGACTCAAAACTGCAACATCACCTCTTACCTGAATTGCTTGCCAGCCAGCTCTGCAGATTTCAGAGTTCACAGCAGTATAAGCCAAGTCTTTAAATTTCTCTCTCTCACGTACACACACTGGTTCTGTCTTTGTGATTGTCCTAACACACTAATACTTCCTGATTATTATCACATTTTTTTAACGTTTTGCTTCATGCTTGTAATTAGATAACAAATCTCTTGGCTCAGTTCAATACTTGCCCTGACAGGACCACTGGGGCTTCAGTTTCTGGATTCTGAAATACACTTCAGCTCTTGCCAATACGTATGCCTTCTGTTTTTCCAACTAAAACCATAAGTAAATTATCATGTCATCTCTGAAACAAGTCATGAGATTGGCCAGAGGAAATCGGGAACAATGTCCCAGTGACACCAGTCATTGCAATTTGGAATTTGGAACTAATGATTGTGTTCAGAATCAACGACCCCAACGACCCCAACATTGATTTAATTTTTCTTTTTCTTTTTTTTTTTTTTTCGTCTTTTTGAGACAGGGTCTCTCTGTAGCCCTAGCTGGCCTGAAGCTCACTATGTAGACCAGGCTGGCCTCGAACTCACAGAGATCCACCTGCCTCTCCCTCCCAAGTGCTGGGACTAAAGGTGTGCACCACCACACCCAGCTGATTTCAATATTTTTAAAATCAGTCTTTAAAAAGTCATTTACAGATACATTTAGCTTCAGAAGTAACATGAAACAACTCTTTGGGGAGTAAAGCAACACCAACCAAAAAAAAACAAACAACTTAAATATTGTAACTAAAGGAGGTTTGATAATTAGTTGCTCCAACTCCAGTTCCTAGTTCTCTCCAAAGATGACCACAATTTTGTGTGTGTGTGTGTGTGTGTCCTTTTTCTGGGGATTTATATTCATACAACTGGAGCTATGTGCAGAGGTTAAGGTCTAGAATCTAGACTAACTACCTGGTTTAGAGCCTGGCTCCACTACTTGCTGTAGGAATGTAATTAATTACAGTATTAGCTGTGTGACTTTGAGCAAGACACTTAACATCTCTGTGTCCCAGTGTTCAATGTAAGATGCAGATGATGCTAAAACTCAATTCATAGGGTTTATTTGAGGACCAGAGAGTCCATCAGGTAAGGCACCCAGAACTGTGCCTGGTGGGTAGCAAGCACTATAAATCACTAGCTATGATTCTTGCCCCTTAGAACACAAATGACCTCTTACTGGATATTATTTTGTAAACTTCTTTAATTCATTAATGCCCATAGACATAGTCCCACAGTATTAGTGATAAAACATCTCTTTCCAACTTCAAGTCTCATTTTCTATAAAATGATTTCAATAGTAGAAGAAATTTAATTACCTCCCTGAGTGGCTTCCTTGAGTCTTGCATTTACTAAGCACAGTGGCTTACTAAAGGCGAAGAGCTGTCTGGTAGTTCCAGGTCACTTGGATGCCTCACTGTGAAAAAAAAAACTATTAAGTTTTTAAAACCCAAATGACTGGTGTAGTTAAAGGTGATATTTACACTGCTGGTCTGCTTTCTTTTGAAGTTCCTGTAAAGGCATTTCCTCATTCCACCCAGGAAGGATTAGGAATTGCCACATCTAGCTCCTGCTATTGGTATACACCCACACACACACCCATCCGCATGTACCACCACCAAACTGGAAAAGAACTCACAGAGGACCACTGATGGAGGCCTAAAGGGACAGGACAGAGTGGAAGGAGGGTCTCTTTGACCCCAGGTTGGCACTGAGGCTGTAACAGGAGTAGTCATTTGCACAAAGCATACAAACATTTGTTGATGAAATAAGTAAACTGATTCAACTTTTACTATGCAAAGTGTATTTCATATTTTTAAAAAGGTGGGGAAGATTCTGCCAGCAACGCACTGTTGTTTAAAAGTGGAAAGACAGTGGAGAGATGGCTCAGCATTTAAGAGCATATAACTATCTTCCAGAGGGCCTGCTCACAGCTATCTGTAACTCAAGCTTCAGGGAATCCAGCTCCCTTTTTGACCTCCCCAGGCACTTGCACACATAAGACAGGCACCTGCACAACACACACAGCTAAAAAATAAATTAGCTGGAGAGATGGGTCAGCAGTTAAGAACACTGGCCGCTCTTGCAGAGGACCTGGGTTTGATTCCCAGCGTGGTGCTCACAACTGTATGTAACTCATGTTCCAGGGGATCCAGTGGCCTACACACACACACACACACACACACACCTTCATTTTAGATGTAGTGAGAAAGGGCTGCACTGAAAGACCAACCCTGGAAAGGATGTTGATTTACTGTTGGTTACTAGTGCAACCTGAAAAGAGCACTCATTTGGGCAACATTTTGCTTCCTGTGGCTTCTGACAAAGTACTGAATGTTGGGTACAAATCTGACCTGAGGAGTGGTTGAGTTGTTGTGAGGAGTGAGGTGGGCTTCATAAAGGGGGCCTCAGATTGCCAAGGGCCAGCCAGCCCAGGGCCTCACAAGACCTCCAGACCCTGCTCCCACACAGGGCTCCTCCTTTTCCACTGACCATTTCATCCTCTTGGCGCTCAATTTGGAGTCCCATTTTGCTCCTCCTCACTATGACTTTATTCTCCTTGGCATTCACCACAGCCCCTCTGGTCCCACCTCTGGTCACAGCAGTTTCTTCCACCAGTCCTCCAGGGTCTCTTTCCTCATCCCACACATGCCTGGGCTCCTTTGGCTCTTCCTGCAGGGATCTAATGGATGGCATTTCCTTACACCTCCTCTTGGGTGCCCCATAATCTCCCCCACCCTGACCTTCTTTCCTCTTCCCACCATGTGCCAACAGCATTATCCTCAACCACCCATGCCAGAAGCCTAGAGTCTTTCTTGACCCACCACCCAGACCAGCTAACTACTCTATCCAAAAAGGCCTCTCCTCTACTCTCTAGGATCCCTCCTCACAGGTCTGTATATTCTCTCAAAACATTTAAGCTCTGTCCCCTGAAATACCTTTTGCTAGTGTCCTTTTGAGGCAGACAAGCCTAGGAGACAGTTTAGTACCCTGGAACTCTATTTCATTTTGGGTTATGCACACATTTCCCTCTCATAATAATGCACTTGACAGCCTAGTCTTGTCACTCACTCGTATGTACACACACCCCTCTCCAAACAATGTACCTAGCAACCTCAGAACCCCCTGGATCCCACATCTGCATCAAACTACACATACTCCCATATATGAATAATACATCCCCCTGCCCTTGGTAGTAATCAAATTTAGACAATTTCTATTCAAGTGTATCCTCAACATATCCAAGTATGAAGCATAGAAAAGCTGATCCCTCCTGAACGCCTTTTGGATGTATGAGCAATAAGGTGAAACTAGGTCCTCTAGTAACGTTTCAGGAAGAAAAAAAAAATCCCTGTTTACCATTTTATGCCTATGTGTAATTGGGTGTGCATATAATTAAAATTACATGCATTATGGGAAAGGGACATTTGCAGTAAGAAAAGTGAATACATGCTGGTTGTGGTGGCACATGCCTTTAATCCCAGTGCTTGGGAGGCAGAGGCAGGTGGAACTCTGTGAGTCCAAGGCCAACTTGTTCTACATAGAGAGTTCCAGGCCAGCTGGGGCTACAGGGAGACCCTGTCTCAAAAATAGAGAACCACCCCTCAAACTATGCCCCTCAATAACCAGCCCATCTGTCATTTAGACCCCATAAAAAGAGACTTCAGTTTGTAGCCTGCAGCCCTTGAGTCGCCTCACTCATGAGGCCTGTTGTCAATCACCTTGACAGTGTGTCCCTCTATAATGTGTACTAACTATCCTTTGCTCCAAATAAAATTATCTTGGGGCTGGAGAGATGGCTCAGAGGTTAAGAGCACTGACTGTTCTTGCAGAGGACCTGGGTTCAATTTCCAGTGCCCACATGACGGCTAACAACCATCCATAATTTCAGTTCCAGGGGATCTGATGCCCTCTTCCGACCTCTATAGGCATTTCATGACATGGGTGCACTCACATACATGCAGACAATACACTCATACATATAAAATAGAAAGAAAGAAGAAATCTCTTGTGCCCTTCACCTACCAAGGTCAGTTTATAAATGGAAAAGGATCTAGCTGCCTTGGGAGGTGCCACAAGGCATTCCAGATGCAGACAGATAGGGAAGAGCTCATGGGCCTTTCCCAACCTTGGGGATTACTTGTATGCCAAACATGCTTGGAAGCAACAAAAGACAGTAAAGAGTGGTTGATCAGACCCTGAGAAACAAGATCTGGAGGGGTCATAGTGAGGATGAAGGATACTGTTTGTGGTGGTCAATGTTAATTGTTCATTTGCTGAGATCTAGAATCGTCTGGGAGAAGGACCTCTGAGATTGTCTGTGAGGGATTATCTTATATACATTGATTGATATAGGAAGGCCTGCCAACTCTGGGTGCACCATTTACCTTAGCAAGGGATTTGGAAGTGTATAAAATGGAGAGAGGGGCCAGGAGTGATGGCTTGGCAGTTAAGAGCATTTGCTGCTCTTGCAGAGGACACCCAGGTTCAGTTCCCAGCACCCATATAGTGACTCACAACCATATGTGATTAGTTCCATGGGATCTGGCACTCTCTTCTCACCTGTAAGGGGACCAGGCATGCACATGGTGCCCATATATAAATGCAGGCAAAACACTTCAAATTTTGCATAAATTTGTATTTTTAAAATGGTGAGCGCCATTAATTCATTGTTCTCTGATTTTGACTAGATTTGATGTGACCCTTAACTTCAAGTTCCTGTTTCTGCTGCTGCCTTGACTTACCCACCATGATAGACTATATCCATGAACTGCAAACTAGAACAAACCCCTTCTCCCTTTGGTTAGGATATTTTGTCACAGTAACAATGGGTAAAGAAATAAAGATGATGTTGGTGGGTACAGTATAGGCTCCATGGCTGGGTACACAATTGAGGGAGACCAACAGTGAGCATTCAGTGGAGTGCATCCTGCCCGATGAGCATTTGCTCATGAAGGGTGATATCATAGCTCCTCTGATGTCATGAGCCTATAAAAGTCTCATGACTCTTAACTGTCACATCAGGGAAAAAGCTAGAATGGGAACTTTTGAATGGACTGAATTTAAATTAAACTTACTTTCCTAGAAACAAGATTACATTTTGAACAACTGGGAATTTTGTTCTCTATTGAAAAAAAGTTGGCAGCCCAAAGAACAGTCTTGTTCATTTATCCTTTGTGTAGGTTGGCCATGCAGGGTTTGGCTGGAGTGGCTCTTCTGCCTGGAATCACTCAATGGGATTGCCTGGGCTGGGTGATTTAACGTGTCACATGCCCAGTGCCTTAGATGGGATGGGCTTCTCTCTCTTCACAAATCTTTCATCCCAGACTTCTCACCATGGGAAATACTTTCAAAGAAGCAGCAGCTGTGCAGCTTCTTAAGGTCAAGGTAAGAAGATATATGGTCTTTCTACTACATTGTACATTTCAAAGCAGATCACCGGGCCAGTCCAGACTCAGGATAGGGAAAAGATTTCACTGCTTGATGTGAGGAGTGTCTGAGGCCACTTTAATCCTTCTGGAAGGGAAATGAGAATTCATAATAGAAACCATGTCAAATTATAGGAAAGGAGAGAGAGTTCTATGTATTATACCCATAGTTTATACATACAGTCTTTTTTTTTCCTCTCCTCAACCAGGAAAGTACAAATCTTATTTCTGTGATTGGAGACAGGTAAAGAATTCTTCATTTGAACAATGCTTTTGGAAACAACTTGGTAGTTCAGGACTCTAATTCCAGGTACTTGAGAGGATGAGGCAGGAAGATTCAAAGATCAAGGTCAGACTAGACTACTGATAACCCTAGCAAAAATAAAAATAAAACCTTCTGGCTTGTTTCTTCTTTTGGAAGCACCTCACATTCTGCTCTGCTAACAAAGCAGATCATCCCTGTGGTCCCGAGGGTTCTTGAGGACCCTGGGATCTGGTGAAAGTGAGGGATCGGAATCCCGTCTACTGCCAGACCTTTCTGTCATCTGTCTGAGTTAGAGACATGCGAGAACTGCACAGTAAGAGCAAGGGACACTGACATGTCATGGTGCTGTTTTCACTTTCTTCCTGGTCATAATAGAAAGTTCATTTACCCTGGTTGGGTCTTGGTCTTTTATTGTGTTTGAATGAACAAACACCTTGTATATTTGACCTTGGAACACATTTGAAAACTCTCACCAGGACCTAATTTCTTTCCTTATTTCTTACAAGGCACAAGGTATATTGGCTGACCTCAGGGCACCCCAGAAGTAGTGCTGACTGTGATGTTACTTGTTAAGAACTCACTGCTCCCCACCTGATTGTGGCTGTACTGTCTCCCACTGTGGCCAGTCAGACAAACTGTGTGTACTCTCCAGGAGAGGGCTGATTGTTGTGAAAACCTTTGCCACATAAACAGAAATAAGGCACGAGCTCTTGAAGATATGAATGCCAGCAACTTTTCTCTTATAACCTCTGGAACACAATTGCATCAGCTCAGCCATGTGATTGGGAAGAAATACCAACTCAAAGACTATCTGGAGGAGAATGATCCTTCAGTGTGGCAAATGGCAAGATGCCCAGCTGCCCCAGGCAGATTTGTCTCATTCCTAATTCCTCAAATATTCACACTCATGGATTCTGACACAGCCTCCTACAGGTGGGCCTGCTCAGATGGGCCTGATCTGCCTTGAAGAACAACTTGAGAGGCTGCTGTGTTCCTGGGGCTAATCTAAGGAGTAACTGTGGCTTCAGGACAATGCTGATTCAGCTCAGTTCAGTTATTTATTCATCGACATCTGTCTTAGGGGCTGGAGACATTGTCTATCTGTGCTGTTCCAGTAAAATACCAGAGATGGTAGTTCACACACAACTGAAATGATGTTCTCTCAGTTCTGTGGGTTAGAAAAGTTCAAGGCCAAAGTGCTTTTGAAGTTTTATTTTTAAAAACTATTTTATTTATAATCATTTTATTTTATGTGTATGAGTGTATTTCCTGCATGTATATAAGTGCACTCGTGCAATGCCTAAGAAGATCAGAAGAGTACCAACTGCTCTTGCAGAGGACCCACATGGTGGCTGCCATCCCCAACTCCTGTTCCAGGGGATCCAATGCCTTCTTATGGCCTTCTTGGGTATTGCAAGCACATGGTGCACTTACATACATGCAGGCAAAACACTCATATGCATAAAAT
>NW_008329035.1:1034752-1048078 GCF_000622305.1 Nannospalax galili
GGACTGAAAAATCAAGTAAATAGAAAAAGAGGAAAGAATATAAAAAATCTGAACAATACAAATGAATGAGTTTACCATATTATGGAAAACTTTATATTCAACAGAAAACACTTTTTCCCAAGAGAAATCTATAGAAATGGTTTAATGCATTAGTACAAATAACTGAAGGAATGCTGTGGAAATACAGATATTGCCATAATGCACTAAGATTAAAGATTAGCACCAAAGGATACCTTTCTAAAAGTCTCTTATACTTAGAAACTGCAAAACAGTTACTAAATATAAGGGTGCTGAGTGATAATGGAAACTTGTGTGCCAAAATCTATAAAATTCACCTCAGTATTCCTCACAAGGACATTTATAGCTTTAAGGAAGTTTAGGAAACAAATACTAAAATAAAATGTCTGGCTTTTGAGTTAGGCTTTCTGGAAGTTGTAAGAGATAGAGTTCGTGTGATATTATGTCTTCAGGTTTTATGTTTGTTTTTCAGGTTCTTGTTTTGAGACAGTGTCTTGCTGTGTAGCCCTGCTGGCCTGGAATCACTATGTAGACCAGGCTGGCTTCAAATTTAGAGAGATCTGCCTACCACTGCTTCCTGAATGCCGGGGTTAAAGGCTTGTGCCACCATGCCCTGCTACTATTCAACTTCATATTACAAGTTAGCTAAAGGAAATATGCAAGAATATATCTGGAAGAAGATAGTTGCTCTAGTTCTTTGAATAGCCCACTCAGTGTTGCATATGAAATCCAGTGTCTTTCAGTTGCCTTTGATTGGTATTATGCTGCTATACCTCTGACTTACCATGCAAAATGTTGAAAAAATTGCAGACAGACCCCAGCCACCACTACATTTACTGAGATCTGCTGCTCAGGATGTCCACGTGCTATTTGATGCCTAGTGACAGCCCATATGTATGTCTAACACAGAAAATAATGGCTTTTTTTTTTCTCTTAAGAGACTGAATGTTTTAATGGAATATGAAGTTTAATATTCTCATTTTTTGTTGTTCTTTTTGACACATGGTTTCCCTGTAGCACAGGCTGGCCTGAAACTTGCTATGTAGAACAGACTAACCTTGATCTTACAGAGCTCTGCCTGCCTTTGTCTCTCCGGTGCTGGGAATAAAGGCCTGCACCATCACATCTGGCTTCATATTTTCTTTTTATGTTGGCTACCACCAGCTCAGAAGTATTTTCAGTCCAGTTGAGCTACCCATGCCATGCTTATGAGCTGTAGGCTGTCTTAGCTTTTTTGGGGGGCGGGGTATTTGGCTTACAAGCACAGTTCATCATCAAGGGAAGCCAAGGCACTCAGGGCAGGAATCTGGGGCACATACCGTAAAGGAATGCTGCTTACTGCCTTGCTCACCCTGGCCCATGCTCAGCCAGCTTTTTTATACAATACTGGACCACTTGTCCAGGAGTGGTACCACCACTCAACAATTGAGAAAGTGCCCCACAGACATGGCCACAGACCAATCCAATGGAGGAAGTTCCTCGATTGAGAGTCCCTCTACCCAGGTGTGTCAAGTTGACAATTAAAGCTGTCCAGCACAATGTGTATTCTTGTGCATGTGGGTATATATGGTGTATCTCTTATTAACTAGCATAGACATGTTCATGCCTTGATGATCAAGTAAAATTTACTCATTCAGTGTTGAGGGAAAGCACAGACATATGTATGAACTGCATATAAAGTAGCAGAAACTCTCTTTAACTAAATAAAGTAATATTGGCAGCTATGCCAGGATGCCTGCTGGTTTTTAAAAAATTATTCTGAGACTGTCCTATTCATGTATTACCTTAGTTGAGCTAGTTAAAAAATAAACAATTTTATTCAGTTAAGAAAATAATAAATTGGGCCACAGTTGAGTATTTTGATTGCAGATATTTTTAATCACTTAAAAATATACATCAATGACAAATGTCATGTGTTAAATAGGAAGTAATATGTGGCAGAATTTATGTAGGGAAAAATCATTTGAGGCCAGATGAAATTCTGTGTGTCTTATATAATATTCACAATTTCCTCCTTTCCTGCAATAAATTAAAAGAGATTAGGGCAAGAATAAAAGAAACCATACATTAAAAATAGAAGCGTGCTGGCACACAACCTTTAATCCCAGCACTCGAAGGCAGAGGCAGGTGGATCTCTGTGAGTTCGAGGCCAGCCTGGTATAGTGAGTCCCAGGCCAGCTGGGGCTACTGGGAGACCCTGTCTTAAAAACACCAAAAAAATAAAAATAAATAAATAAATAAAAAAAGAGGGTGAAGCTGGGCATGGTAACGCACGCCTTTAGTCCCAGCACTCTGGAGGCAGAGGCAGGCGGGTCTCTGTGAGTTCAAGGCCAGTCTGGTCTACATAGTGAGTTCCAGGCCATCAAAAAGACCAAAATAAATAAATAAATAAAATAAAGGGTGAGATGGAGGGGGTGAGGGTGAACATGATCGAGATACTTTGTATACATATATGAAATTTTCAGAGACTAAATTAAAAAATCTAAAAAAGTAAGGGGTAGGGAGCAGGGAAGAAATCTATTTTCTTTTTGTTTTGCAACAATTGATGTTCTGAAGAGCATCCTAAGTCTGATAAGATGGGACTCAAGTTATAGGGAAAAGATGACTTTCTGCAAATGAGGTTGGTTCCTCTACTGTGATGTTCTCAATGAAAGAATATTCTTGCTCTGCCTGGTGTCACTGTCTGGTGGGGTGAACAGCCAGTTCAAGGTTAATGGAGCTGAAGGGAACTTGGGCCCATGTGTTAATTGCTGAGCCATCTTTCTAGCCTCAGCATGAACCCCTTTAACTAGCTAACAAAAAGCCAGAGTTTTCCTCCTACTTTAATCCTGCCATGTGAATAAATACTGATACTTGATATGCATTCAGATAGATCTATAAGAACCTCTCTCTCTCTCTCTCTCTCTCTCTCTCTCTCTCTCTCTCTCTCCCCTCTCTCTCCACCGGGGAAACAATCCTCTAATCCAGTGCCCAGTCCACTAGGAGAGGAAAGCTGATGCCCTGTGGCAGTTCAGAGTCCAATAACTATAGACAGCATATGGGCTGACCTAGCTTTAAACCACTTGGCGTTTGTTTCTTGTTTTATAATTGTTGTTGAGACAGGGTCTCACCACAGCCCTGGCTGGTCTTGAACTTGGTATGTATCCAAGGCTGTCCTTGAACTCCTGATCTGACTGCTTCCTCCTCCTAAGTGCAGAGATTATAGGAGTATTCTACCATGATCAGTCTTAAACCATTTATTTGAAAATTTTCTATTTAGCATACATTTAAGCTTCCTGTAAATTACCCCAATTCCTTTATGGAATAAAGCAGGGAATTTTAAATAAAAACTGAAAATAAGAATATTAATATTTTAGGGAGTCCTTGAACTGGTTATAATTGTCACAAAATGAACTCACATTATCCCACACATTGGTAAGGTAGACAAGACAATTTCTACTGTTTAGTGCTTCCCAGATTTCAGGACAAGAATGTCACCCATAAAAGTGATTCTCTTTCACCCCTCACTATCAGTTGGGTGAGTGACGGATACCTCCACACCGACTTTTCTTGAGACCTTTGTCAACTCTTAGGTTGAAGTCACCTAAGGGTAGCTGGAAAGAAGGCCAAGTACTCCTCAAAGGACCCAGGTTCTTCCTCACTTTTATGAGGAGAGTGCAGGGTCTGGCTATGTAGCTCAGGCTAGCCTCAAACTCATACTCTTCCTGCCTCAGCCTCCCAAGTTCTGGGATTAATCAACCCCTTGGCTCTCTTCCCCAAGGGTCACCAGGCTTTTGCACATACTAATCCTTCTGAGGGTGCCAGAATGTTCTTAATCTTATGAATCAGATAATTTTGATAGTTGCTTTTTAAAAAGTAAATGAGATTTAGCAAATCTGCTCAGCTAGAAAAATGGAAATTAGGGGCTTGGGGTTAAGCCCCTAATGGAAAATGGCTTAGGGGTTAAGAGCTGGCTGCTCTTGCAGAGGACCTGGGTTCAGGTCCCAGCACCCACATGACAGCTCACAACTGTCTGTAATTCTAGTACCAGGGGATCTGACACCCTCTTCTGCCCTCCACAGACATTGCACACACATGATGCACATATACACATGCAGGGAAAATATACATAAAAATTTTAAATTAACATTAATCCTTCCAGATAAACAAGTCATCACAATAGAATTTAAACATTGTATAGATGTATAGCTTTTTAAAAGTATTGGATTTTTAGTGTTTGATTTTGTTAGCTTTGTTTTTAAGATGGTGTATCATTATTTTGTCAAGTTGGCTTCCAAATCTGAGTTCTAGTGACCCTCCTGCCTCAGCCTTCTGGGTAGCTAGGAATACAAGTCTATACCATCCAGCAGTGTCATCCTTGGTATATGCCAGTACTTTTTGTTTGTTTGTTTTGTTTTGTTGTTATTGGTTCTTTGAGACAGGGTCTCATTCTGTAGATCAGGCTAGCCTGAAGCTCACTATATATATCCCAGGCTGGCTTGTCAGCAATCCTCCTGCCTTAGCCTCCCAAGCTTGGATTACAGGCACACCTGGCTGGCCTGGAACTCACTATGTAGATTAGGCTGGCCTTGAACTCACAGAGATCCACCTGCCTCTGCCTCCCAAGTGCTGGGATTAAACTCATGCACCACCACACCCAGTTTTGCTTGGTTTTTGAGACAAGATCTCTCTATGTAGTCCCTGCTGGCATGGAACTCACTATGTAGACCAGGCTGGCCTTATCTTATAGGGATTTGCTTGCCTCTACTGCCCAAGTGGTAGGAATAGAGGCATGTGCCACCGTGCCTGGCTCTAACTTAGCTTCTTGAGTGCTGGGATGGCAGGTGTGCACTACCATGCCTAGCTAGAACTTGAATTTTCTTTTTTTAAAATTTGTATTTTTTCATTTTAATTTTATGTGTATAAGTATTTTTCTAGCAGTGCCCACAGAGGCCAGAAGAGGGTGTCAGATCTCCTGGAATTAAGGACAGTTATTAGCTGCTATGTGGGTTCTGAACCCAGGTCCTCTGCAAGTGTAGCCAGTGCTCTTAACCACTGAGCCATCTCACCAGCCCCTGGAACTCTAATTTTCAGTCCTCATATAGTTTTCTTTCCAATATAGAACCCTAATGACTTTTCCACATATCCCTTAATTACAAGATCATATATTGTATCCACTTATCTATAGTGTGACTGTATTATATGACTGCATTGCAATTCCAGGAGTGCAATGCAGACCGACCTGAGAAAAAAAGACATTGACTTGCATAACTATGGGAGTTTCCCCTTTTTCTTTTGAATGTACATGGCATACTCAAGTCTAGCTTCAGTCAGGTATGGTGATGCATGCCTCTAATCCCAGAACTTGGGAGGCAGAGGCAAGAGGGTATCTGTGAGTTTGAGGACAGCCTTGTTTACATCGTGAGTTCCAAGCTAACCATGGCTACCTACTGAGACACCGTCTCAAAAAAAAAAAGAAAGAAATGATGACTGCAAAATGGTATTTGATAATTGAAAAGAAGAAAAGTTGGTTTCCATAGCCATGTTCAAAATTCACAAAGGTACAGCAATTTAAACTGTGGCCTGGCCATATAAATAACATATAGAAAAAAAATTTTCACATACATAGTAAATTAATTTTAACAGTAATGCCAAGAGAATTCAATAGGGAAACAATCGTCATTTAAACAAATGGTGCTGGGAAAGCTGATCTATGAGTGAAAGAATGAAACTGGACACTTTATACCTTATAAAAAAAATTAGCTCAAAATGGCCTCAATTTAAGACCTAAAACTATAAAACTCTTGGAAGTAAGCATAAGGAACATTTTTATGATTTGACAGTGGTATATTAGCAAAAGCACAGGCAACAAAAATAATTTTAAAAAAAAGGTAAGTTGGACATCACCCAAATTATGAGCAGTGTCTTGGTTATTTTGCATTGCTGTGGCCAGGATGCCCGAGGTGAGCAACTTAGTGAGGGAATAATTTGCTTTGGTTTATGACTTCAGAGGGTTTCAGGTCATGATGGTGGGGAAGACACACAGAACAGCTGAGTTCAGGGATGCAGGAATGTGTTCACATTACGGACAACCAGGAAGTGGAGTCCAGCTGGAACCAGTGAGTGGTACAATGTAACCTTCAGAGGCGTCCTTAGTGACACACTTCTACCAGCTGAACCCCACCTTCTAAAAGTCCACAGTCTGCCAAAATAGTACTTCCAGCTGAGGACAAGTCCTCAGAGAGGGGAGCTGGGGTAATTCAGATCCAAACAACATCTGTGTATCAAGGACACTATAGAGAGAATGAAAAAAAAAAAAAAAAAAAAAAAACAAACCAGAGTAAACATTTACAAATCACATCTCTGAGAAGGGGTTAATACCCAGAATATATAAAAAACTGTAAAACAACAACAAAAAGCCAATTCAAATATATGCAAAGGATTTCAGTAGACATTTCTCCAAAGATACACACACACACACACACACACACACACACACACACATTAGGAAAATGTGAATCAGAATTACAGTGAATCACTAATTACAGAATTACTTATAGGTCTGTTATAAGATAAACAAAAGCTAGGTTTATGAGAATATGTCTAATCCCAGCACTCCAGGGTCAGAGGTAGGAGGATCCTGAGTTCACCAGCCTGGCCTGAGGCAGATCTTTAGATCTTTTTAGTAGTATTCTCCAAGCACTCATTCACTCAGGTTTCCCAGCAATCTCAAATCTCCAAATATTCCTTTTGCTGTTCATCTGAGTATTAAGTCAGGAAATATCAAGGACTTCTCTAGAACTCTGATTTGAGAGAGAGAGAGAGAGAGAGAGAGAGAGAGAGAGAGTATTTTGGGCCCAGAAGAAGGAGATGCTAAACTGTTCCTGCAAGATTTTGTCCATCATTTTTCTTTTTGTTAGCTTATTAATAAGCAATGGAAACAATTTCTGTTTACGCTTATTTAAAGGCAAAACAAAGCCAGGTGTGGTGGTAATCCACAAAACAAAACAACGACAAACAAACAAACAAACAAATGCCAGGCGTGGTGGGCCTTTAATCCCAGAACTGGGGAAACAGAGGCAGGCAGATTTCTGTGAAATAGAAGCAGTTCTTGTCTACATGGTGAGTTCCAGGCCAGCTGGGGCTACAGGGAGACCTTGTCTCAAGAAAATAAAAAAACAAAACTAAATAAAACAAAACAAAAAAAGAATCTAAGGTAGGAGGTTGTGAGTTGGGGTGCAGCCTGGGCTACATAGTGAGATGTTGTCTCAAAAAAAAAAAATTAAAGTTCAAGTCCCAACTCTGTACTTAAGAGCAATGGACTTGAGTTTGCCAGATGACTCAGTCAGTACAGTGACTGTTGCGAAAACATGAGAACCCGAGTTTGATTCCCCAGCACCACATAAAAAGCCAGGTATGGTGAGGCACACATCTGTATTCCTAGTACTTGAAGAGTGAAGATGGAAAGATCCCTGGGGCTTGCTGAACAGCTTGTGTTGCTGAATCATTCAGCCCCAGGTTCAGTGAGAGACCAACTCAGTGAATACAATGGAGAGGAAGACACTTGACTTTGATCTTTGGACTTTATATTCACACTCACACATGTATGCATGTACCCCCAACATGTATACACTATGAACATGTACACACACACACACACACACACACACACACACACACACAGACAGCAGTGGGCTTTATCAAGTCTGCTAACTCTCTGAGGCTGTTTCTTTCAATCGATCTATAAGATCATTATGTTACCTGCTCTGCCTGTCTCCCAGGGAGGCTCAGAGGGACATAAAGCATGTGACAGACCTTGTGATACTGGGAAGCACTCTAACTCAGACGCTATTATCAAGTCATCCACATGACTATTGATCTTCCATCTCCCTAGAGCCAGGAAGCACTCTGGTCGGGTCCTTGACAGCCATTACTTAGAATTTTCTGGTCATAAAAATTCACAGATCCTCCAAGGTTCATTGAAAAGGGTTTCAGCTGACAACTTCCTACCCCATCATCTCTGGTTGACAACAAAGAAGCTGCACCCTGTCATGGATTGCTTTAATCCATCTGTGTCACACAGCCTAGGAAGAAGACCCTTGAAGAGCTAGGAAACTGGAGGAAGAGGAAACTCCCAAGTATCTGTGAAAAGCTCCCTTCTCCCTTCAGAATCTGAAAGGAAATTATTAATGCTGATTCATTTAGGAGGCTGCCTCTGGCTGGCAATACAGCAAGGGCCGGTCCCAGCAGGAGGTCCTTTTAAAAGACACAGTCAGGCCAAACAACTTTGGCCTCCCCATTAGCTGGTAGTTCACAGCAGAGCAATTGCCAGGATCTGGCAGCAAGTCACTCTGAGCCTCTTGATAGGATTCACACTGTCCACAGAAGGTAAAAAGAGATCTCCATCTTTGCATGTTAATTAAGGAGGACAGATGGCCCTGTGATTATTCGACCATATGTAGGTCAAGACTAAATGAATTAATAAGCAACTTAATTCTTAAGAGCCACCTCCATGACCTTATGGGATTTTTATGAATAATTGCCCCATAGTATCCTGGCAAACAGGAGTGGGGCGGGAAGAGGGACTGCACACAAGTCTCACAGCCTTGGAAGGGACATCTTTGCCTCTCCACCCCACGGTCCCTGCTATGTAATATTTGTGATGTTAAAATGAGTCAAAAGTTATACATTTTAGTTGTCTACTTATAAACTGTGTAACTGCAGGTAACAGTCTCTCTCTCTCTCTCTCTCTCTCTCTCTCTCTCTCTCTCTCTCTCTCTCTCCTTTCCCTTTCCTGTCTTTATGTTAAGTTTTTGTTAACTGATAACTGGGTCTAAAAACAACATAAGGCCTTAGGGCTATCTTAAAAAGCCATCAAACAAAACCCCACAAGGAGGCAGCACATACAGGGTAAAGGAAGGTCAGACAAGTTCTAAAACTTCAAGGGATCAGGAAGCTGTTGTAGCTGACGTTGCCAATGACAAATGTTGATCTGGACTCAAAAAGTCACTACTTTGGGGCGCGGGGGAGGGCATGACTGCTGTTTCGTTTTTCTGTTATTGAGTGTTTTCATTTTGAGACAGGGTCTCACTATATAACCCAAGGTGACTTTGAACTCATGAGCCTCCTGCTCTGCCTGACCATGTGGAAGGCAAGAAGGCCGTTCCAGACATGCAAGGGCAGGAATGAAACTCTGTGAGGGTGAATGGGGGCCAAGGAGTTAGAAGGGACCGTGTGGGACAGGTGATAAGTAGTCAGTGGAGCCTCATGACTGCAAGGCTGGTGCTTAGCGGAGGCTCCAGAAGGAGTCTGAAGGACAGAAACTTAAACCCTCCAGGAGCTTATGCTGAGTCATTTCTCCCTCATCTCCACTCTCAGCTCTAGCCTGCGTGTATCAGGGAGACTGGCGCAGGTGACCACGCCTGCCTCTGGCTTGGATCTCCTGCACTCCCTCCTCTAAACCAACAGCATCTTGCCTTTGTGCAGAGACCCAGTGCTTGCGGAGCCATCCTGGGCGGCAAGTTTAATTCTCTGAGCGACAGTGGCTCTGTAACCATTTCTCAAACTCAGAATGACTGGTAACAGCCTGTATTTGGCTTCCCTTCTGTCTGACTTCTGGGTGTATCTGGGTTGGTGTGGGGGAGAAAAAGGGGCGTAATTTATCCTCTCCATATGTGGTCATCCATATAGTATTTTGAATGCTAAGTTTGATGAGGGTACATGTTTCTCAGTTGTAAAGCTCAGGAACTTAAAAAACAAACAAACAAAACCATCCCCATTTGTTTATTATTTGTTGTGTGTGGGGGGGGGTGTAAGCTACAGCAGGTGAGGTCAGAGGACAAATTATGGGTGTCAATTCTCTCCTTCCACCATGAAGACCAAACTCAGGTCCTCAGGATTGAAGGCATGTGCGTTTACCTATTGAGACATCTCACCCATCCATAATTGAGAAATTTTTTAAAATATCTTTTTAAAAATACATAGAGCACAAATTCAAATGGGAACCAAGTAAAAAGTCTTCCAGTTGGGCGTGATGGCTCAGGCCTGTAATCCTCACAGGAGGCTGAAGTTCGCCGACAGCCTGGGTTACACAGAGATTAGAGTCAGCCTGAGTTCTACAGGGGAACATGGTCTCAGAAAAACAGAGCCTCCTCACTACAATTCTTTTCATCGACAACTAATTTTATTATCATTTTCTTGTTTTTTCCTTTTAGGGATATGCTTCTCATACACAAGCACTTATGTGTACTGTTAAACAAAAGGTAGAATTATAGACAGTATTATATGCCTTGATGTTTATTACTTAATCTGACAGATTATTCCTTAATATTCCATTATTCTTTATGAACTATTTTTCATACTTCATGGAATTCCATTATAAGGTCACATTTTAACAATAGGAGCTGGGGATGTAACTCAGCACTTGACATGCTTGAGGCCCTGGGCTCGATCCCCAGACCTGCAAATTGTGCACAGATTCTTCAGTACGCTAAATTTCTAAAAGTAGAACTGCTTACCCAAATGGTAAGTTTAAAGTTTCCCACCAACATTGTTGTTTTTCAAAATACGATCTTTTTTTTTAAGGTTTATTTTTAATTACGTATGTGTGTATATGGTGTGTGTGTGTGTGTGTGTGTGTGTGTGTGTGGTGGGCATGTGCACTTGAGTGCAGGTACCCTTGGAGGCCAGAAGACATTAGATTCCCCACAGCATGAGTTATAGGTTGTGAGCCCCCCCAACATAGGTACTGGGAACCAAACTCAGATCCTCTGCAAGAGCAGCAAGTGTCTTAACCACTAAGCCATCTCTCCGGCCGTCAAAATAAAGTCATCTGTGTCTTCTTTCTTCTATGACCCTTTCCTAAATATAAGAACTCCAGTGACAAGTCTGAATGGCTAATGAAGTAACAGAAAAGTCAAGGTGACCCCAGGCATTGCTCCCATGGCACGACCACCATGCCTGCCTCTGCAGTTCCACACCTTCCATAGCTTCTGGCACAGTCAAGGCCACCAGTACTCATCTACCGCCCCACCAGGCTCTCCCTGCCATCAGGGGAGAATGACAAAGGAAACAGACACAGGTGCCAGTGGGCCTGGTTAACAGCCTGTTGTTTTGAACCTACCTAAAACAGACAAGGCAGAGATAGATAAAGCTATTTACTGTGAACATGAGACAATTATACCAGCTTAAAACACACTTCAGGGGCTGAAGAGATGGCTCAGCAGTTAAGAGCACTGGCTACTCTTGCAGAGGACCTGGGTTTGGTTCTTTTCCAGGACTCACATGACAGCTAACAGCCTTTGATAACTCTAGTTCCAGGGGATCTGATGCCCTCTTCTGGCCTCTGCAGGCACAAGTGCACGCATTTACACCCATGCAGGAAAAACACTCATGCATATAAAATAAAAATAAATAAAAATTCAGTTACAGTTTGGAGTAACTTTTTACTTTTTTGTTTTATTTTTGTGACAGTCTCATGTAGCCCAGGATGGGTTTTGAGCTTCCTATGTAACTCAAAGATAACTGTACTTCTGAGCCTCCTATCTTTGCCTCCCGAGTGCTGGTATTACAGCCATGAGCCACCACACCCAATTATGGGTGCTGGGGATAGAACCCAGGGCTTTGTATATGCCAGGCACTACCAACTGAGCCATGTCTCCAGCTCTAGTAACTTTAAATTTTGAAAGTTTGAACCCAGGGCTTTGTACTCTATCACTGAACTCCATCTCTAGAGATAGAGCTATGTTTTTAAAATATATTTTATTTATTAATTTTACTTTAGCTTATGTGTATGAGTGTATTGCCTTTACATAGAGGGTAACAGATCCCTGGGACTGGAGTTATGGATGGTTGTTAGCCACCATTTGGGTACTGAGAATTGAACCTAGAACCTCTGGAAGAACAGCAAGTGTTCTTAACCACTGAGCCATCTCTCCAGCCCCAAGATGTAGCTATTTTAATTGCACAGTAAACCAAAAACTTAGGCAAGCCAAGACAAACAGGCTTCCTTCCCACATCCTTCTAGGCAGCCTCACTCCCCTTCCTGGCCTCCTCCCAAACAGGGTCTCCCAGTATAATTTCGCTATGTAACAGAGCGTCTTCCTGGCATCATGCTACACGTCCTAATCATGCTTTCTGTCCCCCAAAGTTCTTTTCCATCTGTACCTAGCTTTTCTTTAATTTTCAGAAACATAAAATCTGATTAATTTTTCCCTCCTTAGTAAGTACTACAGATTTTTAATAGGAGAGCTGGTTAGTGTCAGATAAGAATTGGTGTGCATTTTTAGATTTTAGAGCAGATAAAGCCCCTGGATAACCTAACATAGCAGGCTGAGAGGCTCGGTGCAGGGCTTCTTAACTCCCAAGTCTCCACTTTCCCCTGCCATGTGTGTGCTAAAAAGAAACTGGTAGCAATTTTAATCATAATGTATGTTGTAAATGGACAGTACAAGGTTTTAAAATTTTTATTTTATGTGTATGAGTGTTTTGCCTGCATGTATGTAAGTGCACCCATGAGTGCAATGTCTATGGAGGTCAGAGGCCACTGGATCCCCTGCAACTGGAGTTACAGATGGTTGTGAGTTGCAATGTCGGTGTGATGAACTGAACCTGACTCATCTGCAAGAGCAGTCGGTGCTCTGAACCACTGAGCCATCTCTCCAGCCCCCAGTACAAGGTTTTAATGAGATGAAATGAAGATTCACAGTAAATGAAACACATATTTTGTATGATTTGATTAAAATATGTTTTGACATCCTCATTGAAAAACATAGTGAACACTAGCCAAAAATACACAAAGCTTTATTTTTCAAAGAGATATTTATAAAAACAAATCCACACAGCTCCACTCCTGTGTCATCCTGAGGGCATGAACACCCCAGTAGTGGGGACATGAACATTCTGTCAGAAAAATCAATGTTAGGAAAGTTGAAGATCTAGAAATTTATTAGTTTTTTTTTATTAGAAGAAGCATTTCATTACAACAGCATTAACCTACTCAATAACATTTTTCTGAGCTAGGGTACATCTCTTTCAAAATTGGCTGTATATTTTTAGGTTTACAGATGAATTATTACGCTTGTACAGTCTTTTACTCATTATAAACTCTATAAGACATAAAATTAAATGAGGTTGTAATGTTTAAAAAAGATCTCCACTTCGTTGTTAAAATACACAGTTTCATACAGAAAAATTCATTTTAAGGCAATTGACATTGAGATGTTTTCACATGCATTTCTAATCTCTATATATATGACTATTACTGGTCACAGTCGCTTACTTTCTGAGTTCCTTGGCATCTGAGCATGAATACAAACTCGTCAGATAGAC
>NW_008329035.1:1048165-1048447 GCF_000622305.1 Nannospalax galili
CCCCTATCTGCCCTACTGGTAAATCTAGTCAGCCAGAGGTCCCGGTACCAGGAGGATCAGCTGTTCCTCATCTACGGCAATCCATTGTCAGTATTCCTTTGGATAGAATTGGGGTCTGCTGTTCATTTTTCCAGTAGTGTGTTGGGTTACTATCTGGAAGAGCCTTTATCCATCCTGGCCAAGAGCTCGACTGAAGGTATCGCCTGTCTGGCTGTGTTGTCAAGTAACTTCTAGCTATATAAATGTATGCTCTTATGAAATTATATTGGCCCCTTTAATCTT
>NW_008329035.1:1055401-1055951 GCF_000622305.1 Nannospalax galili
TTTGTTTTGTGCCCCAGTATATGGTCGATTTTGGAGAAAGTTCCATGTGGTGCTGAGTAGAAAGTATGTCCTTTGGTGTTTGGGTGGAATACTTGGTAGATATCTGTTAAGTCCATTTGATATATGGTTTTGTTTAATTCAGATGTCTCTCTGTTAAGTCTCTGGCCTGTTGACCTATCTAATGGAGATTATGGGGTGCGCAGGGACCTCGGGGCACCAGCTGGTAGCGTGGCGCCGGTCCCCTGCATGCACCTGGAGGGCGGTGGTCCCGCAGCGCGTCTGCTCTGCATTGCTGGCGGGTCCCTGCTTCTCCGGTCTCTGTGGGTCTCTGCTACCGAGGCTGGCTTGGTCGAGTTTTGCCCCAATTTCACCCGTGCACTCTCTCTCTAAGTTCGGGGCCCATCAGCTGCTGGGTCACGAGGAGAGGTGCGGGACGGCTAAAGCTGGATTTCCGTGAGTCGATGACGGAAGGATAGCACCCCCTGGGAAGACTGGATCATAGCCAATAAGACACGGGACTCAGCTTAGTCCGTGTTACAGCTCTTTATTC
>NW_008329035.1:1058102-1060506 GCF_000622305.1 Nannospalax galili
AGAGAGGTGAGGGCGGGGCCAGGTCCAGAAGCGGTGCTCCTGGGGCCCAAGAAAGGCACTAAGTTGTTCTGGGTGAAAAGGATCAGGAAGCAGTATTGGTTCCCCAGGTGTCTGGGCCCCCAAGACTAGGAATGGCGCAGGGCCCAAAGTAGGAGTAGAGAACAGCGGGGGAGATGGAAGGGTGAACGCGGCTGGGGGAGTCAAGGCATGGAGGGCTGCGCAATAGACTTACCCCAAGAGAGGCCTGAGGGCAGGAGAGTGGGCCAGGAGAATTAGCCGGTGGTGCAGGTCCGGGGAAGCAGGGAGAGGTGAGGGCGGGGCCAGGTCCCGCCAAAGCAGTGATCCTTGAGCCCAAGGAAGGCACCAAGCTGGCCTGGGAAAAAAGGATCAGGAAGCAGCACCGGTTCCCCAGGTGTCTGGGGACCCAAGACCAGGAATGGTGCAGGGCCCTAAACCAGGAGCAGAGAACAGTGGGGGAGATGGAAGGGCGAATGAGGTGGGGGGAGTCAATGCGCAGAGGGCTCCGCGATGGACCCACCCCGAGAGGCCTGAGGATAGGGGAGCAGGCCAGGAGAGTCAGCCCGTTGTACAGGTCCGGGGAAGCAGAGAGAGGTGAGGGCGGGCCGGGTCCAGAGGGAGTGCTCCTGGGGCCCAAGGAAGGCACCAAGCCGTCCGGGTGAAAAGGGTCAGGAAGCAGCACTGGCTCCCCCGGTGTCTGGGGCCCCAAGACTAGGAATGGTACAGGACCCAAGCTAGGAGTAGAGAACAGCGGTGGAGATGGAAGGGTGAACGGGGCTGGGGGAGTCAGGGAGTGGAGGGCTGCGCGATAGGCTTACCCCAAGAGAGGCCTGAGGGCAGGAGCTAGAAATTGATTAGTTTAAAATCATCTGTCCATGTATTCTGCTCTGGAAGTTTTTATGTCCACCTGGGTGAACCCTTGATTTGACGATCTCTCCATTAAATCACACTGCTTCGACAACACAAAAGAGTTATGAAAAAGAATTTTGTTGCTGTTGCTATTGTTTCTGACAAAGCCAGGCTATGTAGCCCAGGTATCTAGAGGACTCCCAGTCCTCCTGCCTCAGCCTCTTGAGATCAAAGGTGTGGGCCAGGGCCAAAATGGAAGCTTTTTTTTTTTTTTTTTTTTTTAAAGTAATTTTGTTACTACATTTATTTTCTTTGTGTATGTGGCTGTGTATGAGGGTGCATATTTGTTATAACATGTCTGGAGGTCAAAGGACAATTTGTATGAGCCCATTCTCTCCTTCTACCATGTGGGGTCCCAGCAATTTAACTCAGGCTTGATAGTAAGTATTTTACTCTGAATTATCTTGCTGGCTCCAAATGGGAGCTTTTGACACACTTGTGAGGTATTCTGATTTTTTTTCCTTTGGCCTTAGAGTTAGGCTATATCATCTGGTTCACTCACCAAGTCTGCTTTACATAGTACTAACAGTTCTATCACTTGGTTCTGGTTTGAAGATTCCCTAAAGATAGTATCACCATGAATCTGGCACATAAAACTTTAAAAAACTAGTGAGAACAAAATATGTTTGGCAATAACCATACTTTAGTTACACTGATAGCTCCACTTCCTGGATGGAAATCTACAGGACTGCTAGACATACACTGCCTTCTACACATCAGTCCTCACTTAATTTTGCCCCTCATACATTTACCTCTTTATCATTCATGATGCTGCTTAAAAGACTTCATGTTTTCCTTCCGTAGTTTAAGAATTTAAGCAAAGTGTGAATGTATATATGGCAGGTGTTGAGGCAGTTATTTTAGATGGATTTCTGACATTCTCTCCTTTCTTCTTCCCTCTTTTGTTTTTGGTTGGAAATATAATAGTGGCCTCACACCTCAATTGTGCTTATAGGCATTCAATTGCAAAGCAGCTTTTGACATCAAGCATTATAGTACTAAGATACTTGTGTTGTCATAGAGGTCTAATGCATCTTAAAACACCCTGAGTATGATGGTGCACACTTGTAGTCCTAGTAATGGGGGAGACTGAGGAAGGAGGATGGTGAATTCAAGTCCAACCCATGCTACATAGTGAGACCCTGTCTCAAACAAACGACAACAACAACAACAAAAAGAAACCCAGACAGAGAAAGGTTTTTGTACACTGGAATATCATCTGGAAGCAACGACAACAAAACATATCTGGTCTAAAATTTACTGAAGCATATGTATTGTTAGAAACCATTCTATGAACCAAATCTTTCTTAATTGGCCAAGAGAAAAAATAGAATCATTGCAATTGGGCCTAGGGATGTAGCTCAGAGGAGGAACATTTGCCTATCATGTGTGCTTGGCTCAATCCTCTGAACCATATTAACAATAACAACAACAGAGAATTGGAAAACAGCAAAAACCTACAAGTGATTTTTTTTTT
>NW_008329035.1:1060531-1065476 GCF_000622305.1 Nannospalax galili
TTATATTGGTGCCTGGCCCAATCCTCTGAACCATATTAAAAATAACAACAACAGAGAATTGGAAAACAGCAAAAACCTACAAGGTATTTTTTTTTTCTTGGTCTTTTTGGAGACATGTCTCCCTGCAGCCCCAGCTGGCCTGGAACTCATTATATAGACCAGGCAGGCCTTGAACTCACAGAGTTCTGCCTGCCTTTGCCTCCCATGTGCTGGGACTACAGGTGTGCGCGACCATGCCCGAAATGATTTTTTAAAATATTTATTTTTATTAATGTGTGTGTGTGGGGGGGTGTACTTGCCTATGGTTGCCCACAGAAGTCAGGAGAAAGTGTCAGGTTCCCTGGAGCTGCAGTTACAAGTGGTCATGAACCACCTTATATGGGTGCTGGAAACCAAATTCAGGCTCTTTGCAAGAGTAGTAAACACTCTTACCTGCTGCACCATCTCTACAGCCCCAGAGGTGATTCTTCTTAATTAACCTTGTGGAGTAAATCCTCTGTGCCTTCTTAAGACTAGAAAATCATTATTTCTGAGTAAGCCAGTTATCTTCAGTTGCCAATAACAAATGAATAAAATGACCAGTTTAGTTTTTATTTTACCTTACCTAATTCTGGTAAAATAGGAATTCTATTGTTTTCTAATCATCATTACCCCCCTCCAGAGGATTTATTTAAGTACTAGTCACTGAAGACACTGAACAAACAAGTCAAATAAGCCAATTTGAGGGCTAGAGAGATGGCTCAACCATTAAGAGCATTGGCTGCTCTTGCAGAGGACCTGGGTTCAATTCTCAACATCCACATGTTCCAGGGGATCTGATGCCCTCTTCTGACCTCCATGTGCATTGCACTACACAGGTGCACTTACATACATACAGGCAATACACTCATACACATAAAAGTCAATCTTGATTTATAGCTGTAAAGAATTGCTATTGTTAGCTGGAGAGATGGCTCAGCAGTTAAAAGTGCATACTGCTCTTGCAGAGAACCAAATTTGGTACCAGCACCCATCCTGGGAGGCTCATAATCACCTCTAATTCCAACTCCAGGGAATCTGATGCCCTCTCCTTGACTCCATGGGCACTGCATTCACACACACACATATATACACATAATTAAAAAATAAATCTTTAAAAAAGAATCACCGTTGTTAGGTTTTAGAGTTGATATTCATGTGTTTCCACTGAAGAACTATCTTGTAAAGATCAACAGCTTGGGCTTTGGAGCCAGACTACCTGAGTTGCAACTTAGTTTGTATGATAATGTTCCAGTTATGAGAGTAACATCTACTTTTAAGTTTCTCATGTTCCAGGGAGGACCTTGCAAATTTGCCACTTAACTACATAGACTATGTTAGCCAAACATTTAAGATATATCTGATATTCTGCTCACATTTTTCTCCATTCCAAGAGAGTTAACAGCAAACTATAAAGTGAAAGGACAAAATGCTAAAGCAAACCTTTGATCAACAGGTTTGAACTTGTTTTAGCAATAGTGAAATAGTGATGTCGAGGGTGATGCCTAAAAGAGGTGTGTATGACCATTAGGAATTCTAAAGTAACAGATAAATAGCACCACAAGATGTAGTAAGAGTTTAACACATAGACACACACACACACACACACACACAAACACAGACAGACACACACACACACACATAAACACAGACAGACACACACACAGTTGAAAGTCTACAGCTGACTTATTCTATTCTGCCATCTAGTGGTAATACGGTGATACAATTAGACATTGTATTGGATCCATCTCCCATGGAAGAATAAAGTGATACGGTTTCATAGGACCTAAGGAACTAGTTGAAGGAAAAGATTGAGCACACAAAGGAAAGTGATAACACTGCACAGAAGAAGCTAAGACATTGCCAGGGTGGATATCTAGGTGGAAAAACAAATTAAAAATAATACGCCTACACTAGGCATGGTGGCCCACACCTATCTCAGTACTTGGAAGGTGGAAGTAGGAGGATCAGGAGTTCAAGGTCATCCTTGACTACACAGTGAATCCAAGACCAGTACAGGGTATAAGAGACCCAGTCTCAAAGCAAGAATAAGAAAAATAAATTAATAATAAAATCTACACTGGGCCCACTGATATATAACTTGGGAGGCTGAGGCAGAAGGATCTTGAGTTTGAGGCTAACCTGGGTTACAACCATGAGGCCGTTTCAAAAATAAATAAATGAATAAACAAATGAAAAATACTTAAAAGCTGGAATGATGTCTTGGTTTTTAAAAAATAATCTTTTTTGTTTTGTTTTGTTTCTTTTGAGATGAAGTCTATGTAGGCCAGGCTGGCCTCAAAATTCCAGTCTTCCCGCTTCAGTCTCCATATGCTGGAATTACAGACATCTCACAATGGCATTAATTTTGAAATATAACTTTCTCTTAAATTCCTTTTAGCATAAACAATTTCAAATATGGTTTAAACTATTCCCTTAGAAAGGCAAGGAGTTTGGCCCACATTTTTTAAAAAATTTTTTTCAATTTTTACAAACTTTGATGGTATTTAGATCCCCTTCCCTATCTACACCTCACCTTACTGCTCCCACCCAATTTAATGTATTATATTATATATCAGCTTATAGAGTCTAATTTGTGTCTCCAGTGGGACCATCCACTGGTGCCTAGTTAACCTACCAAGATCCCATCCCTGAAAGATACTGTCTCTCCTTCTACCAATAGCCATCAGTTGCCAAAAATTCCTTAGGTTGGGTGGGGATTTCTTACCCAGTTCCCCATGTCTATGCTGGGGTTTTGCCTGGTTTAAGCTTGCATGCGACTTGTGCATACTGTCACCATTGCTGTGAGTTCATATGTGTAACTGACCAACTGTCTAGAAAACTGTTTCCTTGTGGTTATCCACCTCCTCTGGCTTTTACAGTCTTTCCACCCTCTCTTCCACAATGATCCCTGAGCCTTGGAAGGCAGAAGTTTGAAACAGGTATTCTATTGAGGGCTAAGCATTCTGCAGTCTCTTGTTCTCTGTGCATTGGCCAGTTGTGGGTTTCTGTGTTAATCACCATCTGCTGCATAAGGAAACTTCTCCAGTGTCTGAGACACTTAGCCCTTAGTGACACGTTTTCAAAACAACTGCTACACATAAGATGAATGCATCTTTCAACTTTCACCAGAGGTTTCCAAACATTCTTAATACTGCCTTTTTAAATAAAAGTAAAAATTGGGCAAAATCACATGAGAAGGAAAGGTTAGGAATTCCAGGAAATGAAAACTTTGGATGTGATGATTTAGTCAATTTATAGTGTTTCCATTGAATTACAAGGATTTTATTTGATGGAGTTTTGCATTTAGAATTTAGGGCACGTAATTTTAACCTTTACCAAAAAATGTACATAACATGTCAAACATAAAAGCATACAGCA
This sequence comes from Nannospalax galili, assembly GCF_000622305.1. Classification (NCBI taxonomy): domain Eukaryota; kingdom Metazoa; phylum Chordata; class Mammalia; order Rodentia; family Spalacidae; genus Nannospalax; species Nannospalax galili. Next base: position 1,063,931 of record NW_008329035.1, read on the forward strand.
GAGGGTTAATATTCTTGGTAAGTAAAAAGCCCCATAAATTACTCAAAGGAAGATTCCTCTAAGAAAATGAAGACTTCAATCAAGTAATTTACAAATAATGTAGTCAGGAGGCAATACAAATTATCACTCAGTTATCTGATTAAATGACAATAGGATCAGCAAGGTGGCTCAGCCTGTACAGGTACCTGCCAGCCAGGACTGATAACCTGAGTTCAATCTCCTAGACCCCCATGGTGGAAGGAGAGAACTGACTTCTGAAAGTTGTCCTCTGATCTCCACACATGCCCCCTGTCCAAATACATAAGTAAAATGTAAAAACAATAATAATGTGTGATAAAATGGGGCTGGAAAGAAGGCTCAGGGGTTAAGAGCACTTGCTGCTTCTCTTGCTGACCCAGGTTTGGTTCCCAGCATTCACATGGCAGCTCACAACTGTTTGCAACTCCAGTTCCAAGGGATCCAATGCCCTCCTCTGGCCTTCATGTGGTACACATACATATATGCACTCATACACATATAATTTTTAAAATAAAATGACAGTAAGATTTAAATAATCTATTTTTTTCTCAGTTTGATGGAGAAAAAAGATTCATAACTGGTGCTGATAAGGATGTAGGGAACCATGAATTGTGCAGCCATCATAAAGGGTATTAAACAGGGTATGTATGTTTTGATTTAGAATGTGAATTTCTCAGAATTTGCTCTAGGAAAGTAATTTATACAATGGTTGGTCTGTAATTTGTTAATTATAAATTGTTTATAAAAGCCAAACCCTGTTGAGTTCAACAACAGTCCATCAGTTAATATATGAGCATACATGTACTGGAGCACTGTCTAACTAGTAAAAGTTACAATGCAGAAATACTAGTGTCAGAAGACAGCCAACCTTAATGAGTGAAAACTAGCAGATTACAATTTCGTATGTATAGCACAATACCAATTTTGTCTTTCTTTTTTCAAAAGGTGCTTTATTTTATTTCATATAATTATTTGCCAATCAAAATTAAACTTGTATATTTACTTGAGTAGAAATAATCTCAGATTAAATACAGGTTTCACATGTATGTGGTCAAAATAAAAAGGACATTAAAAAGTTTTAAGAATTTCTAGGAACCAGTAAACATGGCTTAAGAAATTCTCCCTAGAGAGCAAGGCCATGTTTATCCATCTGGCCTGCTGCTTGTTTTCCTTCCTCCCAACAACATGTGTGAGTACATTTCTATTCTGAATATTAAATGTTTCATAAAATTAAAGCTTCAAAATTACCTCCATAGTAAACGTCATACAACTACATATTATCATTTATGTGGCATTTTCATACATTAATGAAAATGTTTACTAATGAACAGCTCTATTCTATTTTTATATGCTAGAGATGCAGCCCAGGGTTTCAAAGAACTAGGAAAGTGTTTTAACTCTCAGCTACATTACCAGTTTTATGTACTTTACTACCTCTTGTTATTCTTCTTCTTCTTATTATTATTATCTTTGCAGTGCTGAGAATTGAACCTGGGGCATTATGTATCCTTGGTAAGTGGTCTACCAC
>NW_008329035.1:1065583-1075411 GCF_000622305.1 Nannospalax galili
TGAACCTGGGGCATTATGTATCCTTGGTAAGTGGTCTACCACTGAATCACATCCCTAAGAAGTATTTTAATATTGAAACTTATAAGAATAATTCATCCAATCTGCTCAAAAGGAAAATAGTAAATGTAGTCCATTGAAACCAGCTGTTTCTGCCAAGTATTTGTGAATCATGCTGTGCTCAGTAAAAACAGAAACTTCATTAATAAAATATAATGGTCTGATACCAGTAGAATTTAAATATTACAGCTTTGTAAGTATGTTTTAAATAAAAACAATTTAAATATAAATTAATTCAGAATAAATTTTTATTTTTTTAATCTCACAAAATGGAAACTATCATTTACATTGTTGCAATAGCACTAAAAATGAGAAATCAGTTTGTTACAACTCTTGAAAACAGTTATGAGAATAAAATAAAAATTAAACGGAACAAAAAGAAAAAAACCTAAATGCTCTTCTTAAAGAATGGTGATCTGACTGCTTGTGACATACCCACTCAAAGACAGATAAACAGCAGACACATTCAAAACAGACTAATTTATTTACAGCAATATTCCAACAGAACCTAATGATTTTAAATTATATGTGCAAGTTTACGTAGAATCACAAAAGTAAATATCTCAGAATATATACCCAACTTATGCAAATTCAGAAAATTCCACATCAAGACACTGAAAATCATGAGGTATGACTGAGGGGGTGGGGAGGAAGCAAAATCAAAAGTGCACAAGCTTCAAGCTTTGATATAACTACAGTCTTACTATATAGTCCTATTTTTATAAAAAAATTCCTTCAAACTATCTATCTACAGGAAAAATGTGTATCATATCCATTTTCTGAATTTAAAAAATATATATGTAATCTTCCTTTGCTTTTGATGCATTCAAATGTGAATTCATAGTGGGGTGATCTGATTCTTTTGGGGCTCTAGAGAAGAGATGGATACAACATACTGTATCTTTTTTAAGAAGTAACAGCTGAAATGTTAGGCATTCCTTGTTTTTCTTTTTTTAAAAAATTGTATTTAAGGAATTCTGTTCTTGTAAACAATGGCTTTCAAGAAATACTGAGGCCAAATGCATTACTACAGGATCTCAATAAGGTCACCCAACTATCCTTGTTTTTGACACCATGGAAAACATTTGTGGGATTTACCTTGCTAGAAAGAAAGACTACCACTTTTCTTCCTTTTTGTTTTTTTGGATTATCACAATTAAACATCAGAGGATCTTTCCCACATAAATACTGATATAAATGTTGATTTCAAGAACACACAACTTTTGTAAGCATTTATTTCTCAGGTATTTCAGTCTTGGTCGAGGCCAAGGCAGCACTGTCCTGGTGTGAGCTGCCCGTGGGCTCCCATGGATTCCTCCTTGGTGAGTATGTTGGGACCTGCAGCTCACTGGTAGATGTAGGCTTAGCATCTGGCACTGTAGAGGAGTGAGACGGAAGTCTACGGTGATTACTCTCCTCCCCAGAAGTAGATGAATGTCTTTTTCTTCCAAGTTCCTCACTAATAGGGGGCTGCAAAGCACAAAAGACAACACAGTGACAGTTTCACTATAGCCCCTCAGGATCCAAGGCCAGGCTTTTCAACCAGTAATGTATAGTATTAATTATCCTTACAACATGGGCAGACTAGAATTGGCTGGCTCACTCAACATAAGCTTGGGAGGCTTCTCTCATGCTGGGGCCTGGGCTTTGATCAGGGGGCATAAGCAAAGACTGGGTTCCCTCCTTCCAAGAAAATGGTGCAGCAAGGCTATTTCCTTTCACTTACTTTGAAACATTCACAGTTCTCGCTCCTTCCTTGTCCTGGGGTACTCGAATGCTAATGCTTAAATTATAGTGAGTAAAGAAGCCAGGGAACATTTTATCTAGGATTCCTATGATAAGGAGATTGGCTAGACAATATTATTGATGATACTAAATTTAAATACCTTCAAACAGTTCTCCAAACCCACTTAGACTGAAAGCAGGAAAGGGAAAGGTATACTTCATTTTAAAACGATTCTTCATTCTTAGGCTTTTGGGGCTTTTTTAGTTACAGAAATCTAACTGTATACCATTAGACTCGTTTTTTATTTGAAAACAAAACAGCAGTGTTCTTCTCCAGTCTTCTGATATACCTCAAACAGGTCTGCTTTTTTTTTTTTTCCCCTTTTTTCGGTTTTTTGAGACAGGGTCTCCCAGTAGGCCCAGCTGGCCTGGAACTCACTATGTCAACCAGGCTGGCCTCAAACTCACAGAGATCCACCTGCCTCTGCCTCTGCCTCCCAGAGTGCTGGGATTAAGGGCATGAGCCATCATGCTTGGCTCCCCAGGTCTGCATTTTTTTTAGCTAACACCAGTACAGGCAGGAATGACTGAAGAGCAGGAATGTTTCCAATCTTTCTAACAGAACTGGCTAAGCCACTCAGTGGAGGTGGGGGGAGGAGAAGCACCTCTGAATTACAGAAACATGGATATTTCAATAAGTTTCCTGAACTACCAAATCCATTTACACAAAACTCTACAGCAAACAAACTACAACACTGAGCAATCACAGGCCTGGCCCCCTACCACTTCCTTTTCTACTTCTCAGGGTTCCCCCCTTCATTTTTCTCATTTCCATTTATCCTCCTTTGCAGTTATTTTCTTATGTTTTCTTTGTTAAATCTTCCCTTTTCCCCCTGAAATCAAATTTCAAAAGGCTGAATAAAGTCTTCTCTTCTGCCTATCAATTAAATCTTGCATTAATTAATTTTGTGGTGCTGGGGATCTAATCCAGAGCTCTGTGTGTGCTAGGCAAACACTCTACCAATGAGCTACAGTCCCAGCCCTTAAATGTTATTTTTTTTATGAAGAAACTCTAAATCTGTATCAATACATCGTACAAAAATTATATGGATAAAATTATATTAAAAAATAAAAAGTTGGGGATGGGGCTAGAGAGATGGATAAGCAGTTAGTGCTTCTATAAGACCTAGTTGGGTTCCCAGCACCCATATCAGGTGGCTCACAACCATCTATAATTCCAGCTTCAGAGGATCTGACACCTTTTTCTGGCCTCTGTAGGAATCTGCATACACATGGCATACACATGCACATATAAATACAAATAAAAATAAATTTTAAAAAATTAAAAAGTTGGGGCTAGAGAGATGGCTCAGAGATTAAAAGCTCTTGCTGGTCTTTCAAAGGACCTGAGTTTGGGTCCTAGCACTCACATCAGGTGGCTCACAACTACCTTTAACTCCAGCTCCAAGGGATCTGACACCCTTTTCCAGCCTCTGTAAGGCATCTGCATATGCAGACACACACACACACACACACACACACACACACACACACACACACAAAATATTTTAAAAAGCAAGAAGTTAGGATGAGGATATAGCTGAGTGGTGACCATTTGTCTAGTATGAACAAGACCCTTAGTTCAGTCCCCAGCCCAGCAAAATAACCCAAACTAAATAAGACGAAATAAAGTAAAAGGTCTTCTCACTGCTACTGAAAACTCAGTAGCATCTCCTTAATCTAGAAACCATTTAATTACAGTAGCATATCAAAATTAAAGTGACTGACGCCTGCACCACGAGATGTCCACATTTGGGAAATCTATTATGTGTGTATATATGTTCATGTGTGTGCATATGTGTGTACATGCATGTGTATGCACATTTGTGTGGAGGCCAGAAGCTGTCACTTGCCACCCTTTTAAAAAAATATTTGTGTATTTTTTAAAATTAATTACCTTTTATTTTATGAGTGCCTGTATGTATATAAGTGCACCCATGTTGTGAAGCCTATGGATAAGAGGGCATCAGATCCCCTGGAACTGGAGTTTTGGACCATTGTTAGCCACTGTGTAGGTGCTGGGAACCAAACCAGGGTCCTCGACAAGAACAGCCAGTGCTCTTAACCACTGCGCCATCTCTCTAGTCCCTGTACATGTGTTTTGATGACCAATATGTTTAGTGGTACGTGTGTAGTGCCTGAGAAGCCTGGAAGAGGATGACAGAGCTGCCATGTGGGTACTGGGAGTTGAATTTGGGTCCTCTGGAAGAATAGCAAGTGTCCTGAGTCGTCTCTCCAACCCCCTGCCCGATTTTGTTGTTGTTTGAGATAGGGGTTCACTATGTAGCCCTGGCTGGCCTGGAACTTGCTATGTAGTCCAGGCTGATCTTGAACTGAGTTCCCTTTGCCTCCTGAGTGCAACCACACCTGGTTTTACTCTACCTTTTGAGACAGGATCTCTCACTGAACTTATCAATTTGGGTAGGCTAGATGCCAATGAGCTCAAGGGATCCATCCACCTGTCTTTACCCCTACTGTCCTCCAGCACTGGGGTTACAAATACACCACTGTACTCAGCTTTCATGTGGGTGCTGGGGATTTGATGGAGGTCCTTGAGCTTAAGCAAGAAACATTTTCCCAACTAAGCCATCTCCTCAGCTCCTAAATCTGGATCTAAATGGTAACTTTCTGAGCTATTTTTGGACCTGTTTTTGAAGTTTGATTTCAAAATTGAAAGTTAAATTTTCAAAATTAAAAAACAAAAATTATGAAATTAACACGAAAATCTGTTCCATTATAAAAACATACTGGTAATAAAAATAAAGATGAAAGAAGTTAAAACTTACATCAACACGGAAGTCTTCTAACTTCTTAAAACTACAGAGGTATTCCTGAAGTTTTGGGTCAACAGACTGTGTCTTAGATTGAGAATATTTCAGATAGGCCCAGAACTTTTCTAGCCCATACAGCTGGCCTTGATAACAAAGGAATATATCAGTTATATGGAATTTTAAAAAAGTTCATCGTGAGCATGATCTTAACCAGCAGTAAACCATGTACAGTCCAATACATACTTTATCTAGAAGTTTGTATACTTTATCAAGAAATTAAGAATAAAACAAACAATGAATTAACAATGGTGGTGGTTAACATTAACTGAGCTATTGATATGTAACAGGTATTAAGTCTGTCATATCAAACTAATTGGAACATCATGCAACTTGGTAAGATAGTTGTTCCTGCCTATAATACAGATGGAACTCTGGGACTGGCAAGGAGGAGAAACTGGCCTAAGGTCATAATGCTACAAAGCAAAAGAAAGGGACTTAGACCTAGAGATCTGGCCCAGAGCCTACACTCCTCATGGTATAATTTTACCTTGCCAAGTATACCTTCTAGACGCTCATGAGAGGAAACACCAATGAGCAGCCACGATTATCAAGGTAGTAATGACAACACACACCTCCATAGGGGAAACACCTGAAAACACCCTGTTCCTGTTCCTGTAAAGGAAGAGCATTCTCACTGTATGGTGCACCACCCATTATGAAGAACAGTGGCCTGAAGGTCTTAAATGGGAAGACAAAATGTACAGATTCATTTCCTTAGCATTTAAGTGTGTATGTGTGTGTGTGTGTGTGTGTGTGTGTGTGTGTGTCTACATGCGTGCACATGCCCACATGCATCTGCATGCCATGTGCATCTGTGGAGGTCAGAGGATAACTTTCAAAGTCTGCTCTCTCTCCTACCATGTGAGTTCCAGGGAATCAAACTCAGGTTGTCAGGTCTGGTGGCAAATGCCTTTATCCACTGAGCCCTCCTTTCTTATTTATTGACAGATTGAACTATAATTTCCAAAGAGAGCAAGTTTTTGTTTTTACCAGATTCGTAGTCTTTTTTGGTTTCTTCTTGAAAATCCTTAAAAATTTCTTGTCTGAATTTTTTTTCCAGTCCATAACTATAAAACCTGAAAAGACATTCTAACCCATACCTATGAAGAGGAATTAAAAGGCATATAATCAATTTTTGCTACAATAATGCAAGCATCTCACGAGATTTCATACACACAAACATAGCATGACCCTTAACAAGAAATAAGTTTAGTAGATATTTCTCTGTTTTTATTTTTTGAGACAGTGTCTCACTATGTACTCTGTCCTTCAGGAGCACTGGCCCTAAACTTGCCATCTTCCTGCCTCAGCTTCCTAAGTGCTGGGACAGTACGCAAATTTTGTTTTGTTTTGTTTTGTTGTAGTTAGGTTGTGTTCTGTTTTGAGACAGGGTCTCCCTGTAAACCCAGCTGGCCTGGAACTCACTACATAGACCAGGCTGGCCTCCATCTCATCCACCTGCCTCTGCCTCCAAGTGCTGGGATTAAGGAAGTGCACCACCATGCCCAGCCCAATATGTAGTTTTTAACTGAAGTGCTTATCCATAACACTTAGCTGAATTTGCTACTAGCTGTGTTGACCCAGGCATATTTTGTAAGGAAGGTATACTAGGAATTTGGAAAATGAGGGGAAGCCTTTGACAGCTGGAATATGGCTTCTTTGAAGGACAGTATATCTCCTAAGAACTGGTCAAAACATCTAGTGACACCAGGAATGTTTTAGATTTTTCTCAAAGTTTATAATGGTATGTTTGTTTCTTGAATAGAAACTTCACTCTGCAGGGAAAAGTCTACATTCTTGACTTTTTCAATTATAATGGAACACGTCTGATTAGAAGGTTCCTAATAGTTATAAAATAATTAACACTAGATCTAGTCACCAAAGAGTTATAACCTCTACAAATCAGAAGACAATTTTCCCTATTTCTTCCTATAACCACCTAGAAGTATCTGGGACAAGTTCTGGATAGCAGCTCAGCAAACAGGGGCTCAACCAACAATGAACAGTACTGAGCAGAACCACTGAGTACTGGAGGACTAGTGAAAAAGAACGAGATTGCACAGGTAGAGGACACAGAGCATGAGAATCCTTGCTTTTTCTAATCTCAAGAAATCTTAAAAGTCTAGATTATCTCTAAACTTGCTTTGACTTGGTCTGTACATACATGTGCATGGATGTCTATAATGGTGGGGCCTGGGAGAATGTTCTTTTTTTATTTTTGAAATTTACTTATGTATATGTGCATATGCCTGCTTCTCTGTGTGTGCACCATGTATGTGCAAATGCCTGTGAAGGCCCAAAGAAGGCACTAGATCCCCAGGAACTGGAGTTTCAGGCAGTTGTGAACTGACTGATATAAATGTTGGAAACCAAACCTGGGTCCTCTGCAAGAGCAGCAAATGCTCTTAACTGCTGAGTCATCTCTCCAGTCTGGAGAGATCATTCTTATAATTACATTCAGCACTTGTGCCAGACTCTAATTAGATTCCTGCTGATCCTGTCCTCTGCTATTCACAGCCTCAGGTAGTTTTCACCTTCACTGTACTTGGGCTGGTTTGTACAAATAGAATATGGGAGGGACTGGAGAGATGGCTCAACGGTTAAGAGCACTGACTGCTCTTGCAGGGGACCCGGGTTCAATTCCCAGCACCCACATGGTGGCTAAAAACCATCCTTAACTCCAGTTCTAGGGGAATCCGAAGCCCTCTTCTGACCTCTGTGGGCACTGCATGACACCGGTGCACTCACTTACATGCAGGCAATACACTCATACACATAAAATAAAAATAATAAATATTTTAAAAAAAGAATATGGTAGATGAGATGTTGTCATTTATTTCTTAATTTTTTTTTATGTTTCGAGTGCATTGCCTGTATGTATATAAGTGCACCCATGTCATGCAATGCCTGCAGAGATCAGAAGAGGGTGCTGGATCCCCTGGAACTGGAGTTACGAATGGTTGTTATCCACCATGGTGCTAGAAATTGAACCTGAGTCCTCTGCAAGAGCAGTCAGTGCTCTTAACTGATGAACCATCTCTCCAGCCCCAAGATGCTGTCATTTCTAAGGACAGATTATTCAACACATTGAGGCTTCCACCATGGAAACTGTCCTTCCTTCTTTCTTAGATCACTACTTCTGTGGGGGGAAAAAAAGCCATATTGAAAAATACCCCTTGTGGGGGCTAGAGAATGGCTCAGCAGTTAAGAGCACTGACTACTCTCGCAGAGGACCTGGGTTCAATTCCCAGCACCCACAGGGCAGCTATAAATTATCCTTAACTCCAGTTACAGGGGAATCTGATGCCCTTTTCTGACCTCTGCAGCATTGCATGACACAGTGCACTCACATACTTGCGGGCAATACACTCATACACATAAAATAAAAATAATAAATAAAATATTTAAAAAAAGAAAAATACCCTTTGGGGAGGCAGCTGTGGCCAGGAAATGATACTCTGGCCAACAGTCAAGGGAAGGAACCTGAAGAGGACTCTGCAAATACCTTGACTACCTTGGGCCAGTGCTACTTGGCTAAATGGATCCTAGGGTCTTGCCCTCAGGAACTAACAAATGTTTGTTTTAATCTTCTGACTTTTGAGGTAGTTTACTATATAGTGACAGAAAACAAATATAACCCTCATTCCAGTTATGTTGTGGCTATTTTCACAGCTCAAATTCAGATTACTGCACTGAAGCAATACATTAGCAATGCTTCATTAGTTCCAATTGTTCCTTGAATAATTCATGGACAAGGAAAATTCATCACAGTAGGTTTTCTTTTTCCCCTGAGTGAGAATGCATTTTAGTGTGTTGTATGTTTGGTGTAATTCTACCATAGTAAAAGAAAAGGAGAATCCTGAGTATCAGAAAGCAGTCATTTCCAATGACTCACTGATGAGAATAATCTGTAAAGTATGTTAATTTAATGCTGAATAACACAACAGAAAGAATGGTTAGATGTTTTCAGTATTACTTGATGTGGTTAAAAACAATAAACCAGAGAAAAATGAAAAATTATCTTACAAGATTTGTGATTTTTAACTTTTTATTATCCTTTTACATTTTAGCCTAGGTCTTTGAAAAAGGCAAATAATGATAAAAGTTGAAGACATTGTCACCTAAAGTCCTAGTATGAGAGGCAGAGGCAGGTGGATCTTTGATTTCAAAGCCAGCCTGATCTACACAGTGAGTTCCAGGCCAGCTAGGGCTACAGGGAGACATTGTCTGCCAAGTCAGAATATTATTGATGAAAAGACAATAAAAGCTACTGTGTAATACATTATTATAAATTATTATATTTACATGAAAATGTAAATACATGAGAATGTATAGATATATGTGTAGATGGAATCATATCTACAGGAAACATAGTTGTTTTCCCAGTACTGTAGCTTTTTGAGATTATACACTATTTGTTAGTTTAATATGGAAATAAATCCAATCTGTCTTGCATTCTAGGGATTATGTGATAATTTGTTTCAATAGTGGCCACATGAGAACTGATGAATCTTTATATTATCAAGGTATCATTAATATTAGTTACAGTGTGAGTTCATAATTCCTCAGGCAAAATTCATGAATGACATCAGAAGGTTGATCTGCTTCATTTATTGAGTGCTCTAAGAATGCACTTCAGTGCAAAGCAGCAGTGCTGGGCTTCAGTCCTCTGCTAATTTGAAACAGCCAATGCTGAATATTTGAAATGAACTATATTTTGGTTAATAAGATGAATTCATGCAAGTCCATTGAATTACTAATATTTTATTAAACTAAAATTTTAAATATTTCTGCAGATACTTTTGAATGTTATTAATAAAATGTTTGTGTAAAACTAAATGGAAAAGAGAAAATAATCATAAAACATTTTATTTACATGTTCATCTATGGCTATATTAAAATTTTAGTGTTGCTCTTTCAAAATGGTGTGTAATGTCATCCAAATTGTCTATTAACTTAAAGAAATCCTGTTTTTTTAGTTCTTTTAAATACATTTGAATAAAATACAATGAATTCATTTTGAAACTGTTTTAAACCTGCATATAAGTTGATGTTTTAATAAATCATGTGTTTAAAAAAATAAAAAATAAAAAATTCAGATTACTTTTTTTTTTTTTGTCTTTTTGAGACAGGGTTTCTCTGTAGCCCCAGCTGG
>NW_008329035.1:1075821-1099274 GCF_000622305.1 Nannospalax galili
TATAACACACTGTTCACATTATAAGCATTTGTCAACAGTAACAAGAATTACTAAATTTTATTTCCTAATGTATTTAAGCTATAAAAAGCATGAATAAAGAATAAATATGAACAAAACAAATAGCATAAGGCATTTATTTATAAATAACAAAACAAAAAACTATCTTAGCCAGATATAAAAGGACATAATTCAGGCTTTAGAATTATACTGTAAGAGGGGCTGGAGAGATGGCTCAGCAGTTAAGAGCAATGACTGCTCAGCACCTGCATGGTGGCTAAAAAATCTTCCTTAATTCCAGTTCCAGGGGAATCCGAAGCCCTCTTCTGACCTCCACGGCATTGCATGACATGGGTGCACTCACGTACATGCAGGCAACACACTCATACACATAAAATAAAAATAATAAAATATTAAAAAAAGAATCATACTGTAAGGCAAATATAGCTAGGTAAAGGGCAAGCATCTTACCACTTAGACATCTTCGACGATACTTGTGATACACTTGTTGGGTAAAGCCATTTTCCTTCAGCAGCTCATGAGAAGGATGTTGGAACTTTGGGAATGAGTGAGGTGTGCACCCACAGCTTCCCATGAGTGGTGCACCTTCTGAAGGTGAAGCATTTGAACTGCTGTTTGAGGAGAGGAAAAAGACTTTAAATTGAAATATCAACAAGCAAGAACTGGGCTGGAGAAAAGGCTCAGTGGCTAACACACCTGCTACATAGGCAAGAAGACTGGAGTTCTCATCTCCAGAATTCATGTGCATGCCAGATGGTCATGGCAGCCTCATTTCCAGCCTCTGGAGGCGGAGAACAGGTCCATGTAGCAAGCTGGCAAGCTAGATTAGTCATATGGGCAAGTTCTGGGTTTAAATGAGAGATGCTGCCTCAGTGAATAAGGTGGAAAGTAAATGAGGAAGATTCTGAACATTAACTGTCGTCTTTCACATGCCTGAGTCCACATGTGCCCCCACACAAGCAAATATGCACATGCACACACACACACACACACACACACACACACACACACACATACCACATAAAAAAAAGAAAAATAATTTGTGCTATCTTTTTGTCATTATTGACTGAACAGTGGAAAACCCTTAACTAATGATGCACACACTGACAGAAAAAAAAAAAAAAAAGCTATACCGGGCCAATATAGGACAATGTAGAACTTGATAAGTAACGAGGTCATAAACTAACCAAAACTCTAAATAAAAGAAGATAATTGAGTAGCTCATTTACTCTTCCAGTAAGGCAGAGAGTGACTGAGGGAGATTCCCAAAACACACACACATACACACACACACACACACACACACACACACACACACACACACGCTACAGTGGTCTTGCACAAATGTACACACATATTCATATGAAAAAAGAAAAAGAAATTTATGCTTTTGTCATTATTGAGATTAGGGTTTTTAAATTTTTAATTTTTAACTTCCCAAACTGTGATTTTTATTTCTAGAAGTTCAATTAGTTCATTTACATTTTCTGTAGGGCACAGGTGAAAGTACACTGGGGCTGTAGAAGGGTACTAGAACAATGATGGAAAACCTCTTGGTGCTTGGGAACGGGGAAGGTCCAATGTAAAGGCCTGAGTGCCCAGAAAGATTAGGTTTTTAAATGTCAACATTATAGTACTAGAGAAATTTTCAACTTTAGTAATTAATGATGAAAGTGAAAACATGGAAATAAGAGATAAAATCTGACAAAGTGAATGGAATAATCTCACCTTCTTAAAGTCATGCCTGCATTTCCCTAATGTACATTTGCAATAATCTACTGTCTTTGTCTTTTTTTGTTTTTTTTTTCCACATGGACCCCATGATTCAAGCTTAGGTTTTCCTTTCTATCTACTTAGATTCATCCTCTCTCTCCTGGATCTTGCAACCACAGTGATCTTCCTAAGACAGTGATCCACATCAGCAATTCTCAAAGTGCTGGCCCTGGAGGTTAAGGTTAACCTTCCAAAAGTCAGAAAACTGAAAGCATTTCCATGGTACCACTAAGGCACTGCCCTTTTAAGGTGAAATCTATGGTGGTGATATAACAAAAGCAATGGTATGTAAAAATACTGACACAAGTTGAAGCTGTGGCACCAATGTTTCTTCATGACAGTAATCTCTGCTATGCATTACAATGAAAAAAAAATTCATCTTCACTTTTGGATGTCCTTGATGAAGCAAAAAAATTAACTTTATGAAATTACAACCCTTGAGTGCCCATCTCGTGTGTGACAAAAGGATGGACGCTTCAGGTTTTTACAATAGAAGTGCTCTGGAGATCTTCAAAAGGCAAATATACTAAAGTTATCATGTTAAACATTATTAATAAGTATATAACTCACTGGCATTAAAATACAATGTTATGCAACTATCACCACTATCTACACTCCAACCTTCATTAGCATGTCCAATGCTGTGCTTATTAATAAGCAGGAATTAAGCTTTTACTCCTCCCACCCCCAAGTGATCTCCATTCTACTTTCTGTCTCTATGAATCGACTACTTTAGGTATTTCACACCAGTGTGATCTACAGTATTTATCCCTTTGTATCTACATTATTTCATTAAGCACCCTTTCACTTTGTTTTCAAAGCCCATCCTTATAGCATGTATCAAAATCTCAGGCTGTATATCAGTGGTAGAGTGATTGCCTAGAATGTTTAAGTTGCTGGGCTTGATTCAACCACTGTAAAAAAAAAAAATCCATTCTTTTTCACAGAAGAATGGCATCTATACTCTGTTGTTCATTTATGATATTGTGTTATTTAGTCATATGTTGATGGACACACACACACAAATCTTTAAAATCACTTTGAACTAAAAAAACAGCTGTTATTATACCACAAGTGTATTGAACAACATATATTCATTTTATCTTTTATTTATTTTTTATTTTTAGTATTTTTGAGACAGGTTCTCCCTGTAGGGGAGCTGGCTTGGAACTCACTATGTAGACCAGGCTGGCCTCAAACTTACAGAGATCTGCTTGCCTCCGCCTCCCAAGTGCTGGGACTAAAGGCATGTGCCACCATGCCCGGCTTCATTTTATTTTTTAAGGACAATATATTTAATAAGAACATGATAAATCCCTAGCATTTCTTTTCATAAAGTTATTAACCTTTGCTGAAGCCACAAAGATGGCTCAGGAGGTAAGGGAGCTTGCTACCAGGCCTGACCACCAAAGTGCAATCCCTGGGACCACATGGTAGAAAGAACTGACTTCAAGTTGTCCTCTGACCTCCACATGCTTACTGCTATACACACATGCCCACAAACATATATACATGTACACAAAATAAATGTTTCTAATTTTAAAAAATTGTTCTCCCAATAACTTGTCAGAAATCATGTTCCCCCAAATTAAATTTTGAAACAGAAAAATACTATCATAATTATTCTGAAAATATCTCCTACAAACATTAATAGGTTTAAATTTTTAACATACATTTTGTGAGTGTTATGTGTATGCACACTCCCGTGCAAAGCATGGTGCACATATGAAGGTAGAGGATAGCCTATAGGATGTTGATTCTCTCCTTCAGGTTTCAGGGATCAAACTCAGGTCATCACACTTGGCAGTAGATGTCCTTACCCACTGAGCCAAACAAGTTTTTTTTTTTTTTTTTTTAATATGTATGAGTGTATTGCCTGCATGTATGTGAATGCACCTGTGTCATGCAATGCCGCGGAGGTCAGAAGAGGGCTTTGGAGTCCCCTGAAACTGGAGTTAAGGACAGTTTTTAGCCACCATGTGGGTGCTGGGAATCGAACCCGGGTCCGTTGCAAGAGCAGTCAGTGCTCTTAACCTCTAAGCCATCTCTCCAGCCCCCCAAACAAGTTTTAAATAGACAAAACACAAGTCACTCCGTGTCCCACATACAGTAGAGCACACACCATATACTGCTTGCATCACTGACGGTCTAATGGTTCACACTCACCTATTTTTGAGGTAAATAATGGTCTTGAATTTTTATTTATTTATTTTTATTTTATGTGTATGAGTGTATTGTGTGCACTGATGTAAATGTACCCTCATGATGCAATGCCCATGGAAGCCAGAAGGCGGTGTCAGATCCCCTGGAATTAGAGTTACCATGTGTATGAGTGTATTGTGTGCACCCTCATGATGCAATGTCCATGGAGGCCAGAAGGCGGTGTCAGATCCCCTGGAATTAGAGTTACCAACAGTTGGTAGCCACCATGTGGGTGCTGGGAACTGAACCTGGGTCCTACGAAAGAGTACACAGTGCTCTTTACTGCTTAACTACTAGGCCCTAAATATGATGGACTTTTTAAAAAAGAATTTTTGATTTATTTATTTTTATTTTATGTGTATGAGTTTGCTTGCATGCATGTAAGTGCACCTGTGTTGTGCAATGCCTGAGGAGGCCAGAAAACGGTGTCAGTTGGAACTGGATTTACAGATGGTTGTTGGCCACTATGTGAGTATTGGGAACCAAACCCAGGTGCTCTTTAAAAGCAGCCAGTGCTCTTAACTACTGATCCATGTCCCCACCCCCAAATAATGGTCTTTTTTTTTTTTGTCTTTTTGAGGCATGGTGGTGCTTTAATCTCAGCACTCAGGAGGCAGAGGTAGGCAGATCTCTGTGAGTTCAAGGTCAGCCTGATCTACATACTGAGTTCCAGGCCAGCTGGAGCTACAGGGAAACCCTGTCTCAAAAAGACCAAATAATGATCTTAAAATTTATTTATTTATTTATATTTTGTGCGTATGAATGCTTTGTGTTTTGCTTGCATGGGTTTGGAAGTGCACCATGTATGTACAATGCCTATGGAAGCTAGAAGAAGGGTTGGATGCCTTGGAACTGGAGTTACAGACAGTTGTTAGCTGCCATGTGGGTGCTGGGAACTGAACCCAAGTCCTCTGCAAGAGCAGCCAGTGCTCTTAACCGCTAAGCCATCTCTCCAGCCCTTAAATAATGGTCATTTTTGAGGGGGGAGGACAAGAAGAAAAAAAAATGGGCATTTTAAAATTAAAGCTAAAAGAAAAAGGTACTTCCAGCTAATAGATAATCTGAATAGTTTCCTCCCAAAAGGAAAACAAAGTTCTAATATCTTGTTACCGTTTTCTTTATAGTTTGAGCAGATTGCTCTGTACATTGATGTCTTCTACTTTCCCTGTCTGTGCTTTCTCTTTATTTTCATTGTTCTATAATTTGTTATATATTAATTTTCAAGTACTTCCAAATTCAATTTTGTACTGTTTTCAACAAACTTTAAATCAAAATAGAAAAAGCAGTGTCTGACAAACAAGGTACCTGACAGAGGATGGTTTTGGTTCATGATCCCTGGAGTCCATCACCCAACCAACATGACACTCTAAAGGGGGGTTTGTACTGTGCCTCGTTTTCCTCTTTCTTGGACTCTAAAGAAAAAGAAGTCAAACATTGCAATTTCTTTTAGCAGTGTGAATTTCACAAGTAAATTAAGACCCCTCTGACTACAAACCAACTCATACATTTTCATACTATGGATGGCACATTGTGAAATCATATGAAGTCACAAAACCCCAACAGCTCACATACAAGTTACAAAGATTAACAAACAAGATCCTGGCTTGGCTTGAATACAAAGCTTAAGAAAATCAACACAGAATGATTCACTCTACACCTCTGATTATCTTTTAATTATGTGACCCAGTCCTAAAGAACTTTCCTAACCCAAGAAAGTGTCACTATGGTAAATATCATTTTAAATGAATTCTTACAATTTAAAAATACACATATAAAAAAGCATGTGTACAAAAAAGTCTTATTTTTTAATGTTAGAGGATACAAAATATGGGCTTTACATTCTTGGTTGATTCTGTTACCTTTACATTGATGGTTTTTGGTTCTTTGACAACAGGATAAAATCTTGGTGTTTTATTAGGATCTTGTAACCGGGGTGTTCGGGGAGTTTTGGGTGTCCTTGCAAGATGAATCCTAGGAGACTCTGGAACTGCTGTGGGCAGCGTGTGAACCACCAGTCCTGAAGTTATTTCTGAAAGATCAAACAGCTTTGAGCTAATTTATCAGTCAAATCTGTAAAAACAGTTCTTTTATTTAGGTCCTAGGACAATATTTTACTTTGAGAATAAAGACAGTTATGAAAGTCTCTAGGCACAAAGGATTATTTTTTTTACTAGAAATATATAAAAATATATCAGAATTTTAAAAACTTGTTTACTGTTACCTAGCTTTACAAAATTTTATTCTGTTTACCCAGAGAGTAAAGGTACCTGCTGCCAAGCCTGAAGACCTGAATTCAATCCTCAGGACCCACTGGAAGGAGAGAACAGACTCCTGCAGCTTGTACTCTGACCTCCACACAGGCACCATAGCACGCACAAATAACAAATAAGTAATAAAAAGGCCAGTCTGGTCTACATAGCAAGTTTCAGGTCAGCTGGGGCTACTGGGAGACCCTGTCTCATTGGAAGTAAATAAGTAATAAATAAATAAATAAAGAAAGAAAGAAAGAAAGAAAGAAAGAACAGCTGAAATTCCATGTTGTCATTCATAATCCCATTTCCGTCTTACTTTTCTTCCTCAGAAACAACCAAGATCTTAAATTTGGTATTTTAATGTTAGTACATATATATTATATAATATTGTTTTACTAATTAACTTTATGTAAGCAACATCAGTCTATATGTATCATTCTCTAAGCTGTGTTTATGCTTTATTCATTTGGATCTGTCTTGTTTACTTCCAAATTCATAATCCCATTTCCGTCTTACTTTTCTTCCTCAGAAACAACCAAGATCTTAAATTTGGTATTTTAATGTTAGTACATATATATTATATAATATTGTTTTACTAATTAACTTTATGTAAGCAACATCAGTCTATATGTATCATTCTCTAAGCTGTGTTTATGCTTTATTCATTTGGATCTGTCTTGTTTACTTCCAATACTGAACATTATGCTGTTATATAAACACCAAAATGTATCCATTCTCCTACTGAGAGACATTTATGTTATTTTGTACATTTTTGTTTAATCAACAATTATACCAACATTGTTGAATATCTCTGGTATTGATGAGTGCTGTTCTCTAGGATTTATATGAGTGGAAATGCCTCATCGAAGGATACTTGCCTCCTCTGGCTTCCTGAAGGCTGACTGCCCAATGGCTTTCTATGGTGGTTTACCAGCTAACGCTCCCATCAGCAGCATGTGTGAGTTCTACTTATGTCACATCCATATTAAATCCAGATTTTCTTCCGACTGAAACATTTTCCCATTTCACAGGACCTGAACTCTACTTGTACTTCCTGGGTAGTTACAGTGATATTGAGCAGATTTTCATGTACCTACTTAACCTTCTGCTTTTGAGAGTTTATTATTGACTATCCTTTGACTATTTTTCTATTGGGTTATTTGCCTTACTGCTTTGTTCATGAAAATCTTACAGCAAAAACTGAGTAAGCCAGAAGATAGATCAAGTAGTGACAAGCATGCAGGCACTATTCCTGTATGTGTCTTTCCTTTACACTTATTATCATCTTTTGATTTATATAATAACATTTGTTCTTTCATTCAGCAAATACTATTAGCTGCCTACTATCTGCCAAATACTTCCATAAGCATAAATCTGTAAAGTCAAAACTGAACTTAACCATTTGCCATTTCTCTGCCCAATATTGCTCTTGTTTTTCCCAGCTATTCTGAAGACTCCATGAGATCATTTCTTATTTATTTCCACTCAGAATCCTTCAGTGCAGGTGCCTAGGTTGTCTTTCCTGATCTGCTTCATCTACTGCCATTCTCCCTCTCAGTCATGGTGGCTCAACAGCAGTTCCTGTTTCCTAGGTCCGTGTTTTCTTATGCGCTTTTTCCTCTCTCCAAAGACTCTGTCCTTCATCTCTTATACAACCAGTTGGACTCATAGCCTTCTTTTAAATCCAGCACAGATATTGGGAAAGTGAAATATTTCTTGAGCACTTCCTGCAGCAGAGTTAATACTTTATGTGCCACCCTACATTTTATCCATTTGTTACTTTGCTGTAACTTGGATCTGGAATATATCCTAGGTGCCCATGTGTTAAAGGCTTGATCCTCAGATTGGCACTGCTGGAAAGTTGTAGAAACCACTAAGAGGTGGAGTCTAGTGAGAAACTCAGTCACATGAGGGTGTGTCTTCAAATGGGGCCTGGCACTCTGCCCTCCCCCTTCTCTGCCTCCCAGCCATTAAGAGGTGAATAGACTTCTTCCCCATGTGCTGTTATCAGGATATATTGTGCTACCCACAAGTTCAAAAGCAACAAGGCCAGGTGACCATAGACTGAAACTCCTGAAACAGTAAGCCAAAATAAACTTTCTTCTTTATAAATTTCTCAAGTATTTTGTCATAGTGTTAGAAAGCTGACTAATAACTTCATTTAATTCATTAATATTTACTTTTTATTAGTAGTTTATTTTATGTGTATGTATTGCCTGAATGTAGGTAAATGCATCTGTGTCATGCAATGCCTGCAGAGTACAGAAGAGGCTGCCAGATCCCCTGGAACTGGAGTTACAGACAGTTGTTAGCTGCCATGTGGGTGCTGGGATTTGAATGCGGGTCTTCTGCAAGAACAGCCAGTGCTCCCAACAGCTGAGCCCTCTCTCTAGCCCCAATATTTACTTTTCTATCTATCATTTCATGAGAGTCTAAGAACAAGTCTCATTATTTCCCTGAAAACACCAGCCATTATGAAAGAAATACATAAATATCTACCTTTATGAAAGAACTACATAAATATGTAGGAACAACACCCTCCTGGAATGAAAAAGCTCCCTAGAACTGGACTATGGTCTCTGAATTTCATTTTCTACTAATTAGATGTGCCCAAGGAAATACAGTCTGGATTGGAAAATATATCATAGAAGCTTTGGAAATTCTGAGCCAAGAATCCAGTAATACTAATGTATTAGAACCATACATAATAAGAGAAAAAGAACATATTTAAATAATACTGAGATAGGACAAACAACACAGAAGCAAATTTTAGGGCTCCCTCCTGTCAGCAGCAATATGACACAAAAAACAATACTGAAGTGGATTACAAGGACCCAGGACATGAACTCCAGGAGTCTATGATGGTTTGTTAAAACTCAATTACATTCAAAGGCTGCTGGGATACTGAATGTTCTGAAATTTGATAAGCTGAATAACAGGAGCAAGGTTTTGTCATTCCTTTTCCATAAAAATTGAATTCCAGGAGGGGCGTGGTGGCGCACACCTTTAATCCCAGCACTCAGGAGGCAGAGGCAGACAGATCTTTGTGAGTTCAAGGCCAGCATGGTCTACATAGTGAGTTCCAGGACAGCTGGGGCTACAGGGAGACCCTGTCTCAAAAAGGCCAAAAAAAAAAAAAATTGAATTTCAGAGTAAACAGTTGATAAAAGATTTCCTTAATAGGATAATTCTATGGAAGAAATGCAAAGTAATGACAGAATGGAGGACCTAGGAAACTTTCATGAATGGCTAATGAGATCATCTGGTAAAGGTAAAACTGCTTCCCTTCAGTCAGTATCATTCTGCAATAGTGAAATATTTACAGAAGAAATGGTACACTTTTGAGATTTAGTACCAAATACCAGAAACAGATGACGAGGGACAATCATGATGAAAAAAAAAAAAAGAAGCCAAACTATTGACTAAAATTAGGTGAGATAGGTACACAGGAATTCATTAACCAATTACTTTTATCTGTGTCCAAATATTTCAAAAATCAAAAGAGCTTTTAAAATTACATTTATTTGTATGTGTGTGTGTGTGTGTGTGTGTGTGTGTGTGTGTGTGTGTGTGTGTGTGTGTGTTGTGTGTGGGTATGGGCAAATGCTTGGAGGTCAGAGGACAGCTTTCAGGAGTGGTTCTCTCCTTCTATCACACCGGTCCTGGAGATTGAACTCAGGTCATCAGACTTGGCACCAAGTATCTTCACGCTCTGAGCCATCTTGTCAGTCCCACAAAAGATAAATTTTATTTCTTTGTTTTACTTTATTCCAAGGTTGTTTAGTATGAATTCTATCTACTGATAAGAGTAGCTATATCAATTTTATGGAGAATAAGATCTATTGTGCTTTAGTTATACCAAAAAAAATTATAAAATTTTCATTGCCCAGTATATATCAATTTATAATAGTTTGACATAAAATTATTAGAAAATAGTTAATTTCAAACAAAATAACTGTAGTAGGCATTAAAATATTATTAAACATATATATAATATTTAGGGAACAAGAGTATATTAACATTTTTTATCAACTGCAAGCCTAGGAAGAATGATTAATATCATCTAAGTAGTGCAACTCCTGTTACTCAAAACCATAGGTCATATCTTATAATACTGATAATAGCATTGTTTAGAATAGCCCAATTGTTAATATCCATTAACTATTAATAAGACAAAGAAAATATATACCCATATATGGAATCCCACATAGTACTAAAAAGAAGCAGGACTTTGACAGGCATAATGAATCTCAAAAATATCACAAAAGGACCCACAATTATGTATGATTCCATTTGTAACATTTCTGAAAAATGCAAAATCACAGAGAAAGCAAGCAGATAACTTGCTGCCAATGGCTGAAAGTGGGTGGTGAGATCAACAGCAAATGTGAAATGGGGGAACTTTCATGGTGGCATTGTTCAAAACTGAATGTGTTGCGGATGTACAACTATAGAGATTTACTGAAAGTCATCAAATGATCGACTTAAAATGGTTAAAATTTAACGATATGTAAATTACACTTCAAAAAAACCTATAAACAAAAATAGGCTGTGCTCTTCAGAACACCTACCACAGAGTTTTCACTAAAAGCTTATAAAGGAATAATGATAGTTCATAGACTAAGTTGAAGTAGTGACTTGGAAAATGTGGTCCCAACAGCATCCTCAGCTGGGAACTTTTGTTAGAAATCTGTATTCCTAGATTCTACTTAAAATAACTTACTGAATCAGGAACTTGATAGAGTCCTTTAATCTATTTCAACAAATTTCCCAAATGAAAAATTTGATACTTTCTAAACTTAAGAACCACTGAACCTACTTTTCTCCAACATATTTTCCAAATATTATTGCTAATCAAATTCTAAATCAAATCACAACTCAGTGTCATTCCTGTTCTACATTAACTTGTCTATAGTTAGCACTGCTGTTATCAATAGGAGCTGCTTTTGTAAAAGCAACTTAATACTTTAATACTCATGTTCACTGAAGGCTGAAAACAGGAAAGTGCCACATAAGGCCTGGTGCTTAGTTTTTGTTTGTTCATTTGTGTTTAAATCAATAACAATGTCACTAAACCAGAGTTCAGCAAATGTCATAGAGTAAATATTTTGGCTTTTTGGTTCAAAAGATCTCTGTTGAAACAATTCAACTTTGCCTCTGAAGCATGAAAACAGCCCTCGGTCATAAGAAATGGAAGGTATGACCAACTGGCCCATGGCCTGTCAGTTTGGGTCCATGGGTCAGAATATGCTGAATACTGAGGTAAAACAGTAAGTCATGTGCAGATTCAAATATTGGGTTTGTATCATACTGTGAAAAAACCCCACGTTATTATTATACCCTGTGTATTCAAATACAGGATGAAATGAGCATACTCAAAAGAAACAAACAATGAGAACCCAATCAAACATCTAGAGTAGAAAAACATGATGGCTAAGACTAAAGAAGCTAACTGAAATTTAAAAACTGAGTAAGATCCTGAAGAAAGGACTGATGAACTTGAAGACATATGAATAACAGTTCCTTAAAAGAAAACACAGAACTGGGCTGGGTGTGGTGGCGCACACCTTTAATCCCAGCACTTCGGAGGCAGAGGCAGACAGATCTCTGTAAGTTCAAGGCCAGCCTGGTCTACATAGTGAGTTCCAGGACAGCTGGGGCTACAGGGAGGCCCTGTCTCAAAAAGACCAAAAACAAAAACAAAAACAAAAAAAAACACAGAAGGAAAAGGAGCTAAGAATAAAAAAGAGCAGAAATTAATGAGAATGAGCAATCTCAAATAGTCGAATCCATATATAAATTGAGTCTGACAAAAAAAATAAGAAAAAAAATCAACATTTTAACTTGAATTTTTATTTGTTTGTTGAAACAGGGTTTTGCTACCAATTCCGGGCTAGCTTAATTAAAAAAATTAACTTTAGGGGCGGAAGAGATGGCTCAGTGTTTAAGAGCACTAGCAGTTCTTGCAGAAGACCTGGGTTTGAATCCCAGCACCCATATGGCTGCTAAGAACCATCTGAAACTCCAGTTCCAGAGGGTCCAACACCTCTTCTGTCCTCTGTGGGTACTGCATGACACGAGTGCACTTACACACATGCAGACATAACACTCATATACATAAAATAAAAATAAATAACGGCACAGAACATTTAGAATCTCATTAAAATATATAAGTACAATGTTGTAAAAAAATTCAAGGAGCTAACGTACAAGAAAATCAATAGGAGAACCATACAAAGGTGATTTAAGTTTCTTTAAATGGGTGAAAAACAAAGAAACAACACATTTAAACAGGCAGAACCAACAACTATAGCAAAAGAGAAGTGGTGCATGAAGACAAATGAAGGCCATTCTCAGCTACGTGAAGAGTCCAAGACCAGCCTGGGCTACAAGTCACTCTGACTCAAACAAAAGAAAAGAAGGAAAAGAAAGAAGAAAGGAAAAAGGGGGAAAAGAGGAAAAAAGGTGGAAAGGGGAGAAAAAGAAGGGGAGAAAAGGGAGGAAAAAGGGAGGAAAGGGGAGAAAAGGGGGGAAGAAAAAGGGGGAAGGGAAAGGATAAAGGAAAAAGCACATCCAGAGCAAACTCTAAGAATTCCACAACTTGAGACTTTAGTCTTTACTTGCTAAAATCTGAAGACAGAAAAAGTCTTGAGCTGGAAGTGGTTGGTGGCACACACCTATTATCCCAGCACTGGAGAAGCTAAAGAAGAATGATCACCCTCAAGGCCAGCCTAATTACCATTTATTTTAGCACACCCCCCCCAATAGCCACTCTCTGCACCTTTGTTTCTGACTTAACATTCTGTTACTAACAGACGAAAACCTTTTGGAATGTATTAACTTAGCAGACCACCAGTCTCCACCAACCAAAAGGCTAAATGCCATCAGAAATCATCTAAGACCTATAGCTAAAATTTCTTTTTTTTTTTTTTTGAATTACTGATTGATTGGTCTTTTTCAGACAGGGTCTCCCTGTAGCTCCAGCTGGCCTGGAACTTGCCATGTAGACCAGGCTGGGCTTGAAATCACAAAGATTCTCCTGCCTCTGCCTCTTACGTGCTGGGATTAAAGGCATGTGCCACCATGCCTGGCCTAAACTTCTCTCTTCAAAATTTTTTTTATTTATTATTTTTATTTTACGTGTATGAGTGTATTGCCTGCATGTATATAAGTGCACTCATGTCATGAAATGCCTGTGGAGGTCAGAAGAGGGTGTCAGATCCCCTAGAACTGAAGTTAGAATGGTTTGTACAACTACACACATATCATACATATTACAAACACACATACACACACACACACACAAAAGAAACAAAGAAAGAAAAAAGTATGGAAGGAAGGATGAAAGAAAGAAGGAAGGAAAGAAAAAAGACACGGGGAAAAGATTTGTACACAATCTTATTGAAATAGTAAAATACTGATTGATCATAACTTATGAAAAGTTACAAACCACTGAAAACATTAAATATATGCATATACAAATATTTAAACTAAAAAATTACAAAGGAATAAAAAAATTATAGTCAAAAGAAGGCAGAAAATGGGAAACAAACAAACAATAGAAACAGCAGAAAATAAAGAGGTAAAAATATAACCCTAAAAAGACATTGTCAGGTTGAATAAAAACATGACTCACCTATATGCTCTAACAACTTCATTTCAGATATAATGATATAGGAGGTTAAAAGGACAGGAACAGATAAATTACACAGAATGCAAAAATAATCAAGACAAATATAGAGAAATTTCAGAGCAATCAAAATTACCAGAGATAAAGAAGGATGATGTATGTTGATAAAAGGGCCAATTCACCAAAAGGACACAATAAACTATGAGTGCAATGCACTTAACAGAATAGCTTCAAAAAAAAAAAGCAGCAAAAAAGTGAAAAGAGAAACAGACAAAATCTGTAATTATAGTTCATGACTTCAACTTCCTCTCAGTATAAATATAACAGAAAAATCAACTTATCAATATGAATAGCTAACTAAATCAAATAGATATTATGGAAAACTCTACTCAAAAACAGCATAATAGGTCTAGGGATGTAGCTCAGTGGTAGAGTACTTGCATAGCACGTGAGACAGCCCGGGTTTAATTCCCAGCAATACATGCACACATACAAATGTTTTTCTCAGATGCACCAAGACTTTATCATGAGTTATAGGGTAACTGAAATCATATAGAATTTGTTCTTTATAATGGAACTGAACTACATAAAAATAAGACTGGTGTCAGAAAGACAGAATAATTTCCAATTGCTTGGAAATTAAATAACATCCTGACTGCTCTTGCAGAGGACCCAGGTTTGATTCCCAGCACCCACAATGGTGGCTACAAACCATCCTTAACTCTCATTCCAGGGGAATCTGAAGCCCTCTTCAGATCTCTGCAGCATTGCAATGACACGGGTGCACTCACATACATGTAGGCAATACACTCGTACACATAAAATAAAACAATAAAATATTAAAAAAGATGAAAGTAGAAATATTTTTAAAAATATTTTATTCATTTTTATAAGTATGAGTGTATCATCTGCATGTATGTAAATGCACCTGTGTCGTACAATGCCTGGGGTGGTCAGAAGAGTGTGATGAATTCCCCTGGAACTGGAGTTATGGACAACTGTCAGTCACCATCTGGGTTCTGGGAATCGAACTCAGGTCCTCTGAAAAAGCAGTCTGTGCTCTTAACCACAGAGCCATCTCTTTAGTCAAAAAGTGGAAATCTTAAAGCATTCTAGAAATCATTTAAAATGTAAAGTAGAATACAACATACCAAAATTTGTTGAATGTAGCTAGTGGAAAGGAGATAATAGGACTAAATACTTTCATCAGAAGAATCTGAAGTCAGTAATTCAAACTCCTCCCTTAAAAAATAGATCTTATAAAAACACCCAAATTAAGAAATTAAACAAAAACTTCTAAATAACTTATGATCAAAAATATTTTTAATTTAAAATATTTGGAACACAACAATGAAAGCATGTAATTTTGAAACTTATGAAATTGAATTTATGAAATTATTTTTAAAGGGAAATTTATAACTTTAACACTACATTTTATAAAAGAATAGCATCAAATTAATGATTGTACCTTTCCACACTAATTAGAAAATGAAGAGCAAAATAAACTGAAACTAGGCAGAAAGAAGAAAAAGTAAAATAAATCAATAAAAATAAAGTGGTTTTTGGAAAAGATTAAATTAACAAATAATAGGGACACAGGGACTAGAGAGATAACTCAGTGGTTAAAAACACTGGCTGCTCTTGCAGAGGACCTGGGTTTGAATTCCAGCACCCACATGGCAGCTAACAAGTGACTGTAACCCCAGTTCCAGAGGATCCAATGCCCACTTCTGGCCTTTGCAGGAAATGCACAACATGGGTGCACTTATATACACATAAAAGAAAAATAAATATTTTTTAAGTAGGGATGCAAAAGGGAAGATAATGTGCCTCTTGGGGGCTGGGGCACAACCAGGCAGATAAAGAGTACCTCTGTTCAAGCCCAGTGCTGCAAAACCAAACTAAACTTCAGAATTTTTTAAGCAGCACAGTGGTGCCCATCTATAGTTTCAGCTTCTCAAGAGGCTCAAGCCGGAAGATTGCTCAAGCCCTAAGAATGTGAGGCCAGCCTGAACAGCAGAGTAAGACTGCCATCTCAAAAATAAATAATACTTAGTATGTCATATGTTTGCAAATATTTGAGCATCAAGCTAATCATCCCTCTATATCAAACTAAGAGGAATAGAAAACAGATTAAATGAAGCCACAGGATGCAATTGTCAAAATCCAGAAAGAAGAAACTGCAAGCCAAACAAGCCAACTTCTCCAATAGAACACTGTAAGAAGCCAGGCGTGGTGGTGCATGCCTTTACTCCCAGCACTCAGGAGGCAGAAGCAGGCAGATTTCTGTGAGTTCCAGGCCAGCCTGGTCTACATAGTGAGTTCCAGGACAGCTTGGGTTACAGGGAGACCCTGTCTCAAAAAGATGCCCCCCCTCAAAGGAGACAGTGTGAGAAACAAATTGAAGGCAAGAAATAGTGTGAACTTCTCAACTAAAAAAGATACCACCCTATTACAATATTTGCAGTTTACACAAATGATGATTAAGACGTTCCTATGAGAAGTGGGTAAAGCAGAGGACTTGAGTATGGATCCCCAGCACCCAAGCAAATGCTGGTGGGTGTGGTGGCTGCCTATAATCCCAGTGCCTACCCCAGAGGTGGAGACAGATCTCCAGGGTAAACTGTCTACCAAGACTAACCAAATCAGCAAACTTTGGGTTCAAATGAGATACTCTGCCTCAATATATAAGACAGAGAGCAATAGAAGAAGATGCCTGAAGTTAACCTCTGGCCTCCACATGAATGTGCACATGGGTATAAGCACACTTGCACAAGCAAGCAAAACATTTAAAATTATTAATTTTAGATGTGATAATAGTATGTTATCTATGTGTTGAAAGAGAGAACTCTATTTTTCTAATGACACAGAAATATTTAAGGATGAAAAAAGCATCAATCATATGATTAGGAATTTCCTTTAAATAATCGAGGAATTAGAGGGAGTGGGTGGAGCTGAGATGAAACAAAACCGGAAATAAACTTAGTGTCAAAGGTCTGTTGTAATGAAACATGGAGTTTCATTACATAATTTATTTCTGAATGTTTGAAGTTTCTGAAAGTCATTTTTAAAACCATCTTCAAGAAGGACTATGTAAAAAAAAAATCAATTGCACTTGCCTAGAAATGTCAGATTCAGTGTAGGGCTCTCCCAAATATATTTGCATTTTCACACAGAGCTGAAGCCTTAAAACAAGGGAGTAAGTCTCATGGTGTATTCTAAGGACTGGTAAGTTGGTGAAAGCTTTCATTTATTTTTAAGAAGAGAAATACTGCCAACAAATGTGAAGTTACATCAGATATACTAAGAACCAACCAATTCTGAGCAAGCATGTGGCTTTGAACACAGTGTGGTGCTGGTGCTGTACCAGGAGGACCTGCAGGTCAGTGAGATTACCTGCTTCTTCATGCAGAATAAGAGCACAATTCATTTAAACATCCACGCTGTTCCACCAGGTTTACAGTCTGCATTTTTGAACCTCTAAAATGTTTAGAAATTCAAAGTATATATAAAAGTTCAAGTTTTAAAATTCTAGTATTTTTTGATACCTAATGTTATTTATTCCAAAAATAAAGAAAAAAAGGGCAATCTTTTAAAACAATTTAGAACTGCTTATATAGACATAAATGCAAGTTTACATACCTTGCCTGGACTGTGAAGGTGCTACAGGAACTTCTTGGTTTGGCTCAAAAGGAAGCTCAGGTGTTAGATTTTCAAACTGCTCTTTACTAATGAGAGTTAGCTTCTTAAAGTTCTCAACTTCTGGCTGAAGTAGAATGGAGGAATCTAATTACTAAACTAAGAAATTAGCCAACAGACAATAATTGATACCAACCTAAAAAATTGAGTTTATAGAACAGAAACTAATTGCAGTGTAATAAAAAGGATGGTCTAATAAAGAATCTAGCATCATATCTAATAACAATACTCAAAGTTTAAAGGAGGCATAGAAACCCTGAAATATTATGAATATTTTATAACTGAAAACATTGTAAAGGCATACATACTAGTCATCAGTTATTTGCTGGGCATTTATACATTGGGACACTGGGTATTATCAAATTTACCTAGTAATAGAAGACATGACCAACCTTTAAGGGATTTTTTTTTTTTTTTTTTGAGACAAGGTCTCACCATGTAGGCCATGCTGGCCTGGAGCACAGAGATTGTACCTACCTCTGGCTCCTGAGCATTGGGGTTTAAGATGTCATCACACCTAACTTCCTTAAGGGATTTTTAAGTCCAGTGGAAAGAAATGTACATATAAAAATAAATAAGTATAAGATGATATATAAAGAGTAATATTCACTCTAAGAATTGAGATCTGTAGAAAGATACAACAGAAAAGATGGGACAAAAACAGTCCCTGAAGGATGAGAATTTACAGAAAGAGATAATGCATTCTAGATTAGAAATTGTGAGCAGACATGAGACACTTCAAAAAGGCAACATATTAGAAAATTAAGTGAATGAGAAAAATGTATAAAACAGCACATTTAAAAGGCCTAAGGAACTTGGAGAGAGCTACTAGAAGACAATATTAGTCAAGAACTTTTTGCTTCACTTTCTAGTTATAGAATCCATATGATAAATGATATATCTGGATGACCCTGGAGATTAATTTCTGAACCCCTTTTAGTAGTTTAGCAGTAAGGAAGCTTGGGAGGTTTGAGTTGTTAGCTCAAAAGAATGGACCCACCCCTGTCTACAGGCTCCTTCTGTCTTGACTGATAAATTTAGATGTCCCCTATACTGATCTACAAATGTGCAGGACACTACTATAGAGGCAGAGGCCACTGTCTCCTGGAAGGTCATCTGGGCATGTGCCTGGCATAAGTTATAGGATAAGAAAAGAACTGGAGGTGCTGATTAAAATCTACTACTTCTAACACTGCCCCCAATAAACCCTGTGTTACATCTATACCATGTGGGCAATATCCAAAGAGGGTTTAAGTAAGTAAAAATCAACCCAGAAGTATTTGTCAGATGGAAGCAAATTAAAAACAGCCTTACAAAATAGTTATAAAAGTTTTCTCTGAATAGCAAACCACAGAATTTTACCATCTTCAGATAGTAGTTATTTACAGACTCATATAATTTATTAGATAAAACCCTGTTTGCCTTTTAGACTATTGTTTACATTTGGAAAGGGGTCATGTTGGGGAGGATATAGGGAGGAGTGAAAGGGAAAGGAGGAGATGAGGGGTTGATATAATGAGATTTTTCTGTATACAAGTATCAAATTCTCAAAGAATTAAAAAATTGTTTTTTAAAAGTACCTTAAGTAATAACATCGACTCCTGACTTTATGCCACAATTTCTTCTTCTAAAGTTTTATAGGGGCTAAAAGTGTTAGCTGAATGACTAGGGGGGAAAAATTTGGGGGCTTGAGTTGTGGCCCAGTAGTAGAGTGCTTGCTTAGTATGTGCAATGCTCTGGGTCTGATCTAGTACCAGAAAAAAAGTGAAACTGATCTTCACTGCCTTTTATCTTGGAACAGTGCTTGTTATTAGCAATTCCCAATTCAATTCAATAAATAATTTTCATATGTTAACCACATGCCATTCTGTTTTTTTTTTTTTTTGAGACAGGGTCTTCCTGTAGACCAGCTGTCCTGCAACTCACTATGTAGACCAGGCTGGCCTTGAACTCACAGAGATCTGCCTCCCTCTGCCGCTGGAGTGCTGGGATTAAAGGTGTGCACCATGCCCAGCATGCCATTCTGTTTTTAACACAATCTACCTGGATGGACTACAAATAGTGTATGTTTTCTCTTTCAATTTTTAAAATAAATTGGTATAAACACAAACTAGAGCAGCACACAAATCAAAAGTGCACATCTCAGTGAGTAATTAAAAAGCAAACAAGGGGGCTGGAAATGCAACTCTGCAATGAGTTTGCCCACTGTGAACAAGACCCTGGGCACAATTTCCAGCAACTACAATATATACACATTGAACAGAACTGTGTGGTCACAATTCGGGTAGAGACTAGTAGCACTAGTAGCATCCTAAAAGCCTCTCTCATGCCTCTTCCTACTACTATGTCTTCTCCTTTACTAAAGATAAACAATATGCTGACTTCATTACCATAGATTCATTTTGCTTCTTTGGGGCTTTATAAAAATGCACTCATAACTTCTGTCATGCAGGACTATGTATATAACTCACCACTGTGTATGTAATATAAAAAATTTATGATGTTACAGTAAGTTAACAAACTACACACACACACACACACACACACACACACACACTTATATGTATACCCACCCACAGCCAAAATCTGCTTTCATGACTTTTTTTGGGGGGGGGAACACAACCACACTCATTTTCTTACCATGACTGCTTCATCAGCATAACTGCAGAACTGAGTAACTGCCAGATAATATGGCTCACAAAGTCCAAATTATTTACAGATGACATTTATCTGTATAAATTCCAGTGGGGTGGCTATGGGAGGGTACCAATGGGGAAGGGGGTATAAAGATGATTAAGATTGACTGAGATGTTCCATATGAAATACACAAATATTTGATTAAAAAATTAAAACAAGCTGGGCATGGTGGCGCACACCTGTAGTCCCAGTACTTGGGAGTCAAGAGGCATACAGATCTCTGTGAGTTCAAGGCCAGCCTGGTCTATAAAATGAGTTCCAGGACAGCTGGGGCTACAGGGAGACCCTTTCTCAGAAAGACTAAATAAATAAATAAAGAAATAAATAAACAATCAAACAAACATAAAAACCCTCAATTTCTTTTAAAATATTTTATTTATTTTTTTATTTTTTATGTGTATGCGTGTATTGCCTGCATGTAGGTAAGTGCACCCATGTCATGCAATGCCTGTGGAGGACAGAAGAGGCCGTTTGATCCCCTGGAACTGGAGTTACAGACAGTTGTTAGCTGCCATGTGGGTGCTGAAATTCGAACCTGAGTCTTCTGCAAGAACAGCTGGTGTTCTTAACCACTAAGCCATCTCTCAAGCCCCCCAAAATAAATTAAAACATAAAAAACCCTCATTTTCATAAACAGAGATACAAATTTTTGTTGCATATTTACCTGGGGGCGGGGGGATGCCAAATCAGACAGCATGCATCTCCTTAATTTTAATAAAAATCCCAGACTGTGTTTCTAGTGGTGCTACCTGTTTACGACCCCATCAGCAACAGAGTAAGATCTTACTACACTATCTCTGCGCCAACAATTGGTATTATCATCTTTGAAAACTTGGTCACCTTGACAAAAAGCAAACCCAACACAAAACTATGGAGTATGAGTGATAATACTATCTGGGTAGATTTACAATTTTAACAAATGTACTGTGGTGAGGGATGCTAATAATATGGGGGATATGGAAAATATGTCTTCTGCCCAACTTTGCTGTGAACCTAAAACTTGTCTAAGAAATAAGAATTCAAAACCATTTTGACAAAGACCAAACTATGGATACACAATATGTTGGACAGATCTCAAGGGCATTATGACTGAAAGATACCAAATTTAAAGGATTACAAATTGCATGGTTGTTCCATGCACAGAACCTTTTCAAAATGACTAAGTTTTAGAGATAGAAACAGATTAGTGGTTGCTAAGACTTAGGCTTTATGGAGGTGGGGCAGGTGGGCTTGGTACCAGAGAGATTATGATGGTAACATTTCAGTGTCTTGAATGTTGTAGAATTTGAATGAATCTACGTGTAATAAAGTAGCATAGAAATGTTAGAGTAACTGGGAAATATGAGGAACAACAACCAATTCAATGGTTAAGTACAACATATCTGGGTAGAGAGAGAAACAGATGTAAGGTAACCAAGGAAATTACAGTTTTTATCTTAGTAGCTGTGTCTCCTGATGGCTGAAATATCCCATTGTAGTTCAACCTCCTTAAAGCTACAGTTAGATTCTTCTCACTGTTATTAGAAAGTAAGGTTCTGGGGCACTATCCCAATATCACACATGCCTATCAACTAGCATCCTGATAAGAAGGGAGTAAAAAACCACAGGATCATTTTGACCCTGGAGGCACATATAGTAGAGAGGATAGTATCCAAGGAGAGGAAATTAATGACATTACAAGAGGAAGGGGACTAAAAGAAGCTTCTTAAAAATCCACAAGATGGGCTGGAGAGACAGCTCAGTGGTTAAGAACACTGGCTGTTCTTGCAGAGGACCTGGGTTCGAATCCCAGCAGCCACATGGCAGCTAACAACTGTCCATAACTCTAGTTCCAGGGGATCCAACAGCCTCTTCTGACCTCTGTGGGCATTGCACAACATGGGTGCACTTACCTGCATGCAGGGAGTACACACATACACATGTAAAAAAAAAAATTCAGCCCGGCCCAGTTCTGACCTCCTTCTGCTTCCCTGGGCCTGCATGACCTGCAGGCCTCTCTCGGACCCGATCCACAGGCCTCTCTCCAGAGTTAAGACTGCCCTCCTCACTTTGACTCCCCCAGCCTCATTCACCCTCCCATCTCCCCTGCCGGTCTCTCCTAGTTTGGGTCCTGTCCCATTCCTTGTCTTGAGGCCCCAGACACCTGGGAAACCAATACCGATTCCTGATCCTTTTCATCCAGACCAATATAGTGCCTTCTCTGGGCCCCAGGAGCACTGCTTCTGGGCCTGGCCCTGCACTCACATCCCTCTGCTTCCCGTGGCCTGCAGGACCCTCCGGAGGCCTCTCTCCTACCCGCAGGCCTCTCTCTGGGGTAAGTCCATCGAGCCCTCCAAGCCTTGACTCCCTCAGCCTCATTCACCCTCCCCTCTCCCCCAAAGGTCTCTCCTCCTAGTTTGGGTCCTGTCCCCTTGGGGCCCGAGACACCTGTAGAACCACCACTGCTTACTGATCCTTTGCATCCAGACCAACTCAGTACCTTCTCTGGTCCCCAGGAGCACTCTGGGCCTGGCCGCACCCTCACCTCCTTCTGCTTCCCTGGGCCTGCACGACCCACTAGCCTCTTTCCTGAAGGCTGGGGCTGACCTTTCCTCTTCCTGATCCTTTGCATCAAGACCAACACAGCTCCTCAGTGCAGTCCCCAGGAGCCATTGGAGCCGCTTCCCGCCCCCATCTTCCTTTGCATCTCTGGGTGGCATGGCCACCACCTGCCCTAAACCATCATCTTTCCTGGGCGTGGCTCCCAGACCAGTCCAACCCCCAAATTCCTGAGGCCAAAATCTTTCCTGGAGGGATCCAGACCTTAGGAGAAAGCCTGAGAGCATCTGATCCTCATCTGACTTGGGCCTCTGTGGGAACTCCTGAAGACAAAAGCAATCTGGCCACTCCAATATAAAATCAAAAGAGAGAACCAGAAGCTTAGAGGAACTAGCTTTTCATGCCCCAAAAGTAAACTACAAGGACACATAAAGTTTACAAAACGAAGCAGAACTAAACTTGAAGGCTTGAGTCTCACACAAGAATCAGAAACTACAAAAGAAATTCACATGTCAAAATCACAGAGAAAAAATAGTAACATGAAAAGCCAACATAACGTATCCCCACCAAATACCAATAGTCCTCTAGAGGAGTACAATGGGAACCCCCTAGAGATAATGCAGGACATGGAACTCAAAAGAACA
>NW_008329035.1:1099547-1101376 GCF_000622305.1 Nannospalax galili
TATGAAAAATTTAAGAAATCACAAGAATGGAATATGCACACAAGAATGGACACGATAAAAAGACTAAACTTACGAATCATAGGCATAAGGAAGGAGAAGAATTCCAAGATAATGGCATGGACCAGATCTTCAACAGAATTGTGGAAGAAAATTTCCCAAACTTAAAGAAAGACATGCCCATACAAATACAAGAAGCATACAGAACACCAAACAGAGAGGACCAGAAAAGAAACTCTCCTTGGCACATCATAGTGAAAACACTAAATGTACAAAACAAAGAGACAATACTGAAAGCTACAAAAGAGAAACAAGTCACATATAAAGGAAAACCCATTAGGATTACAGCTGACTTTTCAGTGCGAACTATGAAAACCAGAAGAGTCTGGACCAAAAGCATTCCCAGTTTTAAATGACCACAGATGCGAACCCAGATTACTATACCCAGCCAAAATATCTATTATAGTTAAAGGGGAAAGAAAAATCTTCCAGGACATAAATAGGTGAAGGAATTCATGTCCACAAAACCATCCCTTTAGAGAGTCCTTGAAGCAATACAAAGAGCTGAAGAAAGGAACAACTATACCCAAGGGGTTACGGAAAGAAACTTAATGAAGGTATAACTGTGGAAATACACAGCTACACCCAAGAATGTGAACAAAAATAAAAACAACAGGAATCAGTACACATCTTTCCTTAATAACTTTAAATATCAATGGACTGAACTCCCCAGTCAAAAGATACAGACTAGGTAGGATGGAAAAAAATATACCAAGAAAATGGCACTAAGAAAAGAGCAGGCATTGCAATTCTAATATCTGACAAGATAGACTTTAAACTAAAACTAATCAGAAGAGACAAAGAAGGTCACTTAATTTTGATCAAAGGAACAAGGAATCAAGAAGATATTACAATCATGAACATATATTCACCAAACTCTTGTGCACTCAACTTCATAAAATCAATACTACAGGACTTTAAGACCCAGATTAACCCCAACTCGTTAATAGTAGGGGACTTTAATACCCCACTGCCTCCATTAGATAGGTCAACAGGGCAGAGAGTTAACAGAGGGACGTCTGAATTAAACAGTACCATATATCAAATGGACTTACCAGACATCTACCAAGTATTCCACCCAAGCACCAAAGGACATACTTTCTACTCAGCACTCCATGGAACCTTCTCCAAAACCGACCATACAATGGGGCACAAAACAAACTTCAACAAATACAAAAAAATTGAAATAATTCCATGCATGCTATCGGACCACAATGCAATAAAGCTTTCAATCAACACCAGAGATGCCCTAATGACCACATGAACACATGGAGATTAAATAACACACTCCTGAATGATGAATGGGTCAAAAGAGAAATTAAGAAAGAAATAAAAGTATTCCTGGAACTAAATGAAAAGGACAATACAACACAACAAAACCTCTGGGACATGCTGAAAGCTGTCCTTAGAGGGAAGTTTATAGCTCTAAGTGCCTACATCAAAAAATTTGAAAGAACACAAATAAATGACTTAACATTGCACCTCAATACACTTGAAAAGCAACAGGAAATGAAACCCAAACCCAGCAGATAAGAAGAAATAACAAAAATCAGAGCAGAAATTAATGAAATTGAAACAAAGAAAACAATAGAAAGAATCAACAATTCCAGGAGCTGGTTCTTTGAAAAGATAAACAAGACTGACAGACTGCTAGCCCAGTTAACCAAAAGAAAGAAAGAGCACCTCCAAATCAACAAAATCAGAGATGAAAGGGGAAACATCACAAAAGACACCAGAACGATATAGAACATTATAAGGGAATACTTTAAAAA
>NW_008329035.1:1102549-1103086 GCF_000622305.1 Nannospalax galili
ACTGAAAATTAAAACCACCCTAAGGTATCACCTTACCCCAATCAGACTGGCTAGGATCAAGAGAATAAATGATACCAAATGCTGGCAATGATGTGGAAAAAGGGGAACACTCAGTCGTTGCTGGTGGGATTGCAAACTTGTGCAGCCTCTATGGAAAACAGTGTGGAGAACTCTTAAAAAACTAAAAATGAACCTACCATATGATGCAGTTATACCACTCCTTGGCATATACCCAAGGACTCATTGTATTGTAGACACTTGTACAACCATGTTTGTTGCTGCTCTTTTCACAATAGCTAAGAGATGGAAGCAACAAGTGTCCCTCAGTTGATGAGTGGATAATGAAAATGTGGTTCATTTATACAATGCAGTTTTACGCAGCAGTAAAGAAAGATGAAATCATGAAATTTGCCAGTAAATGGATGGAACCAGAAACTGTTATACTAAGTGAATCAACACAGACTCAAAAAAAAAAATAAAAAAAATGACATATGTTCTCCCTCATATGTGGATCCTAGAACCAGACTCTGATAAATA
>NW_008329035.1:1103306-1103753 GCF_000622305.1 Nannospalax galili
TGACATACAGTAACTAACCTTCTTGGGTGTTTAACAGACATACTTTGGTCAGAGGGACATAAAGGACACTTTTTGCTCTTTGCCCTTCTAGGTCAACTAGTTCCAGGGGACTGTGAACATCTCTCAAAATGTCCTGTAATTGTGATAGGTCACCTGTCCTCCTGGTCAAGGAGGCCGAGGAGACCCCACCAGATGGACTTGAACCAGTGTCCAGTCTATAATGAGGAGGGTCAACACAGAGGAATCATTTCCTCCATGCTTCTAAGAGAAGCCAACCATGGTCGAGCAGGACCTTTAATTTATCTTCATATAGGTGGAACTGATAAAAGAAAGGAGTCATGGGCTCCTCCTGGGCCCATGTGACCCCTGAGGAACAGATCCTCAAACAACCTTAAGAGTAAAAACAAATCAGTTTATCTGGTCCAATTGTATGTCCTTAAACACCCA
>NW_008329035.1:1105374-1153550 GCF_000622305.1 Nannospalax galili
ATCATATACATACAGATCACAGATGCACATGCCAACATCTCAGTGTTTTAGTAGCAAAAACAATGAGTCTTTCTGCAAGGAACAATACATTCTAAAATGAAATGGAAATCTTTAGTAAAGGTTAAAAACTCATTCAATTTTATGTCTTATAGGGCTTATACTGAGTTCAGTGTTGTATAACTGTATTAATTCAACTGTGAACCTAGAAACTTACAGCCACTTGAAAGAGATGTACTCTTGCTCTGGAGTATGTTACTGAATATGTTAAAGCTGTAATGAAATGCTTCTTCTAAAAAAAAAAAAATTCACAAGACAGTCAGGCATGGTAGTGCAGGCCTTTAATCCCAGCCCTGGGCGGTGGGGGTCAGGGCGGAGACCCGTCAGAGATAGGCTTGAACTCACAGAGGCTTCAAGGCTGGCCTGGTCCAAAAAGTGAGTTCCAGGCCAGCTGGGGCAACAGGGAGACCCTGTTTCAAAAAGGCCAAACAAAACAAAACAAAACAAAACGAAACAAAACAAAACAAAAAAACCCACAAGCCATAACACAATGTGTTGCCACTCCCTTTTGGACCAGCTGTATCTCTTGGCTGAACTCTTTCCTTTGAGAAGGCAAAAACCTTGGCTCAGTAATAGAACTATATATTCATTTGTGATTTAAAAAAATGCCTATTTTTGGTTTTAACTTTGTGCTATAGTTACCTAAAATTTAACCTTTAGAGAGAATGAGATGGGTACATAGAACTTTTTGTTTCTTTTGAGAAAGGGTCTCCTTGTATCCCCTGTTGGCTAGGTTGGCCTTGATCTCACAGAGATCTGCCTCTGCCTCCCAAGTGCTGGGATTAAAGGCTCGTGCCACTGTTCCCAGTTTAGGATTTCTCTGTGATATTTTCAACCTCCTCTTCGATTTGGAATTATCTCAAAATAAAGTCCAAACATTAGCCAGGCATACTGTGCATACTCTGCAATGCTGCAGAGGTCAGAAGAGGGCTTTGTATTCCCCTGGAACTGGAGTTAAGGATGGTTCATAGTTGCCGTGTGGGTGCTTGGAATTGAACCCGGGTCCTCTGCCAGAGCAGTCAGTGCTCTTAACATCTGAGCCATCTCTCCAGCCCCATCAAATGTTATTTCTAAGGTTAGGTATGGTGGCACTTGGGAGGCTGAGGCAGGAAGATCAGGAGTTTAAGGCCAGCCTGGTAACATTACATAATGTCACCCTGTCTCAAGACAACAAATGAACAAAAACAAACTACATTTTTTATACTTTTCTCTTTTATCCTGTAAATGTGGCAAAATGATTTTCTGATGCTAAATAAATTCTATTAAACTTATATTTCATGAGTTTTGGATTCTTCTCCCTATCTCTTCATGTATTGCCTCTGACCTACTTCATTTTTCTCTTCTGGGACTCTTGCTTATTTCTCTTCTGGAGCTCCCATTTTTCTCTCTCTTCTGATCTCTTCTTACGTCTCACCAGCTTTATCTTGTCTGTTACTATCTACCAGTCAAGTCAAGGTTGGAGGTTTTCATTTAATAGGAATTCTATTTCTTTTCTCAAATCTGCTTTTTCTTTAGTTTATTTTCCCCTTCACACAATGTGAAGGCCTTAACTTATTAAGCAAAGCATGTAAACATGTATTCTGTATTCTGCAACTTCTATCCTGTGATTTGGTAACTAATCCATATCTATTTATATCTTTTCTGTCATTTCCACAGCAATGATATTTGTCTCCTAGTATGTTCAATCATTTTTCCCCTTATGAGCTATTTATTTCCTTTAGAAAAACATTTTTTGGGAATATTTTGAAGCTTGAAATAAAATCAAGGGTGGGCAAACTAAGAGGCCAAGAATTGCCCATGGTCTAGTAATCCATTTTGTATCTCTCTAGCTAAAAAAATGACTTTTTTTTTTTTTTTGGTCTTTTTGAGACAGAGTCTCCCTGTAGCCAGAGCTGTCCTGTAACTCACTATGTAGACCAGGCTGGCCTTGAACTCACAGAGATTCGCCTGCCTCTGCCTCCCAAGTGCTGGGACTACAGGCGTGAGCCACCACGCCTGGCTTAAAAAATGACTTTTATAGTAAAGGGAGAGGAAGGAAGGGAGGAAGGGAGGAAAAGCAGCAGCAACAACTTTAGACATGTTAAGTGGCTCCCAAAAGGCCTAGAGCATTTACCATCCAACCTCTAAGCTAAGTTCCTCCTAAGAGATATGGGGTTGTTTTTGCTAGAAACCTTTAAGTATTAACAACAGCTTAGCATTACTTTTCACTTGGGTTTGGCTTTTTTCGGACTCTAATATAAACTATGAATTTGAGCGACAAATTCATGAACACAATGTATTCATTATTTTTCCATTGTTATAAAAAAAACACCAGGACAAGCTGGGCATGGTGGTAGCGCACACCTTTAATCCCAGCACTCGGGAGGCAGACGGATCTCTGTGAGTTCGAGGCCAGCCTGGTTTCCATGGTGAATCCAGGACAGCTGGGGCTATAGGGAGATCCTGTCTCAAAAAGACCAAACAACCCCCCTCCCCCCAAAAAAACCCACACCAGGACCAAGGTCACTTATAGAAGAGTTTATTTGGCTTGTTTCCAGAGGAATAAGAGTCTATCACAAGGGGACAGGCATAGCAGGAGGCAGCTGGAGCTGAAAGCTCAGTGCTCACATCTTTAAGCAGAGACAAGAACTAGAATTGGGAATGAGGTTTATGAACCTCAAAGCCTATCCCCCAGTGACCCTTCTCCAGTAAGGTTGTACCTCCTTAATCTCCTAAATCTCTGCAAACAGTGCCATCAACTAGAGCCAAGTATTCAAATACTTGGAGCCTATGGAAGAGGGACATTTCTCAATCAGACCACCACACACATCTTTTGGTTACTTCTCAGAATACTTCCCACTAGCCTACAGTTAGAACCAAAACACAGACACACATTTATTTTAGTTTCTTCTCTTTGTCCTTCAATCAAGCATTGGGCTTATTCCCAGCTCCCTCTTAAACTGAAGATATAGTTCAGTGTCTTATTTTACTTCCTAAGCTGGATGGGTCCTGGACCTATTTCTTGTACCAAATGCCTTCCTATGGCCATGAATTTCAAAACTGAGTTCCTTCTATGTAGCGCATGATCTCCTTCTCTGGATCCTGACAGTGAATCCCTGGAATGAGTAATGGGTATGGGTATGATGTTAAATGCTGGGTCCTTCTTAGACATCTTTCTTTGGTAATTTTCCCCCCAATCATTTTATAGAGGCTTTTTAATCCTCATGAAGGATCATCTTAGAATCTAGCCATCCATGCAACAAAACACTTGAGTGCAGGCCGGAGAAATGGCTCAGTGGTTAAGAGCACTAGCTGCTTTTACAAAGGGCTTGGGTTCAGTTCCCAGCACTCACATGGCAGCTAACAACCATCCACAGCTCCAGTTCCAGAGGATCCAACACTCTCTTCTCACCTTCACAGGCACTGTATGACACAGGTGCACTTACATATAGGCAACATACTCATACACATAAAGTAAACAAATAACAAAATAAAATAAACACTTGAGTGCAACTCTACCACTTGCATTCTTCTACAAGGATTTACACAGCAGAACATCAGGAAAGCATGCTTAACCAAGTTCAAAATATGAACAGGAGTTAGCCTAGCAAAGATGATGGACCAAGAGCATCTTGAGGTGTCAAAGAAGCACACACAAATGCTTAAAGATAAAACTGTAAGAGTATAGAGAGGACCAATATGATGAGGCTAGAAAAGTAGAAATACACAGATGTGTAAGAATTTAAGGAATGAAGAACTTAAGAATATAACGGCAGCACAAATGAGACTTACATGCCCATGCCAGTGTTGAGAAATCAGGAAGTCTACAGGGGTGTTTCCCTTTGGGGGAAGATGAAGTAGAGAAGGAAGTTTTGAACTGAAGATAATAAATTCAGTTTGGAGCATGTTGGTTTTTAAAGGATTCTAGGATGAATATGAACTGTCCCATGAACCAGTGAATATTTAAGTATCTGGAGTTTGGGACCAAAGTTTAAGCCATGTCAAGGATAAGCTTGGTAACTTCTACTGTATTTTCTTTGCCTAGTGTTTTTGTCTACAGCCTTCTGAACATAATTTCCCCCAAACAAAATAGTCTTTAGTCTCACATTGCTCACCAGGAATCTTACAGTTTTCTAATAATTTGAGGCTCTACCAAAATGACTTTATCTTCTTCACTATCTCAAGTATTCCAGCAGTTCTATGACCTTGACTCATATCTCACTGAGGTTAAATCGCAGAAGGAATATCCTCTTTTTTTTTGGCTTTTTGAGACAGGGTCTCCCTATAGCCTGAGCTGGGTTAGAACTCACTATATAGACCAGGCTGGCCTTGAACTCACAGAGATCTCCCTGCCTCTGCCACTGTGTGCTGGGATCAAAGGCATGAACCACCACGCTTGGTGGAACCTCCTCTTAATTCCACTACCAAATCCACAAACCATACTCATGTCCTCTCCAGGTAAAAGCCAACACTCTATATTAGTAGTTCTCAACAGACACTGATTTTGGCCAAATCTCTTCCCTACAAGGTATATATTGTACTGTCATGAATGGAGTACTATTGGTATCTGGTCGACAGAAGCTAGGAACATCCATAACAAAGAATTTTCAGGTTCAAAACTGGTAATATAGCTGAGGCTAAGAATCCTGCACTGTGTGCTTTGAATTTTCTCCAGTCTTATATTTTCAGGAACTTAGCATGATGACCTGGTCTCTTCCGTATCTCCAATTCTCCTTTTCCACTGGAGCACTCTCATTACTATGTAAAATATTCTACACTTTAAAAACATATTAAGCCAGGTGTGGTGACTCACACCTATAATCTCAGCACTGGGAAGACTGAGGCAGGAAGATAACCAACCTGGGGTGCATAGTGGGTTTCAGGTCATATGGGTGACAGAGTGAAACTGAGTCTTTAAAAAGAAAATTAAAACCAAAACCAACATATTAAACACAGGTATGGTAACAAATGCCAGTAATCTCAGCACTTGCAAGGTGGAGGTAAGAAGATCAAGAGTTCAAGATTATCCTTAGCTATACAGCAAGTTCAAAGTCATCCTGGGCTTTGTTGTATGAGACCCTGTCTCAAAACAAGAGCAAAACCTAATACCCCTTTCACAACATCTTATCTACTTTCAGATACTGTAATTTCACTTTACACTAAAGCTTCACTATTTGAGTGAACAATTCATATATTCG
Source organism: Nannospalax galili (assembly GCF_000622305.1). Classification (NCBI taxonomy): domain Eukaryota; kingdom Metazoa; phylum Chordata; class Mammalia; order Rodentia; family Spalacidae; genus Nannospalax; species Nannospalax galili. The sequence continues at coordinate 1,110,609 of NW_008329035.1, forward strand.
AATGTATTCTGCTTTTTTCTGCTTGTTATCTCTTCAGTCACATTTTTCTAGGAGTGGCTATTGGGAATCCAACAGGGACCTGTGCATGCTAAGCAAGTCCAGTACTACTGAGTTATGTCCCTAACCTTTTTCACTTTGAGGCAAGCTTGTTTAACTACCACAGCCTTGAACTTGCAATCTTTGTGCCTCAGCTTCCAGAGTAACTGGGATTATAGGAGTACACCACCACACCCCACTCTTCATTCGGTTTTCCCAATTGCTATACTGCTGTAACTCAGCAGGTTTCTTCTTTTCTGTTTATTAAGAGGCTGTTAGCTAAATTTATAACCAATTATGATAATTTATCGATTGCCTAGATTTTTCTGTTCTTATCTCTACCCACTTACCTCTCCTACACCTCCACTATGAATTAGAGACTACCTTTTCAGTAGTGAGTCATGTTCATTAGCACATTCCTAGCTCCCAGGATGGTGTGGCACACTGAAGGCATGCAAATATATATGAGTGAATTACCAACAAAAGGTCAATTTATTATAAAGCCAGCACACCTGAAATATGGACCTGACTTGTATAAGGAATAACAGTTAAAATTTACACTGTAAGGAAAGATCTAAAATCAAGTCTTCTGTCTGACTTATATCTCAAGCAGGAAGAGGTCCAAAACCAAACCCTTCTGCTTTCAGTTTTGTTTGTTTGTTTGAGATAGGGTGTTGCTATGTAGCCCAGTCCTGTCTTAGCCTCCAGATGCAGGAATTTCAGCATAGGCCACAATGCCCAGCTTACAGACTGCACTTTAATGGTACAATTTCTGTATAAAAGTCTTCCTAAGCTTTGTAACCTTGAAATTCCTGGTCACCCATCTAGTCAGGAAAATCATTCAATGACTGCCATCTCTCATGTCTAAAGGGGCCTAGAACAATTGTCTTGGTCAGGGCAGAAGACAGAGCCACTCCTAGTATACCCTTTCAAAAATGTCCCAGCTGGCAGCCTTAACCATTCAACAATTAGAAATATTCCCTCAAATAAAGCAAAGCCGTTGGACATGGTGGCACATGCCTTTAATTCCAGCAGAGGTAGGCAGATCTCTGTAAGTTCAAGGCCAGCCTGGTCTAGAGAGTTCCAGGCCAGATGGGGCTATGAGACCCTGTCTCAAAAAAAAGACCAAATTAATTAATTAATTAATTAAAAAATTTTAAAAAGCAAAGCCAGTAACCATGGAGAACTCTAGGAATCAAAGCTTAGACCATCATTGAGTAAATCTGCCAACAAATACTCCAAGAAGTACCGGACAAAGCTGATCTATAAATGCCAAGATCCTAAAAATGACATCAAGCAACTGGCCATGAGATGTAGAGGTTTAAATTTGAAGGCTCCAAAAATGCTAGAATCAGACATGAGGACATTTGGATTTACACCCAAGCAACCTTGCCAGAAAGTACAATAACAGACTGGCTTGTAATGATTTCTCAGCTTGTTTTGTTTTTTAAGACAAGACTGGCCATAAGCTCATGAACCTCATGCTAAGATTACATAGATGTTTCTCTTTTATTTAGCATTTTCAAAGCCAGGCTAGGTAGCTCAAAACTATAATCCCATCACTTGGGTGATGAAGGTAGGAACATTAGTTTGAGGTTGTCCTCAGATACATACTGAGTTCAAGTTCAGTCTGGGCTACATGAGACCTTGTCTCAAAAAACACCAACTTGGCTCAGCAGTTAAGAGAGCTTCCTTCTTTTCCAGAGGACATAAGTTCTGTCCCCAGAACTCATATCAGGTGGCTTACAAATACCTTTAACTCAAATTCCAGTGGAACCAATACCCTCTTCTGGTCTCCAAGGGCACCTGCACATGTGGTACACACACACACACACACACACACACACACACACACACAAACACACACACACACACACACACAAACAAACAAACAAACAAAAAAAAACATAGAAACAAAACTACTATCACCACCATCAAAAAGAGATTTCTAGCTGGGACGTACCCCCAAGAAATAATGAACTGGACAGTTTTTTAGTTTCAGAAGGTCACAGTCCAGTCAACAATAGGAGTAAGAAGCAAAAGTCCATTTATGCATTTTTGGTGAATGATTTATCTATGTCCTCTGTTAATAAAGATTTCAATACTATACGGTATATAACCCTACTATACATAGACCAAGAATTAGTAAGACAAATGATCTGGATTTAAAAAAAAAGCAAAACATAACAAAAAAAACAGAAAGAAGCTTGAAGTACATTCATTTTCAGCATAAGTAGCAAAAATTCTGCCCCTACGAAAATAAGCTTTGGCTTTCTTGGTTTTGTACTGTCCCCTTTATCCATTCCAGTCTTTTAGTATAGTTATGAAATGCCATATAAAAGAATGTATTCAGGCTGAGAACTAGATCAGATAGTTAAGTACTTGCCTAGCATACATAAAACCCTGTGCTGGGATCACTAGCACCACATAAACCAGGCATGGCAATGTCTGTAATTCTAGTAGTCAGGAGGTAGAAGCAGGAATATTAGAAATTCAAGGTCATCCTTGGCTAGACTAGGATACAGAACATGCCATCTTTACAAATAAAAACAAACACCTAACAACAAACAAGGGAGGATCAGAATGCCTAGCTTCCCTGGAATTTAGGATTCTCCAAACCCCACTCAACCTACATGCCCTGACAACCAGAAGTCAGAGGACCACTTGCAGGGAATCCCTTCTCTCCTTCAACCCTGTACAACCTGAGAATGGAACTAAGGTTCTCAAGCTTAGTGACAACTGCCTTTATCTAATATCTTGAGGGCCTATTTAAAAAAAGCAAAACCAAAAAAAGATGTTTTGGGTCAGTCTATTTCTGAACAAAACCTCAGACTGGCCTAGAACTTGTGATGGATGACACCACAGACCTGCAGCCCAGTGGTCCCCACTGACCCCAGTCTTGGACCAAGACTGAATTTGTAAACCGGGACGCCCCTGATTTGCGCACAACTGGAAGTTTCACATGGGTGGTGGCTAAAGTCCTAGAATTCATGATACACCAGCCCATCCGGACTTCCCTTCTTCCCAACACACAACTGACAATGCTAGAACACACAAAGGAACTCAATCAAACATAGGGATGTAGGGAGATGTCCCTCACTCTTGCCCCACCATTTTGTAGATTGCCCTAGACTGCTCCACCCATCTACCCTCTTCCAATGAACTCAATAAATAATTGTCCTATTCTGAAAGAAACAAAACAAAAACTCAAGTATCCTTTGAGATGAACTAGTGGGCAGAGTGGTTACTGTCAAGCTTGGAGACTTGAGCTCAATTCCTGGGACCACATGGTGGAGAGAACCAACCGACTCCAGCAAGTTGTCCTCTGGCTACCATACAGGACAGTGGCATGCATGCAAACACAAACATACACACACACACACACACACACACACAGAGAGAGAGAGAGAGAGAGAGAGAGAGAGAGAGAGAGAGGAGAGAGAGAAAATGTTATTTATAAAGCATATATATGCAACTTATTTAGAAATAAGTTGCCAACAACTGCTGGCAAATTAGAAATGCCTGTTACCCTATTTCTCCCTACCACATATACAAAACGCCCAAATCCTGACTATGCAATAATTATTCCAGGCCTTTCTTTATGTAACCGCCTTTACATACATGCATCCCTTAAAAAAGACCTTTCTTGAGCTTTCTGGCATAATTCCTTGCTTCTTTCCCACTGTTTTTTTAAGTTCATCAAAATGTGCACAGGAATCATTTCTTCTCACTATGCAGCATCCCCCTCATCAATATATAATGGCATAGTCATTCAAGCACTGATGCACACTGTATTTCCAATTTGTGGCTGTAATAAATTATTCTGACAGATCCCTATAGATTGCTCTAAGTTCTTTTAGTGTAGTGCTACCCAGTACAAATGCAATTCAATCTGAAATTTCCTCAAAACATTAAAAATGTTAAAAAGTGAACTGTCAATATTTAACATAACAATATGCAATAATTATTAAAAATTGAGACATGTTTCCCTAACTCTTCAAACTCTAGTATTTTAAGCACATCTTACTTTAGAATAGACACGTTTTCAGGGTGCACGTGCTTAGAGATTAGAATGTTTGAACCATGTACCTACAGAGCATATTCCTGAGTGCAGATGGGGGAATCCCAGCAGATAGTTACCCCTTTTTAGTCTCATAGATCCTGAGTTTCTTCTTCCAAGTAGCTGAAAATATGTCTTACAATCTGGTGCTTTAACTTGCTGATATGGTATTTATGAAAAGTTTCTTGAAGATATTTTCATCTTACTGAATGTTAAATATTTTTTAGTGATTTCAACCTTTTGAATTTCCTCTTATGTTAAATGCCTGTTCATGTCTTATAATTTTTCTACTGACTTTTTAAATTGATTTGTGCTTCTTTATTAATTTGCTTTATAAGAACTATTGATTCATGAATAGAAATTTTTGATCATATATACATTCTTAGGAGTTTTAATGATAAATTATTTGTATCAATTTTTATCAATCTTGTCCTCTAAAACTGTGCTTTTGATGTCTACTTAAGAGAACTTTTGAGCCAGATGTGGTGGTACATGTCTTTAATCCCAGTACTTGGGAGGCAGAGACAGGAGGATCTCTGTGAATTCAAGGCCAGCCTGGTCTACATAGCAAGTTCCAGGCCAACTGGGACTACAGGGAGACCCTGTCTCAAAAAAAAAAAACAAAAAAAAACAACAATAACAACAAAAAAGAAAACCTTTCCTACACAAGACCCCAGATCCCAACAAGGTTCGGTTCCCAGCACCTATATGGTAGCTAACAACCATCTGTAACTCCAGTTCCAGGGGATCCAATGCCCTCTTCTTGCCTCCAAGGGCATTGCAGCATATGGTGCACTTGCATTTCTGCAAGGAAAGCGCTCATACACATAAATCTCTAAAAAAGTTTAATTTGGTAAACATTTTTCTCTTTAGGACATTGCTTTCAAAAAATGAACTTGGTGCTTCCTGCCATCATTACTATCCGTAAAAATTAGAGGTTAGATAGATGGCTCAGTGGTTAAGAGCACTGGCTTGCTCTTGCAGAGATTCAGTTCCCAGCACCCACATAGTGGCTAACAATCTTCCTTAACTGGAGTTCCAGGGGCTCTGATACCCTCTTCTGGCCCCTGCAGGCACTACACACAGGTTGTACTTACATACATGCAGGCAAAATACTCATACACATAAAATAAAAATAAATAAATCAAAATAATATCAGAAAAACTGAGCCAGCAAGATGGCTCAGTGGTAAAGTTGCTTACTTGCCATGCAAGCCTGGTGACCTGGAATCCATGTAAAAGGTGGAGGAGAGAACCAACTCCCCAAAGTTTTCTTCTGACCTCCATACATATGCCATGGCATGCATCCCCAGTTTAAAAAAACAAACAAACAAAAAAACAGAGAAATTTCAAACATCCCAATGCTGTTCCAGAACCAGAAAGATAAATATTGCACGTTTTCTCTCATATGTGGTAGGAACCTAGCCCCCCATCCCCCTTTGCAAACATAAATCCTCAGGTGCAAGTCAAAAAAGTAGATAGGGGACTATTTGGGAATAGGAATAGGCCTAATGAGAGACAAATGACGGTAATGGGGAGACAATATGGTCAAAGTACATGGTATACTAGAACAAAAAATATTGTTTTGAGACCCATCACCCTGTACAATGAATACATTTTCGTCCTTTTGAGACAGGGTCTCCCCAGAGCTATAGCTGTCAGGAACTCTCTATGCAGACCAGGCTGGCCTCAACTCACAGAGATCCACCTGCCTCTGCCTTCCACTGAGTTCTGGGATTAAAGGTGTGCAGCACCATGCCCAGCACTAATGAATTTTTTCAAAAAAACCCAGAAACATCTAAAACCCCTCAAGGATGGAGTTAGTGCTACAGTAATTTCACTTTCATATGTTTGTACAAATTTTCACAGACTGAGTATTACAGCTGGGTTACAGTCTCAGATTGCTGGGCTCCTGTGCATTTCCAGCTTGACATAGAAATGCAAAGGGAAAACAATCCAGAGAAATACCTTGAGGACCATAGAGAGGTGAGTGCAGTATGAGGCTAATTTAGGCAATTTAGACTTCAGCCTCACACTACAGTATGACTATTTAAGCATATACATCATTATTGAGAGCCGGTAATGTGACTCAGTGAGTAAAAGTGCTTGCCACCAGGTCCGCTGACCTGAATTCAATCCCTGGAACCCATACGGTGAGAGGAGAAAACCAACTCCAAGTTGTCCTCTGATCTCCACAGGCACATACAAATATGGTGCACACATACACAACACACACACAAATAAATAATTATTGAATTAATAAATAAAAGAATGATTTAAGCCTGTGAGAATGAGCACAGAAAAGCCTGGATAACCTGGACTTGTCATCTACATAAATCTCTTTCATTTCAGACTTTCAAATTTTGGGTAAGTGGTTAGAATAGTCATAGAAAACTTGTTATTCATGCCTTCTTATAATAATATAAATGGAATCTTATAAGTTACTGTTAAGAACTACTACTATGGGGCTGGGAAGATAGGTCAGTGGTTAAGAGCACTGATTTCTCTTGAAGAGGACCTGGGTTCAGTTCCCAGTATCCACACAGTGGCTAACAACCACCCATGACTCCAGTTCCAGGGTATCTGATGCCCTCTTCTGGCCTCTGGGGGCAGTGCATTTACATGCAGGCAGAACATTCATACATATAAAAAAAAAATAAAAACTTAAAAAAAAAAAAAGCTACTTTGCCAGGCATGATAGCTCATGCCTTTAATTGAAGCACTCAGGAGGCAGAGGCAGGCAGTTCTGTGTGAGATTAAGACCAGCCTGGTTTACATAGTTAGTTCTAGGTCAGCTGGGGCAATAGGGAGACTCTGTCTTTAAAAAAAAAAAAAAGCTGATTCTGTAAAGTTTCCACTATCCATTTGTAAGAAGAGTCTTTTGGATTTTCTATTTATAAACTCAAAAGTTTTATTTCACTCTTTCTATCTTTATCCATTTCCTCCTTACCGTCTAGCAGAGACATCTAATAGATTTGACAGATATAATAGATCTAGAAGAGATTAACCTCAACTTTCACCACTTAGAATGTTTGCTTTGTAGGAGACTTTGTAAAACCTCTTGAGTTTAAAGATATTCTTTTACCTCAATTAATATTCTTTTATCTCTACATTACTAACTGTCCTTCATGTACACACACTGACTTTTACTGAGTATAAATTATGCTTTTATTTAAGTGATTAAAACCTTTCTTTAGCTGGGCATGGTGGTGCACGCCTTTAGTCCCAGCACTTGGGAGGCAGAGGCAGGCAGATCTCTGTGAGTTCGAGGCCAGCCTGGTCTACATAATGAGTTCCAGGCCAGCTGGGACTACAGGGGAGACCCTGTCTCAAAAAGACCAAAAACAAAACAAAACAACCTTTCTTTAACCTATTAATATGAATTTCACTAACTTTCCTAATGTGGACTCCACATGCCTCAATGGAACAAACATGACTACCTCTCAGGGTTTAAAAAAAAAGTTTATGAATTTTTTGCCTGCACATATGAATTATGTACTACATGCATGCAGTGTCTCCAGAGGCCAGAAGAGAGTATCAAGGGTATCAGATCTCCTGGAACTCCAGTTACAGATGATAGTGTTTTGGGGTTTTTATTTTTGAGACAGGGTCTCCCTGTAGCCCCAGCTGGAACTCATTATGTAGACCAGGCTGGCCTCAAACTCACAGAGACCCACTTACCTCTGCCTCCCGAGGCGAGGCATGAGCCACTAGGCCCGGCCTTAGTTAGTTACAGATGATTGTGATCTGCCATGTGTGTCATGGGAACAAAACCTGAGCACTGTGCAAGATCAGCAAGTACTCTTAATCACTGAACCATCTCTCCAATCTCTGGTTATCTCTTCTTTAAAAATTGCTGAATTTGGTTTGCTAGAAGATTTAGAATTTTTGCACTTACATTACTCATAATGCTTGAGTCTCATTCATATGCTCATGGATTTCTAATTTCTCATCCATATACATACAGTTCAGATGCCAGTTATGCCCTTCTCATAAAGAAAGTGAAGTTCCTTGACCCCTCATCCAGCAAATAACTTGTTATGCTCATTTTCTCTCTTCCTTAGACATATTTGTGTATAACTGAAATTATCTATACCCAATTAAAGACACATTAATAAATAATAATTAATAAAATCATTTGTCTAGATTTGACGTCATTGTAGGGTCTGAAAATTTTATAAAAATTATCATTTTTATTTAGACTTTCTTTTCTACTCATTTTAGAAAAATTACACATCTTTCTAAAAACTTGTCCTCATATAAATAGCAAATTTATTTTAGCTTTTTATTTTGAGACACTGTAGCCTAGGCTTGACTTGAACTTAAGATCATTCTCTGTCTCAGCTTCAGAAGCATAGGAATTACAGGTGCAATTCATTGATCTAAAAATACCTTTAAAATTTTCTGCAAGCATGGTGACACATGCCTTTAATTCCAGCACCTGAGAGGAAGAGGCAGGAAGAGCTTTGTGAGACGGAGGCCAGCCTCATCTACATAGTGAGTTCCAGGCCAGCTGAGGATACAGGGAGACCCTGTCTCAAAAAACAAACAAACAAACAAAAAACCAAACAAACAAAAAAGGGGGGTGGGGATGGAGAGATGGCTCAGTGGTTAAGAGCACTGACTGATCTTGCAGAGGACCTGAGTTCGATTCCCAGCAGCTACATGGCAGCTATGAACCATCCTTAACTCCAGGGCCAGGGGAATCCGAAGCCCTCTTCTGACCTCCGCACCGCGGGTGCATTCACATACATGCAGGCAATACACTCATACACATAAAATAAAAATAATAAATTAAGCCAGGCATGGTGGTGCATGCCTTTAATCCCAGCACTTGGGAGGCAGAGGCAGGTGGATCTCTGTGAGTTCAAGGCCAGCCTGGTCTATATAGTGAGTTCCAGGATAGCTGAGGCTACAGGGAGACCCTGCTTCAAAAAGACAAAAAAAAAGTATATATAAATATATATGGAAGTTTATTTCTGAGTTTCCATTCTATTCTATTGGTCTATATGCTTTTTATGGCAGTACCACAATGATTTGATTACTGTAATTTTGTAGTATAGAGAAATCAGAAAGTAAAAAGCATCTTTCTTTCTCCACTTTTTCCTTCTCATTTCTCTCTTTTCTTCCCTCCTTGTCCCTCCCCCCTTTTTGACAAGTTCTTACTATGTAGCCAAGGCTGGCTTGGAATCACTTGTAGACCTGGGTGTTTTACCTAATTATGGTTCTGAAAAGAAAATGTTGCCCAGATTTTGACAGGAATTGCAGTGAGTGTAGACTGCTCTGGGTAGTGCTGACATATTAACCATGCAATATCATCCATCAACATGGCTGTTTTCCTTTAGAATTTTTATTTTTATGTATATGAATGTTTTGTCTGCATGTACATAAGTGCACCCATATGTGCAATGCCCACAGAGGCCAGAAGAGGCTGTTGGATCCCCTGGAACTGGAGTTAAGGATGGTTGTTAGTTGCCACATAGGTGCTGGGAACTGAACCCGGGTCCTTTGCAAAGCAGCCAGTGTTTTTAACCAGTAAGCCATCTTTCCAACCTGTTTAAACTGTTTTGGTAGCTTCTGCAATGCTGAACTAAACCCCACCACATTCCACAATGCTCTTCCGGGAAAAACCTGGCTCCAGCATCCCATTTCTCTAATAACTTATCTTGCAAATATTTAGAGATTGTAGGATGTTTTGTCATTTATTATTGGTTATTTTACTGGTCTTTAGCAATAAGGATATGTAAGAAACAGAAAGCCTACCTTCTTCACATCCACCAACATGCCTTTCATAGAGATCAAAAAGGATCACTAAAACTGCCCTGTCAGGCTGACATGCTTTCCATTCTTATCTAATCAACCTGTGCAGTTTCTGACACACCTGATTCTTCTCTCTTATCCACCAGTGTTCAGATGCAGTTCTCATTTCCCTACTTCCTGTGCCACCAGCTTAATGTAAACTCCAGTCTCCATCTTGACAGTCTGTTAACAGCTTCCTGACAGGAATTCTTCCGGCCACTTTTGTCCCCATATAACCTATTTTCTGCCAAAGAGACCAGAGTGATCTTTTTTTTTTTTTTTAATTTGTTTTTATTGACTTTTTGTGCATTTTATACAGAATCTCAAAGAATCTTAATCATCTTTATACCCCCATCCCCACTGGCACACTCCCACAGTCTCCCCACTGAAACCCATAGACTCTGCCATCCATATTAAGGCCGAATGTGCCATGTCAGTCTCCCCAGATGTTCCCCTGTGCAAGTCTATCTACTGAGGTCTAGTCAACCTATCTAGAGTCTCTTGTTTTAGGAAGATCAGCTCTTCCTCACCCAGCAGTAATCAGCTGCCAATGTTTCCCCAGCTAAGATTGGGATCTGCTGTTCATTTCCCTAGATCTATGCTAGGTTTTTGTCTGCTTGAGTTTACATGGGACTTTTGTATGGTGACACCACAGTCATAGAATCATATGAGCAGGGCTCCAGGAGCTTGTAGGACTGTTTTCATATGGTTGTGCACCTCCTCCCTATTTCTTACAATCTTTCCGCCACTCTTTCACAATGGTCCTTCATCCCTGGGTGGGTGAAGTTTAACATAGGAGTCCTGTTCATAGACCAGCAATCTGAAGACTCTTAATCTCTATGCTTTGGCCATTTGTAACCTTTTGTGTTCCTGTCCTTCTGTTCCATAAGAGATTTTCATTAATGAGAAATGAGAGATTCATTAGTATCATCTTTATTACCCCTGTTCTATATTCCATGCACCTTAGATGTAGACGTTTTATGTTAGTCAGTTTTCTGTTGCTGTGATAGAAACACTGACCCAAGCAATTTATAGAAGGAAGAATTTATTTGAGCTTACGGTTCCAGGGGAATTACAGTCCATTATGGCAGGGAGGAATGGTGGCAGAGGTAGCTGGAAGAGGAAGGGAAGCTAAGCTCTACATCTTTCAGCAGGCACAGGAAACAAGAGCAGAGTGATCTTTTAAAAATAAAATGTCACAGTGCCTCTGTAAATCTGTACTTGAACTTGATAAATTATACACTATTTAACATAATTCACAAATTCTAAACTGATCTGACTTTCCCTACACAACCATAATTCCCTTCTTAGACAAACTATGGACAAACTGACTTTTCAAATATGCCATTTTTCCCCCACATTTCAGATCTTTGACACTTTACTGCCCCTTCTTCCTGGAATACTTTTTCCTATTCTTTGCATGTTTAATTCCTACTTAGCTTTCTGATTTCACTGTAACTTGACTCTCAGAAGTCTTCTCTGACTACCTAATCTAATAGCAACCTGTTTATTCTTTTTGAACACTTATTATTAGTATTATTTGAGAGTAATTATTGTAGGTTTATTTTTTTACTTTTTTTTAAAAACTTTTTTTTTCTGCAAGAACAACCAGTTTTCTTAACTGCTGAGCCACCTCACCAGCCCCATATTTCTTTTTGAGACAGAATCTCACTATATAGCCAGGCTGGCCTGGAACTCAGAAATCCTCCTGCCTCTGCCTTCTGAGTGCTGAAACTAATGGCATATGTCACCATACCAGTCTGTGAGTTTATTTTAATGTCTGTCCCCCAATTATCTGCAAGTTACAGATCCTCTTATCTTTTTACTCTATGCCTTAGGGACTAGTAATTTCTAGAACACAGTAGGCACTCAATGAACATGTTAAATAGGTGACCCACAGGAAAAGTACAAGTCTAACAGAAATCACATGTTCAGCACAGAATTAGAACCAAGGAGAGTACATTAAGCCATGGAAATAGAGAAGAATCAGGTCAAAATAAAGACACATCTGCAAATAAATCTTTTAATTCTTAGCCATATAGCTAACATTTTCTGCCAATTAAAATTTAATTGATAAGGTCAGCACCTGCCTCAATAACTCAACACACAGCTGTGAACTATTATCACCCATTTAGTTTTTAAAAGAAATAAATAATAACCTACAAATATTTCTCAAGCTGGCTTGGAAGTTTGTTGTTTGGAGCTCTGAAAACATCTACCTACAGAACCAATACTATACATAGTAGATAGGTTCCTGTGATTAGTGAATGATATTTGATCCAAAACTCATCATCATTTTAACAAATATGAATGGAGCAACACTTTGTGCCAAAAACTATTTGGCACTATAGATAGCATTTTTAAAAAACAGATGAGGGGCCAGAGAAATGGCTCAGAAGTTGGGAGCACTGGCTGCTCTTGTAGAGGGCCTAGGTTTGATTCCCAGAACCTATATGGTGGCTAACAACCATTCGTAACTCCAGCTCCTGGGGATCCAACACCCTCTTCTAGTCTCTATGGGCACTGTACTCACACTGTACACTTACATGCAGGCAAAATATTCATATACATTTTCTAAAAATAGATGAAAGTGCTAACCTCATAGCTCTTACTTTCATGTGCTTAACAAAAAAAAGCAAAATATACAGAATGGTAGGTGGTAATTAATGCTATGGTGAATTATAAAGTGAGGCAGACAGAAAAGAACAGAATATATTCATTATTGGATTTTAGTCTATTAGTTGAGGGTGAACCTAGGGTCTCCCACATACTAGTCCTGTGATCTATCACTGTGGCAGATCTCTAGTCCTTTTCTTTTTGAGACAGGGTTTTACTAAATTGGCCAAGCTAGCCTTGAATGTGCAATACTCCTGGCCTTCTCAAGTAGCTGAGATTATACAGCCCTGTGCCACCAGGCCCTGCAATTAGTAGAATGTATTTATATTTGTTACAAAATAATTTCAGATAGATATAACTTCTAGAGCCAAATATCACAAATAATATTTATAGGGCAGGCTCAGCAGATAAAGTTTTTTTCAAGGTGAGAATGAATTTTTTTTCACTTTTTTATTGAACGTTTTAAATTTCATATATTTCTCACTCAAATCCAGATCCCCTCCTCCATCCATGCCTCCCCCTAGCCCCCCACCAAAATGAACCCTATGCACTCTGCCATACCTACTGATTCCTATTCATTCAGGTGTTTATGCCCAAGTGTCCAGTGTAAATGTGACCACTGGAGTCTAGTCAGTCTATTCAGTGGTTGTATGTAAGTCATACTCTCCTCCACCCAGCAGCAGACTCAAATAGTTATCAATCTAGTGCTGGCCCGCCACCTATTTCTCACCACCTCTTTGGCCTTTGTTTAACTGAGCTGACATGGGTCCCATGCTTGACACCACCACTGCCTCAGGTTCACATAAGCAAGACTCCAGTGGCCCGGAGGCCTCCACCTCCCTGTGTTCATGAACCAGCCCTGACTCTTACAATCCTTCCGCCTCCTCTTCCGCAATGGTCTCTGAGACGTGGGTGGGTGAGGTTCCATATAGGAGTCCCATCCTATATGCTACAGTCTCTTATTCTCCAAAACTTGGTAGAATAAGGAGTAGAGAGAAGACTAATGGATCCCCCAACTCTCACCAGTGAGACTTCCATGCACATCAGAGTGCGATGCACACAGAAGGCCATAACTGGTAAAGGTTCTTCTTGCCAAGCCTGAGGAACTGAGTTTGATCCCTAGGCCTTATGTGGTGAAGAGCACCGACTCCCTCAATTTGTTGTCTGACCTCCACACTGTGGCACATGTGTGTACACACATGTGTATACATGTACTCACACACAATAAATAAATGAAATAAAAATGTTTATGAAGACAATTCTATTCTAAATTTTATAAAAACATACTTCCTTTCCCATAGCAAGAGGATAGGCAGAGAATTGTCTGGGATCTAAGTCATTTGACAAGATATAGCCTGGGGTAGGTTCTCCAATAAGTCAGTGGCTAGAGAAGGCAAAAGGCAAAAGACAAAAGAGATAATGGAAATTCCAAGAGGACATAAGGAGCCAAGAAAGAAAACACACCTCTTGTTGACTCTAAGCCCATGGACAGGCAGGTCCTTCTGTTCAACCATTAGCTGACCAGCTTTTCTTTCTACAGCTGTTAACTATTTTGGAGCAAGACCACTTTCCTATTTGACATATAATTTTCCCTCATTATCCCATCACTGAAACAAATATTTAACTTTTGGAGTCTCTTTGAAAAGTTTAACAGCAGAAAAAGATCCCTTTCGGGCCTAACTGCACCATCATAATTTAAATTAAAGAAATATGAAGAACTATTCTGGTTCTCTCTTCTACATTAGCTCAATTATTAGAGTGGAATCCAGAGTCTGGCAAAATGCAAGCCATAAAAATTAAAGCAAGGTTTCAAATAGTATCTCTAGAACCATAGTAATGACTGGGTGAGAAAGACATTCAATCAGTTTAACCTTCTTTGCTTTGCCCATAATCATGTCTATAGCACAGTCCAAGACTGTAATATAAGACTAGGATAAGAAAGATAGCCAGTTCTCTAAAGCCACTAGTGCATATAAGCTGGGTGACAGCCAGGTAGGAAATGAGTAGGTCAAGCAGGCCTGTCCATAACAATTTCTCCTTCTAATTCCTTCATGAGAAAGTGCCTTCTCATTCATTATTTTCATATGAAAAAAATCAAGGGTTTTATTCAGTAAATATTTTATTTTTTATGTACTGATAGTATTCATTACATGGTCATTTAAAATTATTTCTCAGATTGTGACTGTCAAATATATTTCTAGGAAAATTTCAAATTAGGTATTTATTTATACTCAAAATTTCATGAAATAAAGCCTACAGTAAGAAAATAAGCAATAACATACAATCAAAATAACCAGAAGAAAAATGTTGGCCAGAAATTGTTACCTTTATGGCTGTGTATGTGTTTTCATCTTCCATCCACAGATCCTGTTCATAGTAATATAAACCATCATTGATCACTTTAGCAAGTTCTGATGTGATTTTTGTCCGTGACGTGTGGGTGCCTGCTCGGTCGCCTCCAGGATGCTTTCTCATATAAGGTGGTGTCTGAGTTACAATCAAAATCTTATTTAAATCCTGGTCATCAATTTCATAATCTGAATCATTATCAGACCAATCAGTAAATGTGTTTTTCTGTCTTTCTATCTGTTCCATCTCTTCATCAAATAAAAAATCAAGTTCTTCTTGTTCTTGTTCTTCTGGAAGATTTAGTTGATTTGATGTATCTTCAGGTACAGATATTGATTCCTGAAAAAAACGTGATATTTTATTTAAAAACCTCCTTTTTTTCGGCACCAGGTGTGGTGGCGCACGCCTTTAATCCCAGCACTTGGGAGGCAGAGGCAGGAGGATCCTCTGTGAGTTCCAGGTAGCTGGAGCTACAGGGAGACCCTGTCTCAAAAAGACCAAAAAACAAAACAACCTTTTTTTTTTTTTTTTCCTTTTTTAAAAACTACATAAAAACTTACTTCATACTTTATTGTTCCTACATGTAGGCCCAGTAAAATAATTAATTAATTAACTAATTAATTAATAACTTCAGCCCTGAACTGAAGTTATAGGTGGCTATTAGCTGCCCTGTGGGTACTGGGAACCAAACCAAGGTCCTCTGCTCTAAGAGCAGCCAGTGCTCTTAGCTGCTGAGCCATCTCTCCAGCCCCATAGGCCCAGTGTTTTTAGTTATTTTTTCCCTACAGAGCTTACCGTCAATGTTCGAGTCATCCAAGTGGCACTTGTTTCAAATTCTGGTGAACTTTTTATTTTGAGGTAAATCACATACAGTTGTAAAAAATCTCATGTATCCTTTATCCAGTTTCCCCCAATATAAACATTTCACAAAATCATTATATAATATCACACAATATATATTGATATAAACCTACCAATCTTATTTAAATTTCCCTAGTGTTACTTGTTCTCATTACTAATTTAGTTCAAAGTAACAAAATTTTTTATATTATGTTCTGTATTTATCAGCAGTCCAAAGCACAGGGTGTCCCACCCATAGCTCAGAGACCATTGCAGAAGGGGGATCAAAAAGATTCTAAGAGCCATTGTTGGCACAAGATAAGGAAACAGACTTTCAGGCCTCTTGGAATTTGCTCATATGAACTTGCAGCAATGGTGACAACATACACAAGACCCATGTTGACTCAGTCAGACAAAACCCCAGCAGAGAACTGGGGAAATGGGCAGCAGGTCCAACCTTTGCCAAGGAACTACTGGCAACTGATTACTGTTGGGTGAGAGAAGAGGTGATCTCCTTTAAGTGAGTGACTCTAGATAGGCTGACTAAACTCCAGTGGATGAACTTAAATCAAGGAGCATCTGGGTACAAATGACTGGATCAATCTTAACATACATGACAGACTGCATGAAATCTGGTGGGGGTGTGTGGATGGGGAGGGGGTCGAAATATGATTAAGTTTTATTGTATGAGATACACAAAAACAATAAAAAATATACATTAAAAAATACAAAGCCGGACATGGTGGCACACACCTTTAATCCCAGCACTTGGGAAGCAGAGGCAGGCAGACCTCTGTTGAATCCCAGGCCAGCTGGGCCTATAGGGAAACTCTGTCTCAAAAAGTCTAATAAGGAAAATATGCAGGGAAAAAATTTTAAATTAATAAAATTAAATAGGTCAGTTGTGGTGGCACACACCTCTAATCCCAGCAGAGGCAAGAGGATCTCTATGAGACTGAGGTCAGCCTGGTTTACATAGCAAGTTCTAGAGCAGCTGGGGCTACAGTGAAACCCTGTCTCAAAAAAAAAATTAATTAAAAAAAATGCATGGCAGTATTGGAGCAAGAAAGCTTCTTCTGGCCCTTTCATTTCATTTCATTTCAACCTTATAAAGATTGAAATATTATTAAAATTTAAACTAGTCATAAAAGGAAAAAAGAAAAAATTAGTCATAAATGAAAAGGTCAAGTCAAAGTATTCTCAAATAATGTTAAAAAATGAAAGACTAAATCTTAAAACAGAGACAATATAATTTACTTTTCACAAAAAGTAACTAAGTTTCTAGTGAAGGCCAACAATTCCAATTTTTATCACATTAAAAACTTGTCCAGGGAGCTGGAGATATGGTTCAGTGGTTAAGAGCATTAGCTAGCTACTCTTTCAGAGGACTGGGGTTCAGCTCTCAGTACCCACATGGCAGCTAACAACCCTCTGTAACGCCAGTTTCAGGGGATCTGATGCCCTCTTTTGGCTACATGTGGTGCAATTACATAGATGCTGGCAAAACACTTGCACACATAAAATAGAAAAATTTTCCAAATTTATATATGTGACAAAGAAACTCACTAACATTTATACCCTATCCAAGGTACACGCTTCATTTCGTTTGTAACAACTTGCCTTTAACTTCACTGGGGATGGGCGATGCCTCTTTTTCACTTCTATCCATGGTTCTGAGTCCAAGTCAGGTAAGCTGGTAGACAAACCTCTAGACATTGCTTGAAGAATATTAGTTTCAGTATTTTTGGGGGGGCTCAGTGGACTTCCAATTCTTGGAGAATTTGGGGCAGACTCTAAAATTTTAAATCAGTTCTGCAGTTAAAATAATGGTTCTTCTTATCTATAAAATGCATTTCATTTTTGCCTTAATAGTGCTTGGACAAAAAACATAAATAAATTTCAAAAACCTTTCCAGTCATTTTCAAACATGAACTGCCTAGAAAATTTATTCAAATATTCCAAAGGAAAGCTATTGAATAATAAATGAATGTCACAACACTTACATAGGATACCACACTTGTGCCAACTTCTCAAAGAGTATCAGTGTGACTCACTAAGATGGCAAAAATATTTGTGAATCAAATTAACTGTGAAATCTTAAGATTGTACATCATTTATTTATTTTTATTTTATGTGTATTTTTATTTCATGTATGTAAGTATACCCATGCATGCAATGCCTGTGGAGGTCAGAAGAGGGCACTGGATACCCTGGAACTGAAGTTACAGATAATTGTTAGCTGCCAGGTGGGTGCTGGGAATTGACCCCGGGTCCACTGCCCAGGTTCAGCCCAAAACATGTACATTATTAAATCATAGAATCTTAACTATTATTAAGCCATAAGTAGTCTAAACAGAAATGGTCTGAATAAGATCTAAAGTAGGTGTTACTCCTACTGTCCACATTTCCTGCACCAAATGCAGTGTACCCACTGTGTCACATTAAAGCACATAGCTCTAGCAATAACATTTTTAAACTATCAGAATTTAAAAGGCCTTTGTTCTTCACCCTATTTGTCAGTTTAAGTAAAAATAAATATATATAATCCATAAAACTCAAACTGTTTTCACTATAAATTGCTTTTTCAAAAATTAAGAAATGGGGGCTGGAGAGACAGCTTGGCAGTTAAGAACACTGGCTGCTCTTGCAGAGGACTTGGGTTCAGTTTCCAGCACCATGTAGCAGCTAACAACTGTCCATAACTCCAGTTCCAGGGAACCCAAGACCCTCTTCTGGTCTCTGCAGGCACTACATGCATGTAGTGCACTTACATATATCCAGGTAAAACACTCATACACATAAAAAAATACTAATTTTTAATAAAAGCTTTTTCAAAAGAAATATTTAAGTGTTTTTAAGTTATAATTTCATTCATGGGTCAGAAGATAACCTGTTGTGAACCTCAAACAAACTCAAAATTTATTTTTACCAGTGTATACTCTAAAATTCTAAACATTATTACCTTCTAAGTTAATTTATTAAAAGACATTAGGAAAAGCCAGGCATGATGGTGCATGTCTTTAGTATCGGCACTCCAGAGGCAAAGGTAGGCAGATCTCTGTGAGACAGAGAGTAGATTGGTCTACATAGCAAGTTCCAGGCTAGCTGGAACAGGGAGACCCTGCATCAGAAAAGGAATTAAGAAGGTGAATTTTATATGCAAAAAGTTGAAAGGCACATTGTAGGACAAGGTAGGAAGAATGTTGCAAGGTTATTTCCATCTACATGCTAGAATTAGATGGACTTAGTATCTTTCCCATTGGCCCATGGATTCAATCACAATATTAGTATATTATTTTTAAAAGAGGCAAATCGATTTATAATAGGAAAATCTCTAGAGCTATGCTACTCAATACAGTAGGCATATGCTTCTGGGATAGAGCTAATATAAAGCCTTTGGATTTGATGCCCCAAAACACACAAAAAGTTCATTCAATAATGTAAGCACTAGTTATACAGAGCTACTGAGCACTGGAAATGAGGTGAGTCTTGAAATATGCTTAAAGAGCATACTGAAAATGACCTGATACCTTTTATCCCAAAAGAGTAACAAAGATGCGGCTATAGTAAATAAAAACATTTATGAAAATACTACTGAAATTAAATATTTTATAGTTTTAAGACACTAAAAATTTTAGAGTTCATATATACTTCCTGGATGCTGTTACCCAAAACCTTCTTCATAGAGAGCACATTTATCACCAATTCACACATAATAGTACAAATGAAATAGGGTTTACATTTTTTCAGAGTAACAGAGGCAACTAGGAAAAGAATAAAACACCAACAGCAGAGAACTGTTTTCCTAATACTCTGATATAGCTATGTTCATATAATGACCTAAGTTTTAAAAGCACACAAAAAAACACTATCTTGTTAACTATGTTTGAGGATTGACTTTCTTCCTTATGCAACTACTACAAAACTTAATAACTACATGTAGTTCGGGTGTAAACATCTGAATAGCAACTGGAACATGGTAGGGGAATGAGTATTAGGTTTTTAATTTTTGGTTTGGGGTTTGTATTTTTTTGTTAGTTGGTTGGTTGTTTTTTGAGATGGGGTCTCACTATGTAGACCAGGATGGCCTGGAACTCAGAGATTTGCCTCTGCTAAAATTAAAGGTACCCACCACCATGCCCAGTCATGTTTTTTTTTTTTAAGGTTTACTTTTATTTTTATATGTGTGTGTGTGTGTGTGTGTGTGTGTGTGTGTGTGTGAATGCAAGAGCAGCAAATGCTCTTAACTGCTGAACCAACTCTCCAGCCCCAGTGGTTACTATTTTAATGCAGAAGGTTTAACCTTCTAAAATCCACCTAATAACTTGGTGCTTAGAAATAAAATATGAAAACATGAAAGATTTGGCTAAGACAAAAAAATTTAACAGTATTAGAATGAGACTTTGAAGGTGTCCACTCTATCTAAAATCCACCTAATAACTTAGTGCTTAGAAATAAAATAACATGAAAGATTTGGCTAAGATAAAAAAAATTAACAGTATTAGAATGAGTCTTTGAAGGTGTTCACTCTATGTTTAAACTTATACACATGCCCTATAAGGTCTTCTTTACTCCTAATTTCTTTTATAACAAAAGTATTTCAAAGTACACAGTTACAATTATCTTCTAAGAGTTTAAATAAGATTTGAGGTTTCTAACATTAAACTAATTTTTATAGACAAAAATTATTTAGGGTGGCTAGAGAGAGGGCTCAGCAGTTAAAAATGCACTGGCTGCTCTTGCAGAGTACCAGCACTGACACGGCAGCTAACAATCACCCTTAAGTCCAGTTCCAGGGGATCTGACACCTCTTCTGGCCTCTGTGGGCATTGCACACACAGGTACACTTACATACATGCAGGCAAAACATTCATATACATAAAAAATAAAAATAAAATTTAAAAATTACTTAGCAGCTAGAGAGATGGCTCAGCAGTTAAGAGCATTAGCTATTCTTGAAGAGGACCCAAGTTCAGTTCCCAGCACCCACACAGCAGTTAACAACCACCTATAACTACAGTTCCAGATGATCTGATGATCTCCATGGGCATTGCACACATGAATGAACTTACATACCTGCAGGCAAAACACTCATACACATAAAATAAAAAATTAATAGTTAAAAAATGAAATTTAGACACAAAATATCTTTTATTATTTATAAGAATACAGAAAATTTACCTTTGTTGATTTTTTTTCCTTTGTTGATTTTTATTAAATGAAAAACATCAGCTTGACTCTCCAAAGACAAATCACTGTATGTTTTGATTTAGTATGTTTTTTTTACCTACCTTGTGAGGATCACATCTCTAAGTAATAAGGATTTCTTTAAAAAGATTATTCAGCTTGTATGTGGTACTTTGAAGAACACCTCAACACATAGTCTTCAAAGGAAATCCCCCAGCCTATTCAGTCACTATTACATCTTCTCATACAGTATGAGTTGACAGCATAGTACCATACCCACAGCACATCAAACACTGCATTCCAAAAGTCATCTTACCAGTCTCATAATCAACCTTTTGTGGTGCATTAAAGTCTTCTGTTCAGTGAATGCCAACCCATGTTATACAATTCAACCTCCAAAGAGGAAAAAGTAGATTTTTAAATTTCTGTGATGAAAAGGATCAATTGTGTTAAAATATTTTTATGGTACAAATGGCTTGGAAAGTACAATCAAGGGTTAGGGTGTTCTAATTTGAGATTAAAGGGTATAGATAAAAGTTTCACTCATAGGTACATAAAAGGACCATCTATACTTCCCATCTTTTCTTTCTTCTTCAAATACTTAGTGATATACTACTTCTCCAAGTAATCTACAAGTGGATTACCAATGTCAGAAATGAGGGGATTCGTAAGAAAAGGTGGTATATATATATTCAATCCTATGACCTAATATGAATTCTATCCTTGTTTATTTCTTCATTTACTATTTGTTCTTATATAATCTGAAAAACTTCACATTTGTGATATTAATATACACTGATGTGTCTGTGTAGACATGATTTGAATGCATCTTGATGTATGTTAAAAACATAAAAGTAGGGGCTGGAGAGATGGCTCAGGGGTTAAGAGCACTGGCTGCTCTTATAGAGGGCCCAGGTTTGATTCCCATCACCAACATGGTGGCTAACAACCATCCATAACTCCAGTTCCTGGGGCTCCAATGCCATTTTCTGGCCTCCATGGGCATTGCAGGACATAGATACACTTACATACATGCAGGCAAAACATTCATACACATATAATACAAAATTTTTAAACCATAAAATTGTACAAAACTTGATTTTATTTTTTCAGTTTTGTTAATAATGCATAAATGATTAATGAAAGGCATCATGAACTTGATTGATCTTAGCTATCTTGTTTTTTCTATGTTTTTTTCCCAATGAATTATGCATAAGCTGGCTAAAAATATCATCTTGGATCCCAAGTTTATAGAATAAATAAATCTTGTGTAATTATTAATCTTTTAAAAATAAACAGAAAACAAAAAATTAAAATCACTTTTCTTTAACTTTTAAAACACAGGCTCAAGTCATTAACCACAGATGGCAGATAAAAAGTATGAGATAAGGCTGGGTGTGGTGGCACACACATCACTGAGTTTAAGGCCAGCCTCATCTACACAGTGAGTTCCAAGCCAGCTGGGGCTCCATAGTGAGACACTGTCTCAAAAAAACCAAAGCAGATAAAAATATCTGAAACTTTCAGTTTGTAAAACACAGTCCTGTGATTTAAAAATAGTAATAAATTCTATTAGTCATTTGAGATTATAATTAAAATACCTTTGTGATAGAATAATTAGATTGCATGGAGTTTAAAAGAATCAGTGTATAATAAAACCAAAGAAAATATTTTGCTTTAAAAAATTTGAAACTATCCATCATCAGTGTTTTATTGATGAAAAGTATATTATTAGTTACTTTTCCTGTCACTGTAACAAAATACCTGACAAGAAGCAACTTAAGGGAGGAAGGATCTATCTCAGCTTACAGTTTGAAGGGGTACAGTCCATCATAGCAGGGAAGGCATGGTGATGGGAGCATTAGGTGGCTGGTCACACTGCTTCTGCAGTCAGGAAGCACAGACAGATGAATGATGGTACTTATCATGCTTTCCTGTTCCATCCCCTCCTTTTATTAGTCTAAGCACCAAACCCATATTGAGAGTGGGTCTTCCCTCCTCAGATCAACCTCTCTGGAAATGCTCTCACAAACATATCCAGAGGTCTATCCTCAAGATGGTTCTAAAATTGTCAAGTTGACAATGAAGATTAACCTAACCATCAAACTTGAAACTCAAACAAATCATTTTTCAAGCATTATATTTCATCTCTGACCCCACAGGCTCATAAAGCAAAATGTATAATCTGTCTTCAAAAGTTCCCATAATCTTTAAGGGGTACCAAAATTGTTCAAGAATCCAAAGTCTCTTCTGAGATGTAAGACAAACTCTTAGCTGTGAGTCCCCATAAAAATCAAAAAATAAGTTACATATTTCCAATGTACAAGGCACAGAGTAAGCACTTCCATTCCAAAAGAGGAATGGGGTATAGTAAGGGAAAAAACAAACAGGCAAAACAACAACCACCATCACCCCAGCTCAAAACAAGACATAAGATCCTGCAGGGAAAATACTACACCTTGAAGCTCCATGTCAATACCTAGGGAGTGTGGTAGTATCATCTGGGACCCAATGATTGTAGGTAGCCCTACACCTCCAATTTTGTCAGCTGCAGCACACAAAGCCTTTCTCTTGGGATGGTTCTACTCTTGCAGTTTTCCTTGGTGGATGTCCCAGGGTTCTGGCATCTCTAACAGCCTGGAGGTCTCCATTACAACTTAACCTTCACCTTCAGAGCTTCAAGAAAAGACCTCTCAGGGCCTCCTTGGCCACACACTGCCTGGCCTCAGTGTTTTCTGGAACCTTGGTCCAAGCATTCATGACCCTATAAATCTTGTATTTTGCATGCCTGCAAAACCAGCACCAAGTCGATGCTGTTGCCAAGGTCTGCTACTAGCTTGGTATGTAGTCTGGCCCGGTCCTACCACTGCTGTAAATGGCCTTTGTACAACTTGTCTGCCAAACCAGGGAAAACACTTTTCCTAGGAGACTGTTTTGATACCAGGGAAACTCATCAGCCACTGTCTCAGTTCAGTCTCTATCTTTTCAAATGAATTTCCATTTTCTCAAGTTGGAGCCCTTCATGGGTTTTGCCCTCAGGCCAACTGTCCTATTATCTCAGTGAAAAATGTGAGGTTTCTCTTTTTGAATCTAATCTCTTTAACAATTAAAGATGGCTTTGTGTGCACCTCCTAAGTGCACACTCCTTTCATTCTCAAACTGCTCATTTTTCACATCTTCTTGTTCTTTCCATAATGGATTTAAAAAAAAAAAACCAGTAGTAGTAAACACTACAGCCTGAATGCTTAACAAATTACAAATTAGTCCATTACTTATGAATTCAAGCATCCTCACATTTTCAGGAATGGACAGAATACAGCCAGATTCTTCACCAGAATAAAATACAAATGGACATTAGCCCAGCTCCCCTAAAAAGTTTTTGCTCCTCTCTGAGAGATCCTGACCACTATCCTTATGGTCTGCCTTTTCATTAGCATGCTGGTCTTCCATAATCCAACCACAATGGCCCACTGAGTTCTGCTTACAGCATTCTCTAATCTATAGCTTAGAAATCTTTTACAATCCCTCCGACAATCAGTTCTAAAGGTCTATAAACCACACGGTCAGGTTTCTCACAGCAATGGCTCCACTCTTTGGTACAATTCTATTTCTACTATTTCTACTTTTCTCATTGCTGTCAGCAATTCCTAACAAGAAGCAACGGAAGACAGGAAGGATTTATTTTGGTCCATGATTTGAGGGGCCCTAAGCAGGCTTATACTATGAAACACAAATTTGAAGCTTACAGGATGGCTCCAGAAGCAAAGGTACTTGCTGAACAAATCTGATGGCTTGAGTTCAATGCCCAAATACCACTGCAAAAGGAGAGAATAGGCTCCTGGAAGTTGTCCTCTCACCTCCACATGCATACCATGGCATGCATGTGCCAGCACACACACACAAACACACACACACACATCACACACACACACACATCACACACACACACACACACACACTTAATAAAATGAAAAAGAAAATCCTTAATAAAAACATTTTTGAAGAGTAAAGGAAAAATGCCCTTATTTATTTAACTTAAATTTCTTTTATCTCTTAAGTATTCACATTAATAAATCTTATAGTACATGTGAAATATGACAACATATGAGTTATGCAAAGTATACTATTTTAAAGAGCAAGTCAAATAGCAAAGGACCTAACAATTTTAGAAATGCTACTCAATCTTCTTTTTCTGTTTTATTGATCTGGGTAAAGTATATATGCCTAGAAAACAAAAGATAGAATCTTGCAATATTTCCCCAATGATAACAATTAACTTTCCCACCATGAAAGAAGTAGCCAGCCCATGCAGCCTAAGCTAATGACATAGAAATGAGAAGCTCCTACAATAACAATACCAGTCCTCTGGTCTGTCTCACATCATTATCGTAAAGGTGGTTATCTCCACTGCAGTGCTGGCCCAACCCTGTCCACAAGGGGTTGGGAGTAGACATTCTTGCACAGAAGACAGTATGGTCACTTTCATTTTTGCAGCACGATTTGTTCTCATATTTACAATGGTATTTCAGTGAGTCACCTATTCCACTGTATATTCCGATCATATGACATCCAAGAGCATCAGTAGATCATCACCCTGACTGAAAAAAGTTTAAGCACACATATTTTTCCCAAGAGCAATTATCTTTAAAATGAACCAGGTAAAAAATTCTTAACACTAATTCAGTTTTTGGAAATTCAAAACAACCAGATTAAAGAAAACCCCAATTCTAGTTTAGAATATGGGTTATCTTTTCAAGACAAGGTTAAGCACATTGGTAATAAAAGTAAAGGAAGCCTATCCCAAATATAGTTCAAATATTTTGAACTATTTCAATCTTACAAGGGGAAAACTGGTACAATATATAGCCATTTAACAAATTAAAAGAGGAGAGGTAGAAAGTCCACACATGACAAAATATATCCTTCATGAACAAGAAATAGAGAGCTTTACATATAACTCTACATCACTGAATTAGCTCTATCTAGGAGACAATAAGTAGAACTGGAAGCATCAAGAGTCATTTAGTTATCTTTAATTTTCCTGAAAAAGCTAAGTTATAAATACATAGGTAAAATGAATCAAGTAGCCCACTATTAAACTGTTTGCACTAGAAGAAAAGCAGTTACCTGTATGTGAGCCAAAGGCTTGGCCTGGTATGAACTCTGGACAGTCAATCAGCTGAGAGAAATCTGTTTGTGGCACATGTCGTGGAGGAGGGCCTGGGATTGGCCATTTTTCTGGTTCTATCTTTTTCCTCATTTTCTCATCCACAATTTCTACTTCTGTGCTATCCTTCAGCGCCTAGCAATAAAAATTTGAAGCTATTGAAGTAATATTCAAAAAGTTTTAGCTTCATGTCTTATATGTCTAATCTAAAAATTATAAAACTTCAAGGCAGCAGACTATATTATATAGTTAATAGTTCTAAAAATACCCATGAATTAGTTTTTTTTTAAATCTGTTTCTTAAAAATATTTTATTTTTATTTAATGTGTTTGGGTGTACTGCCTGCACATAGGTAGATGCAATGCCCGTGGAGGTCAGAAGAGGGCGTTGGATCCCCTGGAACTGGAATTATAGACAGTTGTTAGCCACCATGTGGGTGGTGGGACTCGAACCAGGGTCCTCAGCAAGAGCAGTCAGCGCTCTTAACCACTGAGCCTTCTCTCCAGCTCCATGAATTAGTTGTTAAGAATAGAAAAAAATGTGCCAGGCATAGTGGTGCATGCTTGTAATCCCAGTACCCAGGCAGCAAAAGCAAGAGGATTGTGCCAAGTTTTGACTACACAGTGAGTCTGAGGCCAGCCAGAGCTATTAATACATAATAAGACACTGTCTCACAAAACTAAACAAAACAGCACTCAGGATGTGGAGGAAAGAGGTAGGTAAAAAAAGGAGAAGTTCAAGGTCATCCATCCTTAGCTACATAGCGAGTTTGAGGCCAGGCTTGGCTATATGATATCCTGAATCCCAATCCAATGGAAAAAAGGGATGGGGCTGGAGAGATGGCTCAGTGGTTAAGACATGGGTTGCTCTTGCAGAAGACCCTGGTTCAAATCCCAGCACCCACATGGCAACTAACAACCAACCATAACTCCATTTTCATGGGATCCAATGCCTTCTTCTGTCCTCTGCTGGCACTGCAGAACATGGGTACACTTACATACATGCAAGGATAACACTCATACACATAAGGTAACAATAAGTCAAAAAAACTATTTTTAAAGGAGGTTAGGGATATAGTTCAGTTCGTAGAGTATCTATGTCCAGTGCCCCAGGCTGAATGCAAGCACCCAATAAAAACCAGGGGTTGTGATACCTGCTTATAATGCCAGCACTCAAGAGGTAAAGGGAGGAGGATCAGGAATTGAAGGTCACACAGCGAGTCAAGGCTAGACAAGACCCTATCTCAAAGAAAAAAAAAAAAAGATTTGGTCCTGTAAAATAACAGTATTATTACTTATCACTAATTTAAGTTTGTACCATGACCTGTTTTTATAAGTAGAATAGTCATTTAAGGATTATTATATCAAATAGAAGCAAATAACTTTACTATCAATTCAGTCATCTTACCAATTTTTTCTTTTTCATATTTCTTTGGTTATCATTTAAAATAATGTCACCAAATAAAATTTAGCCCCCTTGTTTGTGGTATTGAAGATCAAACTCAGGGCATTGTGCATGCCAGGCAAGTGCTCTGCCACTGATCCACATCCTCAAATATTTAGGCATTGTATTTCATTTTTTTGTACTACCAT
Organism: Nannospalax galili; assembly: GCF_000622305.1. Classification (NCBI taxonomy): domain Eukaryota; kingdom Metazoa; phylum Chordata; class Mammalia; order Rodentia; family Spalacidae; genus Nannospalax; species Nannospalax galili. The sequence goes on from NW_008329035.1 coordinate 1,138,254, forward strand.
CACTTATTGAATGATAAGTACTTACAATGCACAAGATTCCAATACACAACAAAGTAGATAATTACTCCTATTTTATAGATGATGAAACTGAGGCTCTGAGAAAAAAACTTTATAAAAGGCCATTGGCCAGTATGAGAAAATACTGTGTCTCAGTCATTACCCTATGCTACCTTCTAGAAACTGTAACTTAGGGAGAGAATGAAGTGAAACCCAAACTTCTTGAAAATAAAAATTAAAGACAATTAAAAGAGAAATTAAAGCTTTACTGGCTTATGTTCTAATGGAAATTCGGAATACTTATCACTTAGAAATTATGATAAATACAAAATATACAAAGATTCAACACATATACATATATGTGTATGTTAACTAAGAAAACTAAAACTTACTATATTTTATTTTTATTTACTCATTTTTTTAATTTAAAAATATTTTTATTTTATATACAGGAGTGATTGTCTGCATGTATATGCACCATGTACATATCTGGTACCTTCAGAAGTCAGAAAAAGGAATCAGAAACCCTGAATTTGGAGTTAAAAATAGTTGTGAGCTACCATGTGGGTGCTGGTACCCAAACTCAAGATCTCTGCAAGATCAGAAAGCTTGCTCTTAACCATTGATCCATCTTTCTAGTGTCTCATGGTTTATATGAGATAAAGTCTCATTCTGTAGCCCAGGCTAGTGTCAAATTCAAGATTCTCCTGTCCATACCTCCTGAAGTATATCAAAATACACTTACAGAAGTATATCAATATGTCTGACTGAAACTCACTATATTTTACTTGAACAGTCTATTGTATCACTTTAGGAAAGTTTCATTTATATGCCTTAACATTAAACTAGTTCTTATTTCTCAAGTTATATTTTTCATTACTGGGCATTACTTTATAACTTATTTACAAATTCTTTTGAGAAGGGAGTCTGCTATATCATGGAGAAAGATGGAAAAAAATCTATGATGATGGACTTCAATTAGGAATATATATATTTTTCCTTTTGTCAACTCAAGGTCCTAGAAGCCATGACTCAATGACACCTCAATAGCAAACAGAACACCCAGAATTCCAGATCATGCAACATGATTTTAAGAATAAATTTATTCATGTATTTTTAAGTGTATGAATGTTTTACCTGTATGAATATAAGTGCACTGTGTCATTCAATGCCTAAAAAGGTCAGCAGAGGGTGTCAGATCCCCTGGAACTCTTGTTAGCCACCATGTGGGTGCTGGGAACTGAACACAGGTCCTATGCAAGGACAGCAAATGCTCTTAACCCCTGACCTATCTTCCCAGCCTGTGATATAAATTTTTTTTTAATTTTACAAATGAAGTCAAGCATGGTGACCCACACCTTTAATCCCAGCACTCAGGAGGCAGAGGTAGGTGGATCTCTCTGAGATCAAGGCCAGGCTGGTCTACATAGCAAGTTCCAGGCTGGTTGTGGCTACAGGAAGACCCTGTCTAAAGCCCCTCCAAAAAAAATTATACATGAAGAGTCCAGAAACGCAAGAAACTATTTACATAAATGTCAAGGACAAAACTAATCTATCAACATAATCAGAAAGGTAGTTGGAGAAGATGTACAGAATGGACTAGATAGGGCATTCTTATTTCCAGTCATCAGTCAATCAATTAAGTACATCTTGATTGGAACAATACTTGTATATAACTTTCCTAACTTACACTGAACTGAACACCTGAAATTTATTTTTAAGATGACTGGATTTTACAATGTTACTGATAATAGAATCCAAAAGATAAAAAAAACTCCCTAAGTTTTCCTAGAGTTTTAAATTTTTCATATTAAACTTGTGGAGAAAAACTGCCAATCATTTTTGGCTTTGATATAATAGAACAAACTCTATAAAGTGGTTGCATATTTTTTATAAAATATTTTATTATTTTATTTTATTTGTATGACTGTATTGCCTGCATGTATATGAGTGCACCCGTGTCGTGCAATGCCTCAGAGGTCAGAAGAGGGCTTCGGATTCCCCTGGAACTGGAGTTAAGGACAGTTTGTAGTCACCATGTAGATGCTGGGAATTGAACCTGGGTCCTCTGCAAGAGCAGAGGACCGCTCTTAACCGCTGAGCCATCTCTCGCCCTGGGTGCATATTTTTTTAGATGGAGCCTTACTACATAGCCAAGGCTGTCCCCAAACTCAGGATCCCCATGTGTCAGCATTCCAAGAGCTGAAATAACAGTTGTGTGCCACCACAATTGGCTAATAATAGTTTTATGTCTACTACTTTAAAAAAAAATTCAGCTTTATCATCAAATTCTAAATGCATCAATTTCATAAGAAGTCAGGTACTAAAAACACCTGGGGGCGGGGAACTGGAGAGATGGCTCAGTGATTAAGAGCGCTGGCTGCTCTTGGAGAAGACCTGAGTTTGATTTCCAGCACCCACATGGCAGCTGTGAACTGTCCACAACTCCAGTTTCAAGGGATCCAACACCCTCTTCTGACTTCTGTGGGTACTGCATGACACGGGTGCACTCACATGCATTCAATTAATACACTCAAACACGTAAAAAATATTTTTTAAAAAAAACCACCTATCTCCATTTATGCAAAGATCAAAAACAGATGAGAAAACTCTGAAAAGCAATTACCTTTGGAGAGAGGAGTTATTCTGACTAGGAGGGTATACAAGGGAGCTGCTGGTATATGAAAACTGTTCTGTATCTTAATCTGTTACATGGGTATGCACAGAGGAACAAATTTGTCATCATAATTCTACTAACTAACCCTTTGTTTATAAATTATGCCTTGACTTAAAAGAGAAAATTTAAAACGAAAAACCTGCCGAATGGAAAATTCACAAGTTCTTTATGTGTAGCTGTTGCAGAGTCTTCCAATATGCTTTCAAAAAATAAAAACAAGGGGCACGGCAGCACATACTTGCACTTGGGAAACTAAATCAGAAGGATTACCAGTTTGAGGACACAGGGCTACAAAGTGAAAAACTTTGAAAAAACAAAGCAACAGGGCTGGTGAGATGGCTCAATGGGCAAAGCACTTGCTGCCAAGCATGACCACCTGATTGATCCCTGGGCCCCACATGGTGATGAGAGAAAACCAAATCTTACAAGTTTTTTCTGACCTCCATATGTGTTATGGCAACATGTGATTGAGTGTGCATGTGTGTGCATGCACTTACACAACACATAAATAAATAATAAAGTTTATAAATTTCTTTTTTTTAAAAAAAGCAAAATAAAAGTGGCGGGTTCAGTGGATAAAGGCTTGTTACCAAGCCTGAAGACTGGAGTTCAATTCCCAGAACCCACATAATGGAAGGAATGGAAGGAGAGAACCAACTCCCAAGATGGTCTCAGACTGTCACATGCAACTTGGCATGGAATTGAGCATGCGTTTATGCTCATACACAAATGAATAAAATAAATGTTAAAAAAAAAAACATGAATGAGAAGCCCTAGCCCTAGCTGAGGATCTATTGGCAACTGATAGCTGCTATGAGAGGGAGAGTCAGTTTTCTTTAAAGGTGGGACTCCTAGTTGGATTTACAGACACCAAGGGACAGCCCCAATCCAAGAAGATTGGGGAACACAAATTAGACTTGATAGGCCATTAAGAACAGAGAAAAGGGCTAGAGAGATGACTCAGCAGTTAAGAGCACTGATTACTCTTGTAGAAGACCCAGTTCAGTTCCCAGCACCCACATGGTGGCTAACAACCATCCTAACTCCAGTTCCAGGGGATTCAACACCCTCTTCTGACCTCCGTGGGCATTGTACAACATGGTGCATTTACATACATGCAAGCAATACACTCATACACATAATAACATATTTTTTTTCTTTTGGTCTTTTTGAAACAGGGTCTCCCTGTAGCCCCAGCTGGCCTGGAACTCACTGTATAGACCAGGCTTTGAACTGATAGAGATCCGCCTGCCTCTGCCTCCCAAGTGCTGGGACTACAGGCGTGTACCACCACATCCAGCCTATAATAATAATATTAAAAAAAGAGAGAGAGAGAAAAATTATAGAGGACATAAAGTTGGGAGTGGGGTGGCAAGAAGAGTAGTAAATGAGGGTAGAAATGGGGGCAGAGTCTGAATGATAAAAATATATAACATGATCTTGCATCCTGTGGAATAAATTCCCCTATGGAAAAAAAAAGCTGGAATATAACCCCCAAACTGTGTTCTATCCTTAGCCAATCCAATAAAGGAGCAGGGTGGGGGAGTGGAGGATGAATTTCAAATTTAAAAGATTTAAAAAGCACAAAAAACGAAGCATTTACTATTCAGGCTTTTTTAAAAAAGATCACAACAAAATACCTACACCAAGGGCCAGGCATGATGGTGAATGCCTGTGATCTCAGCACTAAGGAAGCTGAGGAGGATTACTAATTCAGGGCTGGCCTGAGCTACATGGCAAGACCCTGTCTCAAACAATAAAAAAAATTTTAAAGGACAACTATATCATGCATAAAGTTGACGTAAAAATCTAGACAAAGCTGACATTATTTCTATTAAAAACAAATCTTGACTTTTTAAATACAATAAGTTACAATGTACATTCAATATTTTGGAGTATCTGAGTTTCTGACTAGTTCATCTGAGTCCTTTTCTTGGTAGTTATTATTAAAAATAACTACTGGGCTGGTGAGATGTTTCAGCGAATAAAGATATTTGCTGTCAAGCCTGTTGATCTGAGTTCAATCTCTGGAGCTCATACAATGGAAGAAGAGAACTGGCTCCCGAAAGTTGTCCTCTGACCTTGACAGGTATACCAGGGCTATGTGCACCTGCCTATCCACATGCAAAATAAATAAACTTTCAAAAAATATTCATTATTTTTATTTTCTGTTTATGAGTGTATTGCCTGCATGTATGTAAGTGCAACCCTGTCATGCAATGCCCATGGAGATCAGAAGAGAGTACTGGATTCTCCTGAAACTGGAGTTACGGATGGTTGTTAGCCACCATTTGGGTGCTGGGAATCGAACTTGGGTCCTTTGTAAGAACAGCCAGTGCTCTTAACCGAAGAGACATCTCCCCAGCCCCGACAAACTGTTTTTTAAATAGTAACTACCAACTACATATTATCTATCCTTGACTGCTAAAAGATGTACATCTGTGCCAACCTAGAGATAAAGAGAAACGACCACAAGGGTTAGTGGCTACAAATTCAGTAAATCAGAACTCATGGCTCAAGATAAAAGTGACAGATATGTTGGCACACACCTTTAACTCTAGCATTTGAGAGGCAAAGGCTGGTGGATCCAGCCTGGTCTATGTAGTTCCAGACCAGCTGGGGCTAAAGAGAAGCTGTCTCAAAAAGCAAAACAAAACAAAGCAAAGCAAAACAAAAATTTTAAAAACATGGTAAGACTAAGTAACCTTCACAAATTTATTCAGCTGATAAGCTACAGAACCAGGATCAACCGGGTCTAATGCAAGGACACCAATACCAAGAAAGTTATGGGACAAGAATCAAAAAGGCAAGTTGGCTGTGGTGTCTCAATCCCAACACTCAGGAAGTTGAGTCAGGATTGCTATGAGTTCAAGGCCAACCTTGCCTACACAGTGAGTTCAGGCTATGCTAGAGCTACAAAATGAGACTTTGTTGGGGTCTAGGAAGAGAAAAAACAGTAAATGAAAAATTAAATGAAAGGGAAAGAAACAGATTTATCAAGTTTGGCTGTGCAAACAGCACTGAACCAGGGTAACTTACCATACACACTAGCAATCATAATCCTAACTGTTTACCCAACAAAAATAAAAACAGTCTGACATAAAGACCTACAGGCTTTATTCACCTGCAGGCTATATTCCAAAATATAAACACAATCTAAATATTATCAGTAAGTAGATAAACTGAGATGTGTTTATACTACAGAATAGCAGTCAGCAAATAAAAAAAAAAAGAAAGAAAAAGCACTGAGACATGCAACAAAATGCTATGCTAAGTGAAAGGCATCAGAAGCAGTTGGGTGTGGAGTCTACAATGCTAGCACAGGGGAGGCAAAGGCAGGAGGATCCCAAGTTTGAGGCCAGCCTGGGCTACACAGTGAAAAAAAATTAAGAATTTAGAAACAGGCTACAAAGCTTAAGATTTATTTATTTATATGATATTCTGGAAAAAACAAAACTACAGAGATAAAAAGATCAATCAGTCCTTCCAGGGGCTGTGTGTAAGGAAAGGGATGGGCTACATAGGGACTATTATATATATAGGAAATAGGGAAAACAAAAAAAAAATGCTGAAAGCATTTCCAGAAACAGGACAAATGATTTAATAAAAAATCTGGCAGAAAGGCCAGTGTTGGACTGTTCCAATCTAACCTTTCTACCTGGCATGGTAGCACACACCTGTAAACCCAGCCCTTTAGTGGTGAAAGCAGGAGGATCAGGAATTCAAGACCAGTCTCAGCCACATGATATTAAATTTGAGACAAGTTTAGGCTAAGTGAAACCGTGTCGGGGTATGTGTGTGTATGTCCCCGTGTCGGGTATGTGTGTGTGTGCGCGTGTGCATGCGTGCATGTGTGCATGTTACAATGCATGTGTAGAGGTCAGAGGACAAATTTCAAGACTTTTTTTTTTTTAATTCCTTCCACCATGTGAGTTCTAGGGATTGAACTCGGGTTATCACGCTTGGCAGTAAGTGCCCTTATCCACTGAGCCATCTTGCCAGGCCTCTTTTTCTTTTTGTTTTTTGGCCACAACAAGGGATTGAACCTAGGACCTCATGCATGCTGGCCAAGTGCTCTGAGTTACATCACCCAGAAGCTTGCTTTTCTTAACACTTTAATTTTTTAGAATAGTTTCAGGTTTCCAGAAAAACTGAGTAAAACACAGGCTATTAGTTAAATGAATACTTACCTCCAAGATGAGATTAAGGTTTGTGGTAAGAGCCTGAACTCGGTGAAAACCAGCAATCAGTGAAATAGGCAAGAAACCCTGTTCATCCATCTTTCTCCGAAGAAAGAAGTCTCTTTCCAAATTCTCTATACTGAAGTAGTACTCACTAAGAAAAGAAATAAAGCAGACATAAATTTCATCTACTTAATTCAACAGGACATAAATGTATCTACTGCTTACACATCAACTGCTATGAAAATATTTTACACCATCTACACTATATTACAGTATAGACAAAATATAGATGGTATAACACAACACAAAAGACAATAGCAAAGAAACTACTCAATTTCTTTTATACACAAGTGGACACTTAAAATATTGATTTACTTTAAAATATATAGAGAGTAACTTCACTTAAGTATAAAAAATTTAAAATTCATTTTATTTTCAAAGTCCATTTTTTTAATGGGGTTGGGGATCCAATCAAGGAATCCAGCCCTTGAGTCCAAGTAAGTGTTCTAGCACTGAGCTGCATCCAAAGCCCTGGAGTTTTCAATGATTTACTCACTGAAAGATTTTATAAACAAAGCTACCACCCCCTGCTTCATTTAAACACTAAATAACAAAACTAAACATATCAGCTTACTGCCTTTCAACTTTTCTCCAATCACTAAGAATAGTAGACTTGGGAGTGCCTTTTGTTGATTCACAAGTCAAGTACAGTAGTTTGTTTCAGTTCCTAAACTGACAAAGTACTGACATTATACAACATTTTAGAACCTTAGAAACCAGCACAAATTTGAATTTAAAAAAATACAAACACATAGTCACAAGTATATACCCACAATCATGCCTAGCATGCATAAGCCCTGGGTTTGATCCTTAGTATTCAAGGAAAAAAAAAAAAGAAAAAGTGTGTGTGTGTGTGTGTGTGTGTGTGTGTGTGTGTGTGTGTGTATGGGGTGTGTGGGTAGGGAATGGGCTAAGTAAGAAAAATCAATGACACCATAAAGTATGTGGAGTGAAAAAAGAAAGAAGTCCAGACTCATATAACCATGTAAATGGAGAACTGCCAGAATGATCAGTGGCAATAAACTTCAAGATATAAAGCTAATGGGGCTGGAGAGATGGCTCAGCAGTTAAGAGCACTGGCAGCTCTTGCAGAGAACCTGGGTTCAATTCCAAGCACCCACATGGTGGCTAACAATCATCTGTAACTCCAAATCTAGGGAAATCTGATGCTCACTTCTGACCTCCGAGGGTACTGCATAACACGCGGGTTTACTTACATACATGCAGGTAATACATTCATACACACAAAATAAAAATAATAAAATGTTTTTTTTTTAAAAAAGATAAAAAGCTAATAGTCACAAGACCCAAATGAGAGCAAAGAACATTTAAAAATAGCATTTGAAAATAAACATTTACATTACAGCCTCCATAAAATAAAATGAAAATAAGATTTTAAAAAGCCAGAGCGAGACAAGATCTAGGGGAAGTGTATAAAAGAATAAAAAGAAACACAATGTGCACCAATGTGGTATAGTCTACTTTGGCAAGGCTACACTGTTTCCCAGTCACAGAAAGTACTCAAGGAAGTAACAAGTTAAGAGAAAGCACCTGAGTTCACATTTTTTGGATGTAAAACTCAGTAACTAGGTAACCTTGAACTGCTTAGGCCAAATTATAACTTTGAAGAACTAGGCATCTCTAAATAAAACTGGTTTAGGGCAACATTTCAAGCAAAGGAAAAAAAAATTACCTTATTTTTAAAACATGAAATATCCAAATTTTTCCTGTGTACCATTTATCAAAGTACAAAGTTCTCATAGAGATTACTGAACTACTGACATTTCAGCAACAGTAATAAATCAACTACTCTTGAATATTGAAGAAAAAAAATCTAAGTTTTGAAAAATATGTACATTCTGATTTATATTGCATCTCAAATGCCCTAATCATAGTGCCTGGTAGGCTTGGAATATGTGTGGAGATATTCCAAAATTTGGGACACTAAGACATCTGATAGTCACAAGTTAAAACTGTTCTTAGATGCATTATCTAAGTCAGTAATAAACTTCCCTTTAAATATAATACATTGTAAAAAACAAACCACCTAAATAAATTTTAAAAATCACTATTAGCTATAGTATACATTAAAAAAATTTTGATGGGTTGCAAATATACTAATCTGTAAATCTGAATGCCAAGAGATTATCCAAAAAAGAAATAATCATGACTTTAAAATTTAACCCTGTGTGGTGAGAGAGGCCTAGAATCCTTGGGAGCGCTTGGGAGGTTGAGGCAGGAGGATCAGGAGATTCAGGCAAGTCTGGGCTACATGAGTCCCTGTCTCAAAAGAAAAATAATCTTAAATTTAAATGTTCTGCCAGCCTCGTGAGGCAGAGGCAGGCGGATCTCTGTGAGTTCAAGGCCAGTCTGTTCTATACATTGAGTGGGGCTACAGGAAGACCCTATTTCAAAAAAATTTAAATATTCTAACATAAAAAATAATTTATAGGGGCTAGAGAGATGGCTCAGTGGTTAAGAACAGTGGCTGCTCTTGCAGAAGACCCAGGTTTGGTTCCCCGCACCCACATCAAGACTAACAACCATCTGCAACTCCACTTCTGGGGGAATCCAAAGTCCTCTTCTGGCCTCTGTGGGCACTGCACTGCACGCATGGGTGCACTTATATATATGCAGCCAAAACACTCACACACATAAAAATAAAAAGTAATTAAAAAATAATTCATGTAAGTTTGCTCATTTAAAGTGATTGAGAATATTCATTCAGAATAGTCAAGGTTCTTACTCTAAAACATATTTAATATCATTTTTTTCACAAGTATAACAAAAACTTTTTTAAAGTTTTCCTCAAAAAACAAAACAAAATCTAATCCCTAATCTATCAGCCTCTCTAAGTACTGTGACAGAAACAGCAATGACAAAGTTGAACGCATGACTCCTCAAATACAGATCTCCACTGATCAAAGAATGCTAACCAACTACCCTAAAAGATACTCTACTGATAGTTGCCAAAAACCCTATTGCTGAGACAACCAAAGGAGTCATGACCAATGTCATGTCTGACATTTTGCTCAGTGTCCTAGGGGACATATCATGTCCTACCTTAGAAGCTCAGGATTCTACACTGCATGACCAGAAATTTTGTCAACACTGAAGTACCTCTGCTCCTCCCTCACTTGTGTGAGCACTTTGGAGGCCGATTATCCTGACATGGAGTTGCATTTCCACTGTCAGGTCTCAGAAGGGACCTGGCAGCAAAAGTTACAAAAAAGACAGGAATAATGGTATGAAGTTGACAGCCACATGCCAGGCACTTTCTGACCATAAAAAGGCCCTTTTCTTCAGTGTTTGCATCAACTGTAACAAAAAAAGCAAGAACAAAATAAGAAAGTTGCTCTGCACTATAAGCCAATCAAATCCACCATGAAGGCACCTCAAAGGTGCCTGGCTGATGCTAATAAAGAAATTATTTCCTACTAACAGAGGAGGATCCAGTTTCTTTCTTATAAAAATAAGCTATGCCTTCTCAAAAATTGCCCATTTCCCTTCATCAAGTAAGGATAGAAAAATAATTCAGATTTTACCTAGCTGGTTAGGCGAATCACTTGGCAAGGTATTTTTCTTGCCATTATATAAACATACCACCTAAATATGCAAAATGCCCTATTCCACAAGAACAGGCCAGGGTTATATGCTTTAAGAAAAGAGAACAAAGTAGTATTCTTCTGAATTCAAGTCAGTATCTTGAAAATAACTAAAGTAAGAATTCTCAACTAAAATATTAACTAGTGTGTCCCTTAATGTGTCACAAAGAAATAAGAACTTAAAGAGCTTAAAAGATATTTAAAAACAGAATTCAGAAGTCAACTGCTAAGAAAAATCAAGACATTGGGCACTATGATCATTTATATTCATTTATATAATTTTATTATTGTCATTTTAACATTTTGTTTTTCTGAGACAAGTTTATTTTGTGTCCCAGGATAGCCTTGAACCTCCAGCAATCCTCCTGCCTCAGCTACCCCAGGGCTGGGATTACAGGCATGCACCATTATACCCAGCTCATTTACAAATTTTAATATAAACATCTATTTACAAATGAGATACATTTTACTTTTTCAGTTTCAAATATGTGTAAGTTTTATATTATTATATTTTTCATATTTATTAATTAGACAATGATATTCTAACTAATCTTAGGCAAATGACATATGAACATAAACAAAATAACAATAACAAAAGTTTTGTTATTTTTTTCTTTGGTCTTTTTGAGACAGGGTCTCCCTGTAGCCTCAGCTGGCCTGGAACTCACTATGTAGACCAGGCTGGCCTCAATCTCCCAGAGATCAGCCTGCTTCTGCCTCCCAAGTGCTGGGATTAAAGGCATGCACCACCACACCTGGCTCGAACCAAAAGTTTTTTCTAAAGGTAGCTATTTTGTCAATATTTCCTAGAAAAAAAAAATTATTCTTCAACTTCTACCACTACAGTTTAGAAAATGTGATAATGATATTCATCAACAAAGACATTAAATTTTACCACAGGAACAGATTTTACTTTTGTATGTTTACATCTGACTTCAACTTACATTTGGCGCTTAATGTATTCTTTCAGTAGTGCTTCTTCCACAGGATACACCTGTACACCTGTGCCATCATCATAGTAATACATCATACTGGTATTAAGCTCTGTTGGAAATGGCTGATCAGTCCTTTCACCATGTTCTTGATAACCATATGAATAATCAAAGTTCACTTGATGTGAATGGATAGAAAGGTGATCAAAGGTTAAAAATAAATATTCAAAATGAAGAACTTCAAACATAAAACTGTATTTATTATCAAACAAACAAAAAAGGTTGAAATATCATACAATACAGCCAGTGAGATGGCTCAGAAGACAAGGTCATCTCCAACAAAGCCTGACAACCTGAGTTCAATCCCTGAGACCCACATGATAACATGATAGAAGGAGAGAACTGATTCCTACAAGTTGTCTCCTGACCTCCATGGGCACACCGTGGCACACTTACGTACACACACACACACACACACACACACACACACAAATAAAAATGTAAAACAAAAACATAATACAGGATGTGGAAAACTAAGAGCATTTGCTCACTTTTTTTTTTTCAAAGTTCATCTAATTTAACAGAACAAAAATCTCATGCCATACATCGAGGGTTTCCTCTGCCTCGGCCTCTTCCTCGTCCTCTTCCTCTGCCTCTGCCTCTAGTGGAACCTCGGATGGTACCACCCTCACTTCTCACACTGGACACTTCATCTTGATCATCTCTCTTTTCTCTATCTCGTCTCCAACCTTAAAATAAAGATATTTTTATACATTCAATTTAGCAATAAAATTACATGATTCTCTTTATGAAAACATAAAGAGAATCCATCCCTCATTTTTTTCCCTCTTTGGATTTTTGGGTTTTTTGAGACTGGATGTAATATTTGCTGGCCTAGGAACTTACCACATAGACCAGGCTGGCCTAGAACTCCCAGAGATCCATTTCCATCTTCTGTGCTAGGATTAAAGGCATGCACCACCACCTGCAGCTTCCTCTTTGGATTAATATACTATTTTTTATTTATTCTTGGAGAATGTCATACATGCATACAATGTATTTTGATTATACTCACTCTTGGCTGCCCCACCCCAGGATTTTTTTTGAGACAGTGCCTTGTACATATCTCCGGGATATTTATCAAATTAGTGACTTGCAAAGGGAAGTAGGTCCTGATGTAGTAGTACATGCCTGTAACCCCAACATTTAGGAAGGGAAAACAGCAGGATCATAAGTTTGAGGTCATTCTGTAATGTAAAGTATATTCTAGGCTATCCTGGCCCACAGCTAGACCTGGTCTCAAAACAAAATAACTTTAAGAATCAAAAACGAAATTCAAATTTTAAAAAATTTCACCCTAAGGCTGTCACATCACTAGACAAATGGAATTTCCTACTATATACTAAACATGGATTTGCATATTTACAGACTAGTATGCTAGTCACTACTCATCAAAGAAGCTTCTTTTGCAATAGAGATTATTACAGAGTTCTACAACTAGTCTCACACAGAAAACAGGTGTCTGTGAGATACCCAACCCTAAGTGACACATCTACAATGAAACCTGTACACTTAAGGCTCATGGAACATAGTGGAACAAGGGGTAGAGAGAATATTATTGCATCTCTGAACTCTCATTAATGAAGCTCTCTCATGCAACAGAGGGCAATGAAGACAAAAGGCCACAAATGGCCAAGCATACAGAATAAGAGTCTTCAGAATGTAGGTCCCTAGGCAGGACTCCTATATTAAACTTCACTCACCCAGGGCTCATGGACCACTGTGGAAGAGGAGGCAGAAAGACTGTAAGAGCCAGAGGACAAGGTGCGTGATCATATGGAAACAGAATCTTATAGGCTTCTGGAGCCTTGTTCATATGAACCTACAGCAATGGTGTCAGCATGCATAAGACCCATGCAAACTCAAGCAGACAAAAACCCAGTACAGAACAGGGGAAATGGGCAGTAGGCCTCAACCTTAGCTGAACTATTGGCAGCTGATTACTGCTGGGTGAGAGTTGATCTTCTTTAAGAGAGAGACTCAAGATAGGATTACTAGACCTCAGTGGATGAATTTGTACTAAGGGACATCTAGGTACATAAACTTGATCCAATAGCCCTTAACATATATGACAGAATGAATGAAATTCAGTGGGGCGGGTTATGGGGGGGTCTGGATGAGGAGGGGGTATAAAGATGATTAAGATGTTTTGTATGAAATGCACAAAAATTCAATAAAAAGTATACATAGAAAATTTTATTTCTTTTTTTTCTATCTTTTTTTTTCTTTTTGAGACAGGGTCTCCCTATAGCCCCAGGTGTCCTGGAACTCACTATGTAGACCAGGCTAGCCTTGACCTCAAAGAGATCTGCCTGCCTCTACCTCCCAAGACATGCACCACCACACATGGTGAAAATTTCATTTCTAATTGTGTGTGAGAGGAGTTCTTGTGTGGGGATCAGAAGACAACTTTATGGAGCTGGTTCTCTCCTTCTGCCTTTACATGAGTTCTAGAACTCTGGTTGTCAGGCTTGCATGGCAAGCACTTTTACTCTTTGAACACTTTTTACTCAAAGAAGCCATTTTACCAGCTCCTCATTTACATGAAATCCTAAAAAAGGAAATAGCTAAATCTGGGACACTGTAAACATCAAATAACCATAGTAACAAAGTATGACAACTGAATACATGAGAAGCTATGTCCCAGGCATGATGGCATACAACTTTAATCCCAGCACCTGGGAGGCAGAGGCAAGCAGATCTCTGTGAGTTTAAGGCCAACTTGGTCTACATAGTGAGTTTCAGATAAGATGAAGTTGTTCCTTACATTTGAGTGCCACCTTCTAAATATGGAAGGTATGAGGTAATAAGCAAAGCCAGCACTTGCAATTATTGTAAGTGAATATGGCAAGAATCATGGAAACAAAATCTTGCACAAAACTTTTATGAAGGCAATGATCCTTTTCAGTCTCAAAGCCTCTCCACGCAAAGGATATATAATATTTACAAAAGGAGAAAGAACATCTTTACAAAAATCTGGAGTGCACTGAGTCAGTCAAGTGATTAAAGTTTACATCATCAATACTGGAACAAACTAGTGTCACATGCATTCCCATATGATGAACTAGTAAGAAAACGATCTTTTGTGGAATTCCTACTAAGTTTGTAATCCAAAAGAGACATCAAAAGAAAATCCATGTTATAAATATTCTATTATCTTAAAAAAAAGATAAATGGGGATTGGAGGGATGGCTCAGTGGTTAAGGGCACTGGCTGCTTTCGCAGAGGACCTGGGTTCAATTTCCAGCACCCACATAGCAGCTAACAACCATCTGTAACTTCAGTTCCAGGGGATCTGACATGCTTTTCTGACCTCCCTGGGCACTGCACAACACAGGTTCACTTACATACATGCAGACAATACACTCACACACACAAAATAAAAATAATAAAATATACTTTTAAAAAGAGATCAATGTGGGGGCTGGAGAGATGATTCAATGGTTAAGAGCACTGGCTGCTCTTGCAGATGACCTGGGTTTGAGTCCCAGCACCCACATGGTGGCTAGCAACTGTCCATAACTCTAGTTTCGGGGGCTCTAACACCCTCTTCTGACCTCTGCAGGCACTGCATGACATGGGTGCATGTATGTTCATACATGTAGGCAATACATTCATACACAAAAAATGAACATAAATATTTTTAAAAGGTCAACGTTATGAAACACAAAGCAAAAGTACTGTTAACATGATAATAAAGACTAAAGAGGAAAAACAACTTAAAGCAATGAGTAACCTCAGACTGGATGGGGATATGGGGGACTGTAAGAAACAATGGAAGC
>NW_008329035.1:1155242-1159542 GCF_000622305.1 Nannospalax galili
GTTAAGAGCACTGGTTGTTCTTGCAGAAGACCCAGGTTCAATTCCCAGCATCCATGTGGCAGCTAACCTCCAGTCTTTAACTCCAGTTACAGGGGATCCAATGTGCTTTTCTGACCTCCCTGGGCACTGCACAACACAGGTTCACTTACATACATGCAGACAATACACTCACACACACAAAATAAAAATAATAAAATATACTTTTAAAAAGAGATCAATGTGGGGGCTGGAGAGATGATTCAATGGTTAAGAGCACTGGCTGCTCTTGCAGATGACCTGGGTTTGAGTCCCAGCACCCACATGGTGGCTAGCAACTGTCCATAACTCTAGTTTCGGGGGCTCTAACACCCTCTTCTGACCTCTGCAGGCACTGCATGACATGGGTGCATGTATGTTCATACATGTAGGCAATACATTCATACACAAAAAATGAAAATAAATATTTTTAAAAGGTCAACGTTATGAAACACAAAGCAAAAGTACTGTTAACATGATAATAAAGACTAAAGAGGAAAAACAACTTAAAGCAATGAGTAACCTCAGACTGGATGGGGATATGGGGGACTGTAAGAAACAATGGAAGCCTGATTGTGATGATGCATATCTGTGAGCCTAACACTTGGAAGGCTGAGGCTGGAGGATCACTAGTTTAATGCCAGGTAAATAAGAATTACCAAGCTAGACTCAGCTAAATTATGAGATCCTGCCTTAAAATAAAAGAAAAAATATAATATAAAATTAAATTACAATAAATATTGGATATAAGACAAAGACAGTCACAGGTTTTAACATTCAGTTTTATAGCTGTTAAATGTATCATAGTTACACTGTTCACAGGAAAAGGCCTCTGAACATATTTACCACTAAAGAGACATTTTGCAATTTACTCTTAAAAGGTTTATACTATACACAGTTCCAATGATAAACATTAAAACTATGCTCCTTTTTAAAGTAATTGTTCTCTTAGAATGAGACTTACTTCGCGTATCACTTTTCCTATTATTGTGTGCTGATTTATTTGCTTCAGGCTGACATCTAGAGCTGTTCCGGGACCCGGGTCTTTCCTGACTGTCTGGTCTCACGTCATCTAAGTGGAGTGGTACCCACTTGTGCTTATTAGCTTGAAGGAAACAAAACAAAATCATTTAATGACAATGTAAAATTTTCAGTTTTGCAATTCTAAAAGTGCTCTGAATTCTAATTAAAGACTAATCTGCTTTTAAGTGGATTATCTGTAGAATACTATAAGAATTCTTTTTCCTTCTTTAAGATAACCCTTGATTAACTTCTTTGTGTAAATATTTCTGAAAAATCAAGTGAAAATCCAGTTATGGAGTTGAGATTTTAAGACTTAATCTCAAGGGGCTAGAAAGATGGCTCAGCAGTTAAGAGCACTGGCTGCTCTTGCAGGGGACCCGGGTTCAATTTCTAGCACCCACATAATGGCTACGAACCATCCTTAACTCCAGTTCCAGGGGAATCGGAAACCCTCTTCTGACCTCCACAGCATTGCACGGCACAGGTGCACTCACATACATGCAGACAATATACTCTTACACATAAAATAAAATATTTTAAAAATATATTTATTATTTTTATTTTATGTGTACGAGTGTATTGCCTCCATGTAGGTAGGTGCACCCATGTTGTGCAATGTCTGAAGAGGTCAGAAGAGGGCGTCAAATTCCTTGGAACTGGAGTTACAGACAGTTGTTAGCTGAAATATAGGTGCTGGGAACTGAATCTGGGTCCTCTGTGAGAGCAGTCAGTGCTCTTAACTGTTGAGCTATCTCTCCAGCCCCCATGGAAATTTTTTCTTTACAGCTATTACAGGATAATTGAAGATAAATAGAAGCTGGGTAAGATGGTATATGGCTGTATAATTCTAGTACTTGAAAGACTAAGGCAGAAGGATCACAAATCCCAGTTCACCTAGGATACTCAAAGAAAGAAAATCCATCTCAAAAAAGGTGAGGAGGGGCTGGGAATGATGGTGGGTAATCTGGACTCTGATTAAATGTTGTTGTTGTTTGTTTTTTTTTTTGAGAAGGGGTCTCCCTGTAGTCCCAGCTGGCCTGGAACTCACTATATAGATCAGGCTGGCCTCAATTTCATGTGCCACCACACCTGTAATCTGGACTCTCTCAACTTGATGAGATTTGGAATCACCATAGAAATGAGCCTCCAGGCATATCTGTAAGGGATTCTCTAGATTAGGTTAATTAAAGTGAAGCCAGCTTTCAGGAGTTAGCAACATTCAGACTGGAGTACAGGACTAGACAAAAAAAGAGCTAAACCCAAGCATTCATGACTCTCTGCTTCCTGACAGGGGATGCAATATGGTCAATTGTTTCAAGCTCCTGCTCTAGACTTCCTTACCACCATGGATGGGCTATATCCTGGAAGTATAACCCAAAATAAATCCTTCCTCTTTTAAATTGCTTTTATCAGTGTACTTTATCACAACAGCAGGAAAGGTAACTAATACACCAAATGCAGTAGTATATACCTGTAATCCTAGCACCCCGGACATTAAAGGATCAAGAGTTCAAAGCTAGACTGGGTCCATAGAAGACCCTGTGCAGAAAATAAAAAGAAAAGAAAGAGAAGAAAGAAGGGGGAAGGAGGGGAAAGTAGAAGAGAGGAAGGGAGGGGGAAAAAGATACAAGCAAATTGTCTTTTGTTGGAGATTGGCAATATACTTAATTGTTATGGTTATACTGCAGTAAAATTCTTTTTTAAATTACATTTATTTGGGGGTGGGATGAGGGCACACATCATGGCACATGTGTGGAGGCCGCAGGAAAACTTCTAGGAGTTGGCTCTCTCCTTTCATCATGTGGGACCGTGGGACAGAACTCAAGTCATCAAGCTTGGCAGCAAGGGCCTTTATACACTAAACCATGTTGCTGACCCAATATGCTAGAGTAAAATTCTGAAGATTTCTTTTTCATCAGTTTCATAGTTAAGGTTTCAAAATGTTTAGTGTTCTGCCCCATATCTATTTTCTATCAAATAAAAAGATGTGGGGCAAAGGAAGTACTACCAAAGTATTGAAGGGCAAAAGAACATTATGGACGGTAAGATGGAGCAGCAAGAAAAATGTCTGCTGCAAAGTCTGGCAACCTGAGTTTGATCCCTAGAACCCATATGGTAGAAGAGAATTGACTTCTACAGGTTGTCCTCTGACCCACATGCACATATAAGTTTTTTTAATATTAGTGCACAATTACAGTACTAATTTCCTATAAATCCTGCAAACCTATGATCAAATGAACACAGAATATTTTTTTTTAATCCAGTAACTCTTTAAAACCTTTCCTAATTCTATCAGTGACATTCCCAAGCATAAGGAAGTCCCACCCTGTCATCCACACACCCTGTACCCTGCTAACATCCAACTCCTACCCATGTCTCCTTTTTCCTTTTTGGTTTTTCAAGCCAGGATCTTGCTATATATCCCTGGCAGACTTAGTACTCACACTGTAACCCAGGCTGCTCTCAAACTTACAATCCTCCTGCTTCAGCTTCCCAAGTGAATGATATTAATCAAACCCTTTTTGTGTGCAGGTATATGTAAATGTGCAGGTATATGTAAAAGTGTCTGCATGTGGAGATCAGAGGACAACCTTAGGTGTCATCCTCAGAAACATCATCCATCTCCTTTGAGACAAAGTCTCTCATTGGCCTGGAGCTTACCAATTAAGCTAAGACTGGCTGGCCTGTGAGCCCCACCTCAGCCTCCTGGCTGTACCTTCCCAGTGCTGGGATTACAACAGCATGCCAATATGCCCAGCTTTTTATATGAGTTCTAGGGTTTGAATTTGGGTCCTCATGAATGGATGGAAGGCACTTTCTGGGCTGAGCTATCTTCCCAGTCCTGCAAGCCTTTCCTTGGAAGTTAAAAAACACGTGCTGGGGCCAGCCAGATGGCTCAGCAGGTACAAGGTTTTTGCTGCCAAGCATGAAGACCTGAGTTCGATCCCTAGGATTCACATGGATTGCACATGCACGTATACCCCTACAATAAATAAATGTAAGTTGTCATCATTATCATTTTCATTGAAATAACATGTGCTATAGGAGCTCAATTCATGGCTTAAAATGAATTTACCTAGATACAAAACACCTGACTTCAGTATTAACCAATCAATTTCAACTGAAGCAACTAAAAAGAAGACAATGCCTTTAATCCCAGCACTGGGGAGTAAGAGGCAGACAGATCCCTGTGAGTTCCAGGCCAGCTGGCTCTACAGGGAGACCCTATCTCAAAAAGACCAAAAAAAAAAAAAAAAAAAAA
>NW_008329035.1:1159567-1167163 GCF_000622305.1 Nannospalax galili
GAGAGAGAGGGAGAGACAAATTTTAGAGTAAAATGACAGGTTTATAAAATGTATGAATTGTAGACAGCCATAAAGACTATAAGAAGCAGGGGAAAAGTTAAGTGATAAAGCAGTTAATAAATTAATAAATAGAGAAAAATTGTTTAACACTTGCTTATTCTGTTCCACCTACTTGTGAGCAGTCAGGCTTTGCTTATTATATCAAGGAAGCCTAACCCTTAACTCTGACATTAAAGATTAGATATTCAAGTACTTCATTGGCCTCCCAAGATATTCAAAATAAAGTCCTAATTGAAAGTTACCATGAACCTTGCCTATATTTCCCACCCTATTGCCTGCTGCTTACTCTAGGTTCAGAACAGTCAATGAATAAAGGCTTCTACCAAGCAGAGAAGTTATCATCTGCTCTTAAATGCATGAAAAGTCCAGAAAAGAAAATGGAAAAGAATATAGGACAGTAACATTTGTCCTTTATAATTTAATTTTTTGGGTTTTTTTTTAAGATGGGGGGGGTCTCCGTATAGCCACAGCTGGCCTGAACTCATAATGTAGACCAGGCTGGCCTTGATCTCACAGAGATCCACCTGCCTCTGCCTTCTGAGTGCTGGAATTAAACGCATGTGCCACCAGACCCAGCCCCATAATTTATTTTTTATATAAAAAATATTGACTAAAATTGGGGCTGAATAGATGGATCAGTGATTAAGAGCATGCACTGCTCTTCGAGAGGATGATTCCCAACATCCACATTGTGTGGTTCACAAGTACCTGCAACTCCAGCTCCAAGGGATCCAACACCCTCTTCTAGCCTCCTCAGGCAACAACACTCATAAGTACATATTCCACACAAGCATGTGTGCATGCACATGCACACACACACACGCACACACACACACACACACACAATTTACAATATTTTTTAATCAAACAAAATCTTAAAAGTGGGGCATGGTGGCTCACTCCTTTAATCTCTGTTCTCAGGAGGCAGAGGCAGGCAGATCACTATGAAGTCAGGGCTAGACTGAGGTTCAAATCCCAGAACCCACATGGCAACTAACACCCATCCTTAACTCCAGTTCCAGGGATCCAATGACCTCTTCTGTCATTGAAGAGGCACTGAATGACACGGGTGTACTTCATAACACTCATATACATAAAATTAAAAAATAAAGAATTTTTAAAAAGAATATAGGTTAAATGGAAACAAAAAAAGGATAGAAGGAAAGAAGGGAGGAAAAGGAAGGGAGGCAGGCAAGCCTGCCTAACAGACCAAATCAGTTACCACTGCAGGTGGTTTAACACAAAACACACATTTGATGAGGCATCATCACACTGTCTTCAAAAATTAAAAGTCAAAATGAAGAAACAGGCAAGCTGACCTCTCTTCCGCTGGTTACTGGACTGAGCCTCATCTTCGCTGACATTTTCAGCTGGACCATCTAGTTTTGCTTCCCGGTTTTCTTTGCTTTCACTGTTGCTTCTTTTTTCAATCTTCTCTTCTTTTTCTTTTCTAACTTGTGGCTTCTTATTTCCTTGACTGATAACACTTGGAGACTGCAAAAGAGTGATCTGAATAGAACCATTTCCATTAACATTTCACTAACATATCCAAAAATTTGTGTCAATATCCTAAATAGTATAAAACAAATGAAAAAGAAAATAACATCAAAAATAAAAAGCTGGAAAGCTGAGGATGTAGGTCTTTAACAGTGGAGTATTTGCCTAGTATGCATGAGGCCCTGGGTTAAATACCCAATTGCCAACCCCCAAATACATAGACAGACAGACACATAAACATAGGAGAAGACAGATGCTCTCTACTATTAGTCAAAGAAATGCAAATTGAAGCTGCAATGCAATAACATACATTCAATGAAAAGGCTACAATGTTTTAGAAATCATATTAAGAGTAACTGATACTGTTAAGTAACTGAAATTCTTTAATTTTTATTATTTTTATTTCTTTGATATAGGGTGTCACCATGTAGTCTTGGCTGGCCTGAAACTTGCTAGGTAAACCAGGCTGGCCTCAAACTCACAGCAATCTGCCTACCTCTGCCTCCCAAGTACAGGGACTAAAAGTGTGCTCAGCACACCAGCAATAACTGGAATTCTTAGACACTGCTGGTAGGAAAGTTTGTTAAGAAGCTAAATAAATTTTTATTTATATTTTATGTACATGAGTGTTTGCCTGCATGTATGTAAGTGCTCCTGTGTCATGCAGTGCCTGCAGAGGCCAGACGAGGTCATTGGATCCCCTGGAATTGGAGTTAGTGGCCATGTGGATATGGGGAACATAACCCAGGTCCTCTGCAATAGGAGCCAGTGCTTTTAACTGCTGAATCATCTCTCTAGCCCCAATATAGAGTATATGAGCTAGCTAATCTACTCCTAGCTATTTACTGTAAAAAAAACTCAAAGTATATATATGCGCAAAATTTTGTACTAAAAATTTAATAAAGCAGTTTCATTTATAATATGCAAAATCTAGAGTCACCCTAAATAGCCATTAACAATAATCAAATGGACAGAATGGACAATGTTACAACCAGGATCTCTGTGAAATGAGGCCAGCCTGGTCTACATATCAAGTTCCAGGCCACCTGGGATCCAGGCCAGCTGGGACTACAGAGAGATTCTTTCTCCAAAACAAATAAACAAACATAAAAAGATGTATTACTGATACACATAACGAGATCTCAGGATAATAATACCAAATAAACCAGCAATAAGAGTACCTCCTGTACAATTCTACATTCATAGAAAAAACAAATTAATTCATAGTGGCAGAAAGCATATTGGCGGCTGCTTGATGGGGAGATAAATGAGACAAGAAAGTATAAGGAAACATTTGAAAGCAATAGTTATTATCTTGATACTGATAATGTTCTTCATGTATACTCCGGCCACAACTTATCAAATTATACATCTACATGTAGTTTATCCTATGTTACTTATCAATTAAAACTATTTTACTTAATATATGTAACCAAACTCCAATAATATTTCACAAATTACAAATAGTAATTACAATGTCAAATGAAAAGACAGTCATTTAAACCATATAGGCTCCCTCTCTAAAAAGCCCCTTGATATATGTTGAGTCTTCTTTTACAGCTTATTTCATAGTTAAAATTAAAAGCAAATTCATTCAGCCAGGTAATGACTAATCTCAGGCCTCAGGAAGCTGAGGAAGAATCCTAGGTTAAAGGCCAGCCTAGACTATCCTGTCTTAAAAACAACAAAATCAATCAATCCCCATTGCACACGTCTTGATATGACATATGCATATATGTTAAGTGCAAATATATATATCTATATAAAATGCTTCAACATATATTGAAGATTATAAATCAGAGTATATATATATATACATATGTAGGGGGCTGGAGAGATGGCTTAGCGATTAAGAGCACTTGCTGCTCTTTCAGAAGACCTGGGTTTGATTCCAGCACCCATATGGCAGCTAACAACCATTCGTAACTCTAGTTCCAGGGGATCCAACACCCTCTTCTGTCCTCCATGGGCAGAAGTGCACGACATGGGTGGACTTACATACATGCAGGGATAACACTTATAAGATAAAAATGAATAAATAACATATATAGCACAAAGTTTGAAACAAAATAGGTTTCAATTAGACACATTAAAAATTAATCCTTTTTTTTTTGTCTTTTTGAGACAGTCTCCCTGTAGCCCCAGCTGGCCTGGAACTCCCTATGTAGACCAGGCTGGTCTTGAGCTCACAGAGATCCATCTGCCTTGGCCTCCCGAGTGCGGGAACTAAAGAAGTGCACCACCACACCTGGCAAAAATTAATCCTTTTTTTAAAATTACAAAAATGATACAAACACCTCATCCCATCCTCAAATATAAGGTTATCTCCTGGGAATACAACCAGGTAGGGAGATATAAATGAAGTCAGTATTTGATAATCGGGTAAAAACTACAAAAGAGATAGTTGTCAAATTTTCATCCACTTCTTACCAAAATGTATAATCTTATAAAAATACAAAATTTTGATTTATTATGATTTATATGTGATCATTATTACAAAAACAATAGGTAAAGCTTAGTCTGGGTAAACATTAGCCACCAGATTCATTACTAATACTACTAGTAACATCAAAGGACGACTGCAAATCAAAACAATAATCCTACTAATGAGCCAAGTCTTTAAACATACTCATCACAGCAAAGAATGCTGAAATAAAAATTGTTTGTAATGTTTTAAATACTTACCCCTGTGTTCACTAATTCACCTGGTGTTGGCCAGTTTGCCATATCACTGAAATCACTAGCCTAAAAGGTAATAAAACAACTGTTAGGACTCAAAATTACCTTTAGAATTTTTAAATTAAAAAAAAAAGCTAAAAGTCATTGTTTTAGCCAGGTATGGTGGCTACAACAGTAATTCCAACACTTAGAAGCAGGAGGAACAGGAGTTCAAGGTCAACTTTAGGTACACAGCAAGTTCAAGGTCAGCCTGGTCTCCATGAGACCCTGACTCAAAAAAAAAAAAACCACAATGACAAATAACAAAATCAAAGTGATAGTAATTTCCAGACCAGCTGGGGCTATAAGGAGACCCAGTCTCAAAAAGACCAAAACAAAGAAAAAAATCACCTATACTTATATGTAAACATAGCAAATTAGTTCAAATGTCCTCCAGACAACAGAAAACTGTGAAATAAAAATCAGTGGTCTTATGAACAAATTTCAAGCAGAATTGTTTCTAAACAACTTTCATTTAATAACTACTTTCTGGGGCTAGAGAGATGGCTCAGCAGTTAAGAACACTTGTTCTTCCAAAGGACCTGGGTTCAATTCCCAGCACCCACATGGTGGCTAACAATCATCTCTAACTCCAGGTTCAGGGGATCCAACACCTTCTTCTGTCTGACAAGCATGTCACATATTTACATACATGCAGGCAAAACACTCATACACATAAAATAAAAATGATAAATAAAATATTTTTTTAAAAAGAGAACTACTTCCTGGGGCTGGAGAAGACGGCTTGGTGATTGTGCATTGACTGTTCTTACTGAGAACCAAGGTTTGTTCCAGCACCCACAATAGCAGCTCACAACAGTCTCAACTCCTGTTACAGGGTATCCAATGCCCCCTTTCAGCCTCCACAGGCACTCATGCATGTGGCACACACATACACATACTTGTACATATAAAATTAAAATAATTTTTTTTAAAGAGCTACTTCCTATAAAGGCCTACCTTGTTGGATTTCTTTGTCTTGAGTTTCCCTGCTTTTATAATTTTGGGGGAATTGAGCTCTAAAGAAAAATACATACAATTATACAATTAGTTTTACAACTATCTTGCTTAATATATTTAGCAAAATGAATATTTCAATTTCAGCAAGTTAGCACATTCATCATTACCAACAAAATCCAAGTTTCTGAAATTCAAATCCCTAGAAAGACCAAGCATAATACACAAATTCACATTTGTTACCCATGTCCAAATCAAGAAGAGGGAAATATTAATTTACAGACTACAATATGGCAAAATTAGAAATATAACATTTTTAAGTAAAATTCAACTCTACCCACTTTCTTGGGTTTTTGTTTGTTTTGTTTTTTCAGCAGTACTGGGATGCACAGGGGCAAATGCTCTACTTCTAAGCTACAGCCCCAGCCTTCAACTTACTTTGTAATGGAATAAATTATTCTATATTATTAATTTATTCAAACAACATTCAGAAAATAGGTCACAAGACTTCAAACTACTTGTTCTGGGAAACAAACAGGCTTGGCGACCTTAATAGGTTATATATAGAATTCAGCCATACAAAGGAAAGTAACTGGTCTCTGTCAAAGTTCCCTAAAGACCATTATTGTGGGCTGAAGATGCAGCTCAATGGAGCACTTGCTTACCTAACATGTACAAGACCAGCATCCCCAAACAAACAAGCAGGAAAAAGAGACCACCACTTGTCCTTATCTTGAAAGAAGGTACAGCGCCACACTGGTTGACTATAAATGCCAATATACTGTCTTCAAATCTTTTAAGCCGTGATTGAGTTTTTAAAATTTAATTTTTAGAGACAGGCTCTTACTACGTAGTTCTAGCTGGCCTGAAGCTCATTACATAGACTGGCTAGCCTCAAACTTGCAGTAATACTCCTTTCTCTGCCTTCCTAGTGCTAGGATTACAGGTGGAAGCCACCACAACTGGCTATGCCAGCCTGGCCTACATTGGAAGTTTACAGTCAGCATTAGCTACAATGAAGACCTTTTCTCAAAAAACCAACTACACAAACACCCCAGACTTGAGATCTACATCAACAAACAATAAATAATCTAACAAAAATATGAATTCCATAAATCACAGCAATGGTCCATTTAGAGAAGAAAGCAGTCCTTTAAGTTGAAGATAAAGAAGTGGGGCTAGAGAGATGGCTCAGTTAAGAGCACTTAATGTTCTTACAGAGGACCTAGGTTTGGTTTCCCAGCACCCACATATGGCAGGTCACAACTACCTATGACTTCAGTTCTAGGGGATCTAATACCCTTTTCTGGCCTCCATGAGCATCTGCACACCTATAGTATACATACATACACTCAAGGCACACACATATATATACATGAGTAAATAAATCTTTCTTAAAAAAATTAGACGCAGCTGGGCTTGGTGGGGCATACCTTTAATCTCAGCACTCTGGTGGCAGAGGCAGGTGGATCTCTGAATTCAAGACCTGCCTAGTCTACATAGTGAGTTCCAGACCAGATGGGGCTACAGGGAGACCCTGCCTCAAAAAGACCAAAAAAAAAAAAAAGATTAGATGCAAGGGTTGGCAAGATAACTCAGTCAGTAAAGTGCTTGCCATATACTGAGGACGTTCCCTAGGACCCACATAAAAGCCAAATACAGTGGCATATATCTGTAACCCTAGCAGTGGGAAGGGACAGAGACAGGCAGATCCCAGGACTCACTCGCCAGTCAGTCTAGGTAAAATGGTTGAATTCCAGATTCAGTGAGAGAACCTGTCTCAAAAAAAATAAGGTGGGTAACTACAGCAGCAAACACTAGATGCTGGCCTCTGGTGTCTACTTGCACACCATGCATGCATGTGCCCTCCTCACCCCCATACAAATCTAGAAGATTTAAATAAGACATAGAACACACATCAACCAAGCACTGCCACAAGTTCAAAGCCAATCAGGGGTACAGACTGAAATGCTTTCAAAAAAAAGATTTATCAAAGAAAGAAGGTAACAGCATGGTGGAACATGCCTGTAATACTCTGGAGGCTGAGGCAGAGGTCTGAGGGTCCAGATTGGCTTGTCTCAAAACAAGAGAACAAAGGAAGTGCAAATATGATGAGAAATGAGCACGCACAGAATCTTGAACCACACATTCTATTTTAACAACTCTAAAGTACCATGTATATATGCATACATATATGTACACGGGCATATGAAGAAAATATTAAAGAATACTGGATGCAATACAGAAAAAATACAAAAAAATGAGACCCTCCAACCCCCCCCAAAAAAAACACAAAAAAAACAAAAAACAAAGGGAAGACCATGTGGAGGAAAACCTACATCTCTAATGAAATTCTTTGACTGA
>NW_008329035.1:1167222-1180780 GCF_000622305.1 Nannospalax galili
GCTGTTGCAGACGGCCCAGGTTCTGTTCCCAGCACACAGCCACATGTAACTCCAGTTCCAGGGGAATCCAATGCTGTCTTCTGGCCTTCATAGTCACTGCACGTACATGATGTACATACATATGCAGGCACCCACACATACATCTTATACATATCTTTTAATATTTTATTTACTATTATTTTTATTTTATATGTGTGCATGTATTGCCTGCATGTAGGTAAGTGCACCTGTGTCATGCAATGCCCTCAGAAGACAGAAGATGCTGTAGAATCCCCTGGAACTAGAGTTACAGACAGTTGTTTGCTGCCATGTGGGTGCTGGGATTCAAATGGGGTCTTCTTCAAGAACAACCAGTGTTCTTAGCTGCTGAGTCATCTCTCCAGCCCCCAGCATCACATATATTTTATAAGTTACAAAGTATACAACCTTTAAAGAGCTTTTCCCTCAACAATGTGAAAAAATGTGTTCCAAGGCCAGGCATAGTGATATATCCCTTTAATCCCAGTACTCAGAGGCAGAAGCAGGCAGATCTCTGAGATCTGGACCAGCCTGGTCTACATAACAAGTTCCAAGCCAGCTGGGGCTACCAGGAGACCCTGTCTTAAAAAAAAGAAGTGTGGGGCTGGAGAGATGGTTCAGCGATTAAGAACACTGGTTGTTCTTGCAGAAGACCCAGGTTCAAATCCCAGCACCTACATGGCAGCTAACAACTATCTGTAACTCCAGTTCCAGCCTCTTCTGTCCTCTGCAGGCATTGCACAACACAGGTGCATGTACCTCCATGCAGACAATACCCTCACACACATAAAATTTTTTAAAAAAGAAAGCGCTCCAAAATACTGCTGATCAACAGGTCAACTGCTAAATAAACTATATAAGCCCATTGTTACAAAATACAACTATATACAAACTATTTTATATAATTGAAAATCATATAATGAGGGTCAGAGAAAAAAATAATATAGTAGGTAAAGGCATTTCTTCCAAACCTGATGACCTGAGTTTGATCCCTATGTCTCACACTGTGGAAAGAGAGAACCAACTACCTCAAGTTATCCTCTGACTACCACACTACTGTGACATGTGTGTAGCTACACACAACATTTTGCTATGTAGCCCAAGATAGCCTCAAAACTCATTTGGGATCCCCTTTCTGCCTTAGTCTTCTGAATGCTGGGATTATAGGCCTGCACAATTGCACTAGGCTTACTTATCCTTTTTTAGCCTTTGCGGTGCTGGGAATTAAACCCAAGGTCCTGGGCCCGCTGGAGAAGTGCTCTACTATTGAACTCAGTTCTTAAACTATATACTCAGTCCTTAAATAGACATTTATAATCATGAAACCAACATAAATTAAAAATAAAGTATTTTGATCACCTAAGAATAAAAGTCGATCTTTTAATTTCAATACTAAATGATACATTTAAGTTAAACTAGAGAAATGTCCTTAATAACAGAATTTAATGTTTTATGAGTTTTGTTTTGGTTTTGACTGAGTTTTGATTGAGACAAGATCTCATATAGCAAAGTCCAAAGTGGCTTCCAACTCCTTACGTAGCCAAGCATGATCTTCAATTCCTGATCCTCCTACTTCCACTTTCTAGGTGACGGGATTACAGGCATGCTCCACTACTCCCACCTATAGAAACGTGAGTGTGTGTGTGTGTGTGTGTGTGTGTGTGTGTGTGGCTTGTTTTGCTTTTTCTTTTTCCTTTTGTGTGTGTGTGTGTGTGTGTGTGCATGTGTGTGTGTATGTCTTTGTGTGTATGTAGGTGCATGTGTGTGCATATGGAAGCCAGAGGTTGCTGTTGGGAATCTTCCTGGATGACTCTTATACCTTATTCATTGAGAACGGTTCTCTCAGTCAGACTCAGAGCTGGATAATATGGCTAGTCTCATTGACAACTTGCTCTGTGGACTCCTTGTCTCTGCCTTCAGGGACTGGAATTACAGGTGGGCTGCCACCACCCTTTTACATGGGTTTCTGAGAACTGAACTCTAGTCCTCTGGCTTGCCTACAAGCAATCTAACCACTGAGCCATCTCCCTGTACTGGAAAACTGTGTGTTTTGTTTTGTTTTTAATGGTTTCTTTTTTTGAGACAGGATCTCCCTAAAGCCCCAGCTGACCTGAAACCTGCTATATAGAGGAGGCTGGCCTCCAAGTGCAGGGATTAAATATGTCCACCACCATGCAAGGCTGGAAAACTGCTTTTGACAGCTTAGATAATCTAAACAATAATTTTAACACAGCTGGGGTTATTTTACTCACCTTAGTTCTTATGACCAGAACTTTTATCAAAGTTTTAAGTAAAATGTATTGACAGTATCAGGATTTCACCTTATTTAAGGGGAAAATGTAGTAAAATGCCATTTTGTTCCATTAAATGAATGTTTTCAAAGTGTCAAAAAAGATAGGGGTGGGGGTGCCAGCCTGTAATTTTAGCACTTTAGAAGCTGAGGCATGGCCAGCAAGACTCCCACATCAGACAACAAAACAGTCCAAGAACTTAAAAACAAGGAAAGGCTTATTTTTCTCTCCCACTCTAATAATGGAAATATCAATTTATAGTCACTAGAAAGCAATGTGTCAAAAATAAATACCCTGTGGTATAACAATTCCATATCAGCACTGATCCTAGAGAAAGGCACAGATGAATATAGAAGATGTGCTGGATAGCTTTAGTGTCAACTTGACACACCTGGGTTGAGGGAGCCTCAGTGGGGAAATTACCTCTATTGGACTGGCCTGTGGCCATGTCTGAGGGGCATCTTCTTGATGAGTGACATGGGAGGGCCCAACCCACTGTGGGTGGTGCCACCCCTGGGCAGGTGGGCCTGTGTGGCATAAGAAAGTAGGCTGAGCAGGGCCAGGAGAGCAAGCCAGTAAGCAGGGTTCCTCCATGGCCTATGTTCCAGCTCCTGCCTCTAGGTTCCTTCCCTGAGTTCCTACCTTGGGCTCCCTGATGAACTGCAACCTGGGAGATGTAAGCTGAACAAACCCTTTCCTCCCCAAGTTGGTAGTGGGTCAGAGTGTTTTGTCATAGCAATGAAGAAACAAACCAGGACAGAAGATAAATATAAAATACTCTGTTCTGTCTAGATAAGGAAAGGGAAACAAGCAAGACTCAATAGTCAATGGCTAAATTTTATAGTTTATAGACTACTCCAGCCATTTTTAAAGTGAGTTTAAATGAAAAAGGATTAGCCAGACATTGGTACATGTTGGCACAGTCCTGTAACCCTACCATTTAGGAATGGAAGCAGGAGGATGAGAAATTCAGGTCAAATTTAGCCTCTTAGTTGAGTTCAAGGCCAGCCTCAGCTATGTAAGACATTGTCTCAAAAAAAAAAAAAAAAGCCAATATGTTAAGTGAAAAAATGGTGGATGAAATTTTATGTTCTAAGCACATCTATAGATCTATAGTGCATAGTATTTGGAAGTAATTCCATAGAAAGACCTCAAGAAAACAAAACAGTAAATCAATTAATCAGTAACATGATTTTTTTGAAGGGGACATAAAAAGATCAAAAGTTCTATGTGGCCAGGTATGGTGGCACAAGGCTTTAATCCCCACACTAGGGAGGCAGAGGCAGTCAGATATCTGTGAAATAAAGACTAACCTGGTCTACATAGTTTCAGGTCAATGGGGCAACAGGGAAACCCTGTCCTTGGCTTTGTTTTTTGGTGTTGGGATCGAACCCAGGGTCTCAGGTATGTGATATGTGAGGTAAGCACCCTACCAACTGAGCTGTATCTCCAACTGCAACAGTTTTATTTTTATAAGGTGAATATATTTATACATATATAATTTTGTAAGTGTATTAACTGTAAGCTCATTTGAGATTTCTGGAAAACATACTGGGAGAAAAGTGGGTTGATGAAAAGCAACAACAAGGTAAGAGATAAATAAGATGAAAAAAATGGGCAAAATAGTATTCCAAATTTTTGTAAAATTACACTAGAAGACTGATTTTTTACTATGCAAACCACTGCTATAAGCAAGTGATTAACAAGTTCCAGACTGTGACTTAATAAGGTTCGTAAAATAATTATAACTAACACAACTTAGGACACACTTTGAGACGGTCTATCTGGTTTCAATATTGAATTCAAGACACTGCTCTTGGCCTCTTAGGTGAGTCATCCATTGGCTAAAAAGTGTTTTATCTGGGTTTCCAGAAACAGCAAAACACCACAAGATCCATCCTAAAAGTAGAGGATAGTATCTCAAAACAGCGGGAGGGTGAGGGGGGGTATGACACGACACGGGAACAGGGACACTGACTTCTATCTGCAGTAAAGAAAGTTGGGCTAGTGACATGGCTCACCAAGTCAAGGCACTTCCACTAAGCCTGACCTGAGTCTGATCCCCAGAATCCAAATGATGTAAAGAAAACTGGCTCCTACAGAGAACCATCCTCTGACCGCTACGCATGTGGCACTGTGGCATGCACCCACACATATACACACAATAAATGTACTAAATAAAGTTCATGAGCTGTCCTAACCACCACCCCCATGCTCCCTATAATGTATCTATCTCTAGTAATAATGTTTCTAGTGAAAAGTTGTGAATGTAATTCTTTTACTTCATTAATAGAGTAGATAGACCTGGCTTAATTCTGTTATTATAGCATAATCAATATCTCCCTCTTTTTCTTTTAAGGGTATCCTATTTTGTAGAATAAGTTCTATAAGCATCCTTCAATAGCCTGCTAATTTAATGATCTCTGGATCTATTTCATTATTTATTACTATATTATTTTTTATGTAGGGAGGGCCTCGTTATATTGCCTTGGCTAGTCTCAAATGCCTAAGTCCAACTGATCCTCCAGGTTGCACCTTCTGAGTAGCTGGAACAACAGGTGCCTGTCACTACACATGGCTATTTCATTATTCCTGAAGTGGTCAATTTGCTTATGAAAATGAGAGGTGAGCACAGTGGCTGCATGTAGACAGCACTCTAGTGTTCAGAGCTGGAAGAGCTGGGAGCAGTGGTTCATTTATGCCTATTACCCTACCTACTAGAAAGGCCAAGATGGGAGGATTGAGAATTCGTTGCTAGCCAGAAAAATTTAGCCAAATGGCATTACAAAACAAAACAAAACAAAAACCAAACAAAATAAAACAAGATGCCAAAGTCAACTAAGTAGTTAGTTAATAACTACACTAGCATTCACTTCTCTCAGAACAGCGCATTCCTATACTACAATCTCTTATTTAAGTTACACCTATTAGATACTATGGAGGAACAGTGAAGAGTCAGGGTTGGGAAGAGACCAGTTACTGCTTCAGATCTGAATAAAGGTATTCTTCTCAGTGCAGAATAAACCGAAGAAGAAAGAATTATCAGTATAGAGACATCAGCAAAACTGAAATTCTTTTTAATATTTTGAGACAAAGTCTTGCTGGGGACCCAAGCTGGCCTCAAACCCATGATCCTCCTGTCTCATCCTTTGGGGTGATGTTATAGGTACAGGCCACCATTTCCAGCTAAGTGTCTCAATATTCTTAATCTCCAAAAAAGATTGGAGATCAGAGGCACAAGTATGTAAACTATTAAATATTTTTTCCAAGTAATTTGTAATTAAAATTCCTGAGTGGGAGTAGGAGGTCTGCAGAGGTGATGAGAAGAGTATTTACTTGCCTTGCATGCACAAAGCCCTGGGTTCATCCCCAGCATTATCATGTAAAACTATAAATCTAGAAGTAGTGGGGTTACAGCCAATAAAGTGATCCACTAGGGCTTTTTTTCTTTGCTAAATTTTAGGGAGATTTTTGCATAAGAGTGTTCTCTTCAGTTAGAATAGTAGTAAACAAATAGATCTCTGCAGCTAGATGGGGATTACACCAATATTAAACACGGAGTAAAATTTTAAAGTTTTTATCTTTTCTGTAAGTGCCAAAATTTAGTAAGAACTAATAAAGAAAGCCAAGTGTGGTGCCTATAATCCCAGCAATTTGGAGGAGGCAGCAGGAGGATCTGAAACTCCAGGCTAGCCTGGGCTACACACACACAAAAAATCTAGTTTCAAAAATAATCAAACAAAATACCAACAAACAAAAATTAATGAGAATTTCCAAGCAAAAGCTAAGAAACAAAATGGACTGAACATTTATCTCCCCCTGTAGGAGAGATACAATTATCTTACATTCGTACATTCTTTTATTACTTTTGACCATCACACCCTGTAAACACAAACTCTGGCTATTTCACTAACTTTCAATAATAGTGAAAACTTGCAAATCAATAGACACAGATTCCATATAAAAAACAACACAGCTTAGAATTTCCATTTTCACTTCTTTTAGAAAATGTCACTAAGTAGCTCAGGCTGAAATCGAACTCCTGCCTCAACCGTCCAGAGTCATAGAATTACCGGCATGCGCCACCCCTTCCGGCCCATCTTAATACTACTTTTTAAACTGCAGTTGCTACAAGCAAGATAAAGCCCCGAGGGCCATAATGCCCGAGTCAGCCATCAAACGCAACCTTACAACCTAATCTAACGCGGAGACTACCACTTGACTCAACCTGCAATCAATCCAGTCTCTCGAATCAAGGATCCTATCACAACCGAAAAGCACTTTAGTATCAGCGACGTCCAGGGCCACTTGTCCGTGGCCCCCTTTCCCAACGATTTCCCGAAAGACCCCGATCGCGCTTCCACACAAATCCGCTTACTGCGACTCGCTTCCACTGAGCAGCAAGTCCACAGAAACTTTCCCACAGGGCACCCCGCGATCTCCTCTCGGAGCTAGTGGCCTCTGCAAGTCACCGGCACGTGGAGGCAGAACCGGTGCGGGCCGCGCTGCCCCGTCACCCACGTCGTGCCCCTACCCGTCAAGGAGAACCTGAGGTCCCACCTCTTCCTGTCGCTCCCTCTCCCAGATGTCCATTTATGTAAATCGGCACGCTGAATGACACCTTGGAACCCAACACCTCGGACAGGCCTGCCTCCCCCGCGGGCCGCACTCACCGGCCTCCGGGGCGTCCTCCACGGGCGGCGGCGCAGCGGTGCCGACGGGGGACAGGTGCCGCGGCGGCTTCTTGGTCCAAGGGTTCTCTTTAGGAGGCGGCGGCTTCTTGTCCTCGGGGCCGGCCGCCGCAGGGTCGTCGCGGGCATCCTCGGGT
This sequence comes from Nannospalax galili, assembly GCF_000622305.1. Lineage (NCBI taxonomy): Eukaryota > Metazoa > Chordata > Mammalia > Rodentia > Spalacidae > Nannospalax > Nannospalax galili. The sequence continues at coordinate 1,174,360 of NW_008329035.1, forward strand.
GGGGACGGTGCTGGCGGCGGCGGCGGAGGTGGCAAGGCCTCCCCGCCGAAGGGACCCCCTGGCCCGCGCGCCTTGTGCGCCAGGTGCAGCGCCAGCGGCCTCACGGGTACGGCTGCTTGGGGCACGCTATGTCCCAGCACGAGCGCCGGCGACGGCCCCCCCCGCGCCCCGGCGCTGGTGGCCGTGGCCCGCTCCTCCCTCGCCGCCTCCTTGCCCTCCCGCTCGCCAAGAGCCGGCTGCTCCGCCCGCCGGCTTGCCGCCGCCAACAGCGCCTCCCGGTCGGCGGCCACGGCGGGCGGGTCCTCCCGAGAGAGAGCGGCAGACACCCGGGCGCGAGCGGACATGGTCGGCCCCTGGCCCCAGCCTACTGCCCAGCCAGGGGCAGTCCGGGTCCACGGATCCCGGCCGCCCGTCTTTCCGCGCTGGGGCACCGACCCGCTTAGGTCCTGGGATACGGAACCCGCCCGCCGAGGCCGTGAAGCGCCCGGCGTGCCGCTCCTCCCAGCCCGCCGAGCGGAGCGCTAACCGCCCGCCGCCCGGCCTTCTCACAGCGCACGGCCGGAGCTCGCCAGGCGCGCCGGAGCCGCGAGCCCTCAGCGGGCGCGGGCGCCGATACGGCGCTACAAGCCCAGCGTAAGGACCTCTAGTCAAGCAGAGGAGGCGCGCGCGGCCCAAGCCCATAACTGCCCCAGGGGGCGGGGCGTGCAGGGGGCGAGGCGGCCAGAGGGCGGGGCACACAGAGAGTAGGTGGGGCTGGCCAGAGGGCGGGGCGGGACAGGGGGCGAGGTGGGTCAGAGGGCGGGACTACGGAAGGCGAGGCGGGTCGGAGGGCGGTGCTCCCAGGAGAGTGACGTGGCTACTCTCAAGCTTCTGGTTTAGCTCGGGCGCGCGCGCGCTCGCGCGCGACGGGGCGTGTGGCGCCCGCCTGAGCCCCGCCCTCCCGGCCTGAGGCCCGGCTCCGCCCCAGTGGCTGCTGTGGCGGCGGGAGGGGAGTGAGCTAGAGCGAACAGGCTTCTTCAAGGCGCCCTCACCTGGCCTCTGTGACCCCGGGACAACCCGACCGGGTGGTAAACTTGCCCTGGCGCCCTAAAACCCAGGTGAGGTGAGGCGGACGCTCCTGGCCTTTCGCTGGGCGGCCTCAGGAGCACCGATCGGGTGGCCTGTGCCTCTGCGCCTTGACCCTGTGGGGCATCTGGGTCATGGCGATAACCAGCCACATCCCGAATGAGGACGGGGTAAATCTTTAAGTAACTTGGAAACCAACCCAGACTTTGCCAGAGGTGCATGTCCTGCCCAGACTCCCCACAAACACACAGAAATGGTTAATTAAGTGCTCTTGAGAAAAGCATTGAACATTTCGCCACCTGCTTTATTTGGGGTTTTTATTTTTTGTTTTTAGTTTCTCCAGAGACAGGTCTCACGTGGGCCAGGTTAACCTCGAACTCAAGGCTAATCTTGAACTCTTACTCTTTTTTGTTGTTGTTTTTTGAGGCAGGGTTCCACCTGAACTCAAAGAAATTCTCCTGCCTTGGCCTTCTGAATACTGGGAGTACCAGCATAAGCCACCATGCCCAGATGGTCTTGACCTCACGTTTTCTTAAAGAGTTAGCCTATTTTTAAGTGTGTGTGTGTGTGTGTGTATGTGTATGCAGGAGGCCAGAGGCATAGGATCCTCTTAAAACCAGAGTTACAAGTTTTTATGAACTGCTTAACCTGGGTGTTGGGAACCAAACTTTGGTCCTCTGCAAGAGAAGCAAGCTCTCTTAACTTCTGAGCCATCCCTCTACCCTGGGGCCTTGAACTTTTGATCTTCCTGCCTCAACCTCCCAAATCCTAGGATTACAGGAGGTGAACCACCACTCTCAGTTTATTTCCCATTCTTTATGTAAATGTCACTTGATTACAAATTAACTATACTCCCAATATTTTTCTACTGGAACAGGTGTTAAAATTGTACAAACATTTTGATAAATCCAATAAGATCTTTCTATTGGATATTCAAATTTGGTTTGAGATGCTATTAATTTCACATGCTGTACTTATAGAATAACATGTTCTGGTGCAAGGTCATCTCAGAGAGCAGATTCCTGCTAGTAAAATGCTTTCTCCACCTCACGTCACTCCCAACCGTGTTAAATACTGTACAACAGTAAACAGTAGGGTTTTTTGTTGTTGTTTCTACACAGAAATCTCCAGATTACCTGACCCTAAGCAGCCTCCTGAAACCAGCTGCAATTGAATGAGGGCTGTACTTGAGTTTCTATTGACTAAGAAGTGTCAACTTCAAGAGCTCTGTTCCTGGTGAAGCTTTGTATTTTTAATTTCCAACTAGTTTGCTGTTATAACCATGGGGCCTTTTTTTTTTTTTTTCCTTAAGTCCTGTTAGGAAATACTTAACTCTTTTACAGAAGCCTACCAATGAATGCAGTGTCATTCAGATCACATTCTATTTCATTTTTACCATCAGTTTATTCAACTACCGGCAGAATAAGACTGGGTCAGTAGAGGAAAAGGAAATGTAGAAATGGCTCTTTGATGTTCGTTTTATGTGCATTGTCTGTGGATGTTTGTATGTTGACTGTGTGTGTGTGTGTGTGTGTTTGCTTGTGTGTGCAGGTGCATGTGTGAAGTCCAGAGAACAACCTCAGGCACCATCTATCCTTTTATTTTTTAGATAAAGTCTCTCACTGGTCTGTATTTCACCAAGTAGGCTCAGGGATCTGCCTATCTGTCCCTCCTCAGCAATAGAATTATAAGCTCCACCATGTTTGGCTTTTTATTTATATATTTATTTATTTATTTATTTATTTATTTATTTATTTTATTTTTTTAAACAAGGTTTCTGAGCATCAAACTCAGATCTCACAAGTACTTTACTGACCTAGCTATCTCCCAAGCTCCAGCTCTCTTTAAGTGGAGAGTATCAGACTTCAAGTCAATGTAAAGGATGATAAAGAAACTGTTTCTATAAAGAATGTTTGCTTTCAGGGAGACAACTGAAGGGCAGTGTGGTCTCAAGGACTGTAGAAGTCAGTGGCGGGAGTTTAGGGTCTTCACTGTAGTACAGTACTGCCGTCTGACAGCTGTCTATTGTCTGTCTTTTGAATAAGCACTAAAAACTGCTTCCATGTAACTGCTTCTTGGAAACAACTTTATCTTCTTTTTGCCCTTCCATATTCACTTTCTACCTTTCTCAACTTTTTCGTTTGTTTTTATTTTTATTTATTTTTTGTTTTTTGTTTTTTTGGGGTTTTTTGAAGGACAAGCTATTGAGAAGTAAAAGTAACAACTTCCCGCAGCACAGAGGGGTCCCAGAAATGGGTTGCCTTGGTTGGTTGGTTTGGGGGTTTTGTTTTGTTTTGTTTTGTCTTTGCTTTGTTTGTGGAGATTGGGTCTCACTATACCCAGACTGACCTGGAACTTGTTATGTAGCCTAGACTGACTTCAGACTTAAAATCATCCTGCCTCAGCCTCCTGAGTGCTGGCTGGAGTTTCAGGTGTGTGCCACCAAACTTGGCAAACATCTTTCCCCTGACCTTGTCTCTAGATAGTACCATCATGCTCTTTTGCCCTCCAGTATCTAGAAGTGGTCAGATAATAAGTATGTGATTGGAGGTCAGAAGATAGTAAGGTCATAGTCCTTATTCCCCAAGCTGGATAACTAAGGATTGATGGCAGAGCTTTCTCTACAGTTCCTTCTATTTCTTTTTTCCTTTATAGCTGCTTGCTAGAAACTTCCTTCATTTCCTAGTTCAAAATCAAGGAAGAACCAGACAAGGTGTTAGGCACTTGCAATTCTAGCTATTCAGAGGCAGGACAGGATCACTTTGAGGTCAGCATGGGCAACATAGGGAGACCTGAGTGTCCAAAACAACACCAGGGGTTTAAACCCCGGGGCCTTGGGTGTACTAGGTGGGCACTTTACCACTGTGCTACAACTGCAGCTCATCCACTTACTTTTTCTAGTTAGAGCTCATGAGTCATTATCCAATCTAGGGATTATTTGCCCTTGGGTAGGGATTGTGTGCCCTAGTCTGGAGGAACAAGTTATTTGGTTAAAATACTACTATTGGAGACAGAGGCAGACAGATGTTGTGAGTTCAAGGCCAGTCTGGTCTACATAGAGAGTTCCAGGCTAACTGAGGCTATAGGGAGACTCTGTCTCAAAAAAGACAAAACAAAACAAAACACTACTATTACACTAATGAGTGGTGGGTGAAGAAGAACCCCTTTAAGTGAGTGAAAAGAAACATCTGTTACTCAGAAGGAAACTTTTCCATTAAGACATGGTCTCGTGTCACCCAGGCTGACTTCAAATTCTGTGTATACCTGGAGATAGCAGTGAACTTCTGCTCCTCTTGACTCTACCTCCTAAATTCTGGGATTATAGCTGTGTGCCACCAAACCCAACTGAAAGGGAAAAGCTTTAGTGAACGGTAGCTACCTCCTAATCCATAACACCTAAGAGACATCCTTGCATACCTCCTTCTCTCACCTTCCATAACTAGTTCATTCATTGACAGATATTTATCAAACCCAACTGAAACGGAAAAGCCTTAGTGAATGGTAGCTAACCTAATCCATAACACCTAGGAGACATCCTTGCATACCTCCTTCTCTCACCTTCCATAACTAGTTCATTCATTGACAGATATTTATCAAGGGCCTGACAATAGTGTTTTAGGTTCTAAGGCCAACTGATTCTTCTGCTTCTTCCTCCACTACTACCAGCCTACTCCAAGCTGCCATCGTCTTTCTATGGTGCTACAGCCTGTTAACTAGCTTCTCTACCTCTCCTAAGGCCTATTTCATAAAATTGTTGTGAGGATTACATGACTTAACTGTAAATGGGGATGGTGTCACATCTATAATCCCAGCACTTGGGAGACGGAGGCAGGAGGATACAGAGTTCAAAGCCAGCCTGAGGTACGTTAGACCCTGTCTCAAATAAACATACATACACACACACACACACACACACACACACACACACACAAAATATTTCTGCCCATTTTCATTGCTTTTAAATAGATTTAACCAGGATGAATGACCTAGATTTTATTGAATTATTTGAGGTTGACCATCCTTTTTCTGTAATGGGAAACTGGAATCTAGAGAACAGACATAGGGTTGGGAAGGGAGTGGGGGGGGTGGAAGAAAGAGATCCTTTAGGCCTTGAGAAGTTATGAAACATAAAATAATTCTTATACAACCTTGATGATTAGATTGTTCAAATAAGCCTTTGGAAGGTAAATCCTGTTTTTCCTGTTTAGAATTTACTAACATACCCTCAGATGATTGAGCCTACTCCTCTTACCCCTCCCCACTGCAGTCTCAGGACATTCAGGTGCCATGAGAACATTAAGGTCCTCTAATACTACCAGGTTAGGCCTCACAAAAGCAAAACTCATGGAGTTGTACTGGATGCTAGAGATGCTTCAAGACTATATTAGATAGAATCTATTTTTGAGACCTACAAATTCAAGAAAATAAAACTGAATCCAGAAATTTTTTATTATTTTTATTTTATGTGTATGTGTGTGTTGCCTGCATGTAGTTAAGTGCATCTGTGTAGTGCAATGAATGCCCTCGAAGGACAGAAGAGGCTGTCAGATCCATGTAGATGCTGGGATTTGAACCTGGGTCTTCTGCAAGAGCAGTCAGTGTTCTTAACCACTGAGCCATCTCTCTAGCCCCATGAACCCAGAGATTCTTTTAACTTCCTAGAAAGGAGCTACCTTTAAGATAAGTGATTTTTAAACAAGATATAATGTATCATCCTTGCCTTCAAATTACAGAACTGTAGAGCTTGGGCCTTGTTTATCATAATTGAGTCAAATATTATTTCCTTTTTTTCTAATGTACAAGACAAGGTCAATGCTGATAAATACTCATTGGGAAAAAAATGTGACACTAAAAGTAGCTTTAGAGCTGGCATGGAAGTACATGCCTGTGATCCCAGCATGAGGAGGCTGATACAGGAAGATTGTGTCCTTGAGGCCAACTGCTAACAGTTTCCAGCTTTGTAGCAGAGCTAAAATTGGTACTTGTCTATCTGCCTGCCTTTCCTGCTACACTATTGTTTCTCAATGTCTCTCTGACTCTCTGTGTCTCTCTGTCTCTATCCCCTAACTCTCCTTTCCTTTCCCTTCTTCTTTCTTTCCCTCCTTCTCTGTGTCTGTCTTTGTCAGGTTTTATGAGACAGGATTTCATGTAGTCTAGGATGTCCTTGAACTCCTGATCCTCCTGACTCTATATCCCAAGTCTTTCCTCACTTAAAAATCAGGGGAGGGTTGTCCTGTAATGGTGGTGGGTCATCTGACCTCTTGATCAAGGAGGCCAAGGAGACCCCACCAGATGGACTTGAACCAGTGTCCAGTCTATAAAGAGGAGGGTCAACACAGAGGAATCATTTCCTCCA
>NW_008329035.1:1181511-1186162 GCF_000622305.1 Nannospalax galili
TTATAGAGTTTATAATGAGTAAAAGATTATATAAGGGTAATAATTCATCTGTAAACCTAGAAATGTACAGCCAATTTTGAAAGAGATGTACCCTAGCTCAGAAAAATGTTATTGAATAGGTTAATGCTGTTGTAATGAAATGCTTCTTTTAATTAAAATAAATAAAAAGAAAAAAAAAGGAAAAAAAATTAGGGGAGGGGAGGGGGCTTTGAGAGATGACTCAGTAGCTAAGAGAGTGTACTGCTCTTGCAGAGGACCAATTTTGTTTTTGTGTACCTACATTGGGCTCACAGGGGATCTGAAACCCTCTTCTTGACTTTGTGGGTACCTTACTCATGTGCACATACCCACATACAGACACACACACATACACATAATTAAAAATAAGAAGCCAGGTGTGGTGGCACATGCTTTTAATCCCAGCACTTAGAAAGCAGAAGCAGACAAATCTCTGAGATCGAGGCCAGTCTACTCTACATAGTGAGTTTCAGGCCTGTTGGGGCTACAGGGACACTCTGTCTCAAAAAGAAAAAATGATATGTCTAAAAAAAAATCGCCAGCCACAATGGTACATGCCTTTATACCCAGCACCAGGGAGGCAGAGGCAGGCAAATCTCTTGTGAGTTTGAGGCCAGCCTGGTCTACACAGTGAATTCCAGGCGATGCAGCTCTACATAGTGAGACCCTGTTTCTGAAGAGCCAGAATGCACTGACTCCAATTGGCTAGCTTCTTCAGACAAGCCCGGACAAGCTCAGACATACTGTAAATTTTTCCAATTGTTACCCCCCCCCACCGGAAGCTATGGAATAAGCAAGCTCTAAACATATAAAAGCCTTATAAGGTATGAACAAAAACTTCTGGCCCTAAAGATATCAGTCAGCACATTCCAATGCCCCTACCAATCAAGATTTCCCCAGTGCTCAGGATATGGGGACATCCAATTATTTTAAAAGATGCTTGGTGCGTGCGCGGGTTTGTGTGAAGTTCTTCAATAAAAGCCCCTGCCTGCTATTGTTCAGGGCTGGATGCCATCTTTGGCTTGTGGAGTCCGTGCCCAGCTAGCCGCTAATTTGGTTACTTTATACTTTAAATTTCTGAATAAAATTTTTATGAATTTTTCCTTCATGTCTGTGGGAATTATTCCTGACTCTCAGACCCTAACGTCTCAAAATAAATGATAAGGGGCTGAGATGACTCAGTAGTTAAGATCACTGGCTGTTCTTCCAGAGGACCTAGGTTCAGTTCCCAGCACCCTCATAGCTACTAACAATTGTCTTTAATTCCAGTTCCAGGGAATCTGATGCCCTCTTTTGGCCTCCACAGGCATTGCATAACACAGTGCACTTACATACATGCAGGCAAAACACTCATGCACATAAAATATAAATAAAAAGTATAATTTATAATAACACAAATAATGGGAATAATTATTTTTAATACTACTCTAATATTCAGTAAACATAAGGAAGTAGAACTTTTTTTTCTTTTCCAGTTCTGAAATAACAAAGTGTTTTGGTCTTTGTTTTTGTTTGTTTGTTGTTTTTTTGTTTGTTTTTTGTTTGTTTGTTTTGAGACAGCCTGGATTCACTATGGAGACCAGGCTGGCCTCAAACTCACAGAGATCTGCCCGCCTATGCCTCCTGAGTGCTGGGATTAAAGGCTTGCACCACCATGCCTGGCTTTGTTTTTGTTTTGAGATAGGGTCTCCTTGTATAGTCTAATCTTTCCTCAAACTGGTGAGCCTTCTGTTCAGCCATTAGAGTGCTGAGATTATAGGCAGGTACCGCCACAATCACTAACCATTCTTGACCCTGTGATGGCCCAATTCAGCTTGCCATCAACTTGTCTATAGAGAAGGGATATGAATATGAGCGATCTAGTGTTCAATACCTTCTTACATTCCAAAATTTTTATTATTTTGTGCATGTGAGAGAGAGAGAGAGAGAGAGAGAGAGAGAGAGAGAGAGGTGTTTGTGGGTACATTTGTACCGTGGCATACATGTGGAGGTCAAAGGACAACTATGAAAAGTCAGTTCTCTCCTTCCACCTTTATGTGAGTTCCTGGGATCAAACTCGGATAGTCAGGCTTGCATGGTAAACAATTTTACCCACTGAGCCATCTGCCTGGACTTTCAATGTATGTTTTAAATACATTTGTTAATACCTGGCAGGAGAGATATGATTATGAAAGTGGTTTTCCCAGGGCAGGGCTTATCCATTGAGTTCAAGATATGCTAACCCTTGAGATGTCCCAAATGTGGGAAACTCCACTGAATAATTTGTGGTAGTAAGGGACTGCATTTGCACTTTCCCTTATTCGTCCCCCTCTCCACTGGGTGGGGGGAGAACATTGTCAAGAACTAGGTAACTATAGCTTGTGTGGGTTTATTTATAGGTCTTCTATTAATCTATGTGGTTTTGTGCAATACCATGCTGTTTTTGTTACAATGGCTCTGCAGTATAACTTGAAGTTGGATATGATGCCTCCAGCATTGCTCTTTCTGCTTAGGATTGCTTTGGCTATTGGGAATCTTTTTTGAGTCCATACAAATTTTAGGATTATATTTTCTAGTTCTGTAAAAGATGTTGTTTGAATTTTGGTGGGGATTATATTGAATCTGTCAATTATTTTCAATAATGTAGACATTTTCATAATAAGAGGCTGTTCCATCTTTTAGTGTCTTATTCAAGTTCTTCAGTGTTTTAAAGTTTCTATTGTAGAAATATTTTATTTCTTTAGTTAGGTTTATTCCCAAGTTTTAAATTTTTTATGGCATTGAAAATGTACTTTTTTCCCTGTTTCTTTCTCAGAAAGTTTATTGTTTTTGAAGAAACAAAAAGGCTAGTCATCCAACTGATTACCACTAGATGAGGAACAGCTGACCCTCCTAAAACAAAGCCCTCTAGATAGGCTGACTAGATTCACTAGAAGGACAAGTAGTGGGGAATGACTGGGGGTGCCGACAACACAGAAGACAGCAGGGATATCAGAGTATAAGGGCTCTAGTGGGGGGAGGGAGGCTATGGGAGGGTGCTACCCGGGAAGTGGGTCTATAAAAAAAAATTCTTCAAAGCATAAAAATTTGCTCCTTAATAATTAGTAGATGTGAAAAACATTACCATTGAAATCTACCTGATGACTATATATCCATGTTTGTCCCGCCCCGCGGGAACTGCAACGGGGTACCTGGATTGGGGAGTGCGGATGTGGATGAGGCAAGGGGCAAGAGAAATGGAGACAAGACAGTGCTCTGATCACATCTCATTTATTGAAGCACAAGCATACAGTTAAATAAGGAATACAGACTGGACTGAATCATATCAGCCAGATAGCAAAGACCCAGGTGCACTCCAAGGGAGGAATCCACTGAGAGCAAGGCAGTTACTGGAAAAGAAAACAAGACCTCAGGCGAAGGCCACGGGCTCCATCCCGTGCCTACGAGAGTCTACTGATCAACAGAAAACAGGGCTATTTACAATAACTGGAGCAAGGCCATGGGCTACCAGCCCTGGCTATGAGCCAAGGTTGTGGGCTCAGGTTGTGGGCCCTTTCCCATGCCCACGGGAGGAGGGTGGACAGAATGGAAAGTCACCAACTCAGGTCTGTCAGCAGTTTTGAGAAATGGCTGAGCCTCTGGCTCCCAACAGGTCCCCCCTTCTTTTTATATTTTTAAAAGACAAAGTACAGGCCAAGACTGGGATGGAAAGACCTTGCCTGTCTTAGGTTGTCCTCTGCCAGAGTGAAAGCCGTTGGGGGCAGCCAGCATCCCGCTTTCCTCTGAGAGGATCTTACCCATCACTGGCTAACCGGCCTCCTGAAAGCTCCCATCAATTGGCCATGGCCTTGGGGAGGAAATGGGAAATACCACTCTGCCACAGTGTCACTGAGAGAGAAATCTGACTGCGGACCGGAGTCTGGAACTGAATCATGGTCAAACTGTGTGTAATTTGAATTTTGAATTTAGTGATATTGGCGGTTACCTTTACCCCAACCTGTGTTTTGTGTTGAGGGTAGGCAGAGCCTAAGTCCCCCCTCCAAGCAAACAAAAGGACCCTAAGGGGACAAACAGTGTACAGCACGGAAGGGCATTACATAAATGATTAAAACAATGGTGCACAAAGCATGTGGAACAATTAATGAATCACGGAGAGAATCACAGCATCACAGGCAAAGTCGAGAAAGGAGAACGGTGGGTGCCAGGCGGTGGAAATAGTCCATAGGAAATGCAAACAGAGTCCAAAAAACCAGTCCAAAAAAATTGGGAACACAGGATGCAATGATGGATGGTGTAGTGATGACACAGGTGGCATAGAGTCCAGAGATGTCGCAAAGCGAACGAAGCATTTAGGTACCCAACATGCATTGTCAGCATCCTACGGAAAAAACACAAACATGCCCTCTCCCCCAAATGAGGACAAAGGAGGATGTCACAATTTATCAGCTGTAGAGTGACCTAAAGGTGAAAACAAAAAGGGCAAGAGGAAACATATGGTAGGACGGACAGTTAGTTTGGTAGCAGTGACTGGAAACTGCCAGGAGCATAATTTATAGTGCCTTGACCCTGTGGAGCAAAAGAGGTATGTATGTACCAAGCAGGTGTCCAAGGTAACATACAAGAAACAAAATGACAAGAGAGGGAGGACACACAC
>NW_008329035.1:1188476-1190699 GCF_000622305.1 Nannospalax galili
GAAGGAGGAGGAGGCCACAAAACCTGCCTCTCACGGCCATTTTGTAATCCATCCTCAGTTTTACTAACCACTCCCTCTCTCACAGCCTCTGTGCCATCTGTGTCTAAGACTGGACAAGTGGCTTCTGACAAAAGAGCCTCTGGTAAAAGAGGACAGACACGAACATGCTCCTGTTTAAGCTCCTGGGCATCATCTTCTCGATCCCCTTTCCCTCTGACTGATTCTGAGGATTCCTTCCTCAAAGACTCTGAGCTATCTGTATCTGAGGCTGGACAGGCAGCTTTTGCCAAAAGAGGATAAATACCAATGTGTTCTTTTTCAGACTTGTGAGCATTCTCTTTATATCTGTCCTCTCTAACTGACTCAGAGGATCTTTTTTTTTTACAGAAAAACCCTTATTTTTACTATCAAAAGCAATTAAGTCAGGCGCGTCCTGGGGAGTATCTGGAATTTCCCTCAACTCAGACTGAGAACTACTTCTAAAAATCTCTTTAGCTTGGGCAACTGCCACTACTGGCTCATGTTCATCTCTCTTATCTATTAACTCTCTTATTAAATTCCAATAAGAAAAAGCAGTAACCGGGACCTTTCCTGGTCCAAACACTGTATAAAACTCTTGTAATGCATCTCCCACTTTTTTTTTTAAATTTTTTTACATCTATGACCCCGTCTTGGGGAAACCAAGGACAAATGTCCTGTACGAAATCAAAGAAATGAAATAAATCTTTAGTTGTAACCTTTACTCCTCTTGCCTGTAACGCTTCTCTTAACTGCATCATATACTTTTGATGCTTACTAATTCTTGCCCCATGATTGACGACCAACTTACCTGTTGTCTCGGTCACAGCAGGCTACCGCGACGTCTCCGAACTATTTGAGCGGGTGCGCACCCCTTCTTTTTTCGTCGTGTCCCTCACGTTGTCCCCAGTATCCAAGCCACATTGGGCACCACGCTGTCCCACCCCATGGGAACTGCAACGGGGTACCTGGATTGGGGAGTGGGGATGTGGATGAGGCAAGGGGCAAGAGAAATGGAGACAAGACAGTGCTCTGATCACATCTCGTTTATTGAAGCACAAGCATACAGTTAAATAAGGAATACAGACTGGACTGAATCATATCAGCCAGATAGCAAAGACCCAGGTGCACTCCAAGGGAGGAATCCACTGAAAGCAAAGCAGTTACTGGAAGAGAAAACAAGACCGAAGGCGAAGGCCGTGGGCTCCATCCCGTGCCTGTGAGAGTCTACTGATCAACAGAAAACAGGGCTATTTACAATAACTGGAGCAAGGCCGTGGGCTACCAGCCCCGGCTATGAGCCAAGGTTGTGGGCTCAGGTTGTGGGCCCTTTCCCATGCCTGCGAGAGGAGGGTGGACAGAATGGAAAGTTACCAACTCAGGTCTGTCAGCAGTTTTGAGAAATGGCTGAGCCTCCGGCTCCCAACACATGCTCAGATGCCAAGGAGCTCAGAAAGTAACTGACTGTGACTAGTAATAATCAGATATATAGAGATTAGAACTGCATATGCATCTTAGTGTCAATTGTATTAAAAATGAATTTTTTTGTAAAAAAAAAAAGGCTAGCTCCCGCCCTCAGGCCTCTCTGGGGGTAAGTCTACTGTGTAGCCCTCTGCACCTTGACTCCGCCAGCCGCACTCACCCTTCCATCTCCCCCGCTGTTCTCTACTCCTAGCTTGGGCCCTGTGCCATTCCTAGCCTTGGGGCCCCCGACACCTGTGGAGCCACTGCTGATTCCTGACCCTGTTCACCGCCACCAGCTTGGTGCCTTCCTTGGGCCCCAGGAGCACTGCCTGCGGACCAGCCCTGCCCTCACCTCTCTCTGCTCCCCCAGACCTGCACCACCTGCTAACTCTCCTGGCCTTCTACCCTATCCTCAGGCCTCTCGGGGTGGGTCCATCACGGAGCCTTCCTCGCATTGACTCCCCCGGCCTCATTCGCCCTTCCGTCTCCACCGCTGTTCTCTGCTCCTGGTTTGGGCCCTGCGCCATTCCTAGTCTTGGGTCCCCAGACACCTGGGGAACTGGTGCTGCTTTCTGATCATTTTTGACCAGGCCAGCTTGGTGCCTTCCTTGGGCCCCAGGAGCACTGCTTCCATGGGACCTGGCCCCGCCCTCACCTCTCCCTGCTTCCCGGACCTGCACCACTGACTAACTCTCCTGGCCCGCTCTCCCGCCCTCAGGCCTCTCTGGGGGTAAGTCTACC
>NW_008329035.1:1199364-1199739 GCF_000622305.1 Nannospalax galili
ATGGTAAAAAAAAAGGCTAGCCATCTTTTGTGTGTGTGTGTGTGTGTGTGTGTGTGTGTGTGTGTGTGTGTGTGTGTATCATTGGAGTCCAGAAGACAATATCAGAGCTGGATTTCTAGGTAGTTGTAAGTTGCTCAGCAAGGGTGCTGGAGACTGAACTCAGGTCTTCTGTAAGAATGGTTTGAGTTCTTAACTGCTGAGCTATCTCTCTAGCCCCCAGCTATTCATCTTTTGTGTACTGATTTTGTTTCATGCTATTTTGTTGAAAGTGATTATCAAATCTAAGAGTTTTCTGGTAGAGCCTTTAAGGCCTTTTAGTATGGGAGTATATAATCTGCAAATAGGAATAATTTTACTTATTCCTTTATTATTTGT
>NW_008329035.1:1200101-1216222 GCF_000622305.1 Nannospalax galili
CTTTGCAATGTGTTGTTGAACTCAGTTTATAAGTATTTTAGAGAATTTTTGTGTCTATGTTCATCAAGGAAATTGGTCTATAATTTTTTTTATTGTATGCTTCATCTGATTTTAGTATTACAGACTATTAGATTCACAAATTAATTTGGTAGCTGTTTTGGTTACTTTTCTGTTGCTGTGATGGAAACACCATGACTAAGGAAACTTTTAAAAGGAAGAGTTTATCTGGTTTATATCTTTGAGTTTGATATTATATTAAGTATATTCTCTTTTTGTTTTGTAGGATGGATCTTTGATATCACACAAAAATATGATTTTTCTTTTTATATATGTGGTCTGCTTTACACGGTAGGAATACTCTTTTTACTCATTCAACCTTGTATTCAGATGATAGAACAATCCAGAAGAAAATACATAGATGGTGCACGTTTAGCATCATGTAGCATTTCCAGTGAGCTTTGTGAGAATTCCTTCTTGTGTGAACCTCACCAGGTTGCTAGAGGAGTCCTTAGAGGATAACTGGAAGCATCTCCTATAAATGCCATGTCATCACCTCATTTGTCTTTTTGTGTTGTTGTTTGTTTTGTTTTTTGTTGTTGTTTTTTTTTTTTTTTTTTTTTTTTGTTTTTTTTTTTTTTTTTGTCTTTTTGAGACAGGGTCTCCCTGTAGTCCCAGCTGACCTGAACTCACTATGTAGACCAGGCTGGCCTTGAACTCACAACGGTCCTCCTGCCTCTGCCTCCTGAGTGCTGGGATTAAAGGCTTGCACCACCACGCCTGGCTGTATTTTTTTTTTTTAAATAGGGTTTCCCTGTAGCTCCAACTGGCCTGAAACTCACTATGTAGATCAGGTAAGCCTTGATCTCATAGAGATCTTCCTGCCTCTGCCTCCCGAGTGCTGGGACTAAAGGCATGTGCCACCATGCCTGACTCACCACTTCATTGTAAACAACACAGCCTCCTGTGTAAACTAGAGGTAGTGGGAAGGGATTAGGGATTACACAAATTTCAGAGATGATGCTGTTTATAGTTGATTAAATGGCTGATACAGATGCCCTTATAAAAACCACTTTAATGGACTAGAGAGAAGGTTCAGTGGTTAAGAGCACTGACTGCTCTTTCAGAGGACCTGGGTTCCATTCTCAGCACTCACATGCCAGCTAACAGCTGTCCATAACTCCAGTTCCAAGGGATCTGATGCCATCTTCTAGCCTCCATGGGCACTGCATGCACATGGTGCACTTACATACATGTAGACAAAACACTCACATACCTAAGCTAAAATAAATATTTCAAAATGTTTTAAAAGAGCTGGAGCAGTAGCTCAGGGGTTAAGAGCTCTTGCTGTTCTTCCAGAGGACCTGGGTTCAGCTCCCAGCACCCACAGGTGGTTCTGTCTCCCTCTTTCCATCTTCTGAGGCACTACACAAATACCAGCATATATATAAGCAATCAAAACACTTGAACAAATAAAAGTAAATAAATCATCTTTTAATTTTAAAAAACTAAAAGGAAAAAAAACCCCACTTTCAAGCCAAGTAAGCCCAGTATTTGTATGGTAGAAGCAAGAAGATCAGAAGTTCAAGATCATCCTCTGCTACCCAGTTAAGTTTCGCCTGTCTCAAAAAAGCAGAACAAAGCTTCAGTCTCCCTCTTTTTCCCTTCCCCTCTTCTGTCCCCATCCCCCTCCTCCCCCCTCTCCCCTTCCCTTTCCCATTCCCCTCCCACTTTATCTCTCCTCTCTTGTCCCTAGTCCTAGTGAATGACCAGACTGGGAATAAAACCTTTGCCACTCAACTCCTTTGTAAAATGAGTTGGAATCATCTGTGTATTTCCACAAAGCGTCCAGATACACAAGTTCCAAGCACAAGCGTATGACTGGACTTCATAAATGAATTCTTACAGGAAGTTATTGATCCTCCATCATCATACAAAGGCAGGCTGTCATTTCAAAAGTAACATCATTTAGTACAATTCTCAAAACACAGTTTACATTTTTATGAAAAGATTCTGCAACTAAGAAGTACAAACCTCCTTCATTTCTAGTTCAGCTTTCCAGTCATAAAAGATAAATTCAGCAATAAACGGAATCTGGAGACAGATCCTTAACAAGTGCAGCCAGCATGTGAACAATGTCCTTAGCAGAGGCTGTGCTGTACAGGTAACACTGGATCAAGAGCTGTCATGCAGAGAAGTTCATTCATACCACTGGGCTCTTTCTTAGACTGAACCATTTCTCTGATGTTTTCTTGCCCTGAAAGTATAACAGAAAACTAATTGCTGAGGTGACATGTACAGTCCAAAGTTAAGTCATTTGTAAAGCATACAGCTAATCCCAAGCAAAAGTCAAACTTTCAGGACTGGCAAGATGGCTCAGCAGATAATGGCATTTGCTGGAAAAGCATGATGACCTGAGTTCAATCCCCAAAACGCATACAAAGGTGGAAAGAAAGACCTGATGTCACAAAATTGCTCTCAGATCTCTGTATGTGAGCCGTACCATGGGTATTACTCCCACAAGCACACACCATGCATACACACAATAATAGTAAATAAAAATTTAAAGTATAGTCAAGCTGTGAGGGCTGTGAGTGGAATGGCCTTGTAGCTGGCAGTGCACCTGACACTGGGGGACAAGGGTGGGTCTACAAACAGCCCAGCTCTGCTGCCTCCTGTCTACATCATTCATGTCCCTGAACTTGGAGCAGTTTCAAAATAGTTCTTTTCATAGGTTTCCTACACAAAGATGTCTGTGGTCCTGGACATCAAATAATTCCCTTCCTTAGCTGAGATGTTTATTTTTCTAAGCAGACTACAAAGTCATTTTGAAATTTCTGGTTGCCTTACTTGTTTACACATATTTTACAAATACTTAAATTTCTACTCATAGGTTTGAGGGTGCAGCTCAGTGGTAAGAGCACTTGCCTGGCATGTACAGGGTCCCAGGATGCATCCCTAGCACCACAAAACAGATTTCTACTTCACAATTTGCTTATCATACAAATAGATTCTTTACTGTCATGGCCAGTACCTCAGGTCAAATTTAACCAAAGTGAATATAGTTCATTCTCAGTTATCCTGGTTTTAGAGACAAGAATGCTGGGAACTGGAATTGCAGAGTGCTACCCAAAGTCCAGTTTTAGTTAGCAGGTTTGGTTAGACTGCAACTAGCACTTCCAGGCTGTTAAGAGTGATTAAGTGGAGTGTTTCCTTCTGCTTTGTCCACATTATTTCTTGCTCTATAATGTCTAATCCGGAGGGGTTGTGCAGTCAAACAACCGCCAAAGCATCAATAATGAGAAAGGCAGTTGACAGGAAGGAGCCCTGTAGGTGTGGCTAACATATGCACCTGCTATTACCAGTGACTTCAGAATTGCCAGAAAGTTATTACAGACCATCCATTGCAAATATACTCCATTGAGTTCAGCACAATGACCTATTTGCTATACCTATCGTTAACACCTTTAGCACAACTAAAGAAGGTAGCTCTCTGTTTTAATAAGTGTAACCTTAAAAGCTGAGGCAGAGATAGTTATTTTATGGTGAATATATCTATATAAATATGTGTATATGTATTTATCATACAATTAGGGTTGAATTGAAAATGTTATTGCTTTTAAGATGACATTACTTTGTTACTTTTGTTCTGGTGTTCTGCAACATCAGTGAACAGGATGCAATTTTTTTAAATTTTTATTTCATGTGTATGCCTGTATTGACTGCATGTAGGTAAGTGCACCAGTGTCGTGCAATGCCCTCGGAGGACAGAAGAAGCTGTCGGATCCCCTGGAACTGGAGTTTCGGACAGTTATTAACTGCCATGTGGATGCTGGGATTCAAACCCGGGTCTTCTGCAAGAACAGTCAGTGTTCTTACTGCTGAGCCATCTCTCCAGCCCCAGTGAACAGAATGCAGTTGTAAGTACTGAATGGTGCTAAAACCAATTGACAGTAGATGCTCATGTTGCTGGCTGGCATCAGAAATAGGAACTTTCCAACCAGTGACCCAGCTTGAACTGCACCCATGTTGTAGACTGTTCTGGTTGTGGGATTGCTGCCTGTGGACTTACTGTGCTGTGGGTGTGGTAGCTTCCAGGGCTTCCAGAGGTCCTCATGGTCCTGAAATGACAGGGTCTGCA
Organism: Nannospalax galili; assembly: GCF_000622305.1. NCBI lineage: Eukaryota > Metazoa > Chordata > Mammalia > Rodentia > Spalacidae > Nannospalax > Nannospalax galili. The sequence continues at coordinate 1,204,240 of NW_008329035.1, forward strand.
AAAGATGACCATGGCCACCAATGTTCCTATTTCTGTTCCTACCTGCATCATTTCTCTAGTGCTCACGCTCGCTCTTTCTTCTCAAGGTTACAGCATGTGCTTTGTAGTCTTTCCTTTTCATATTCAACTGGTTTTTATTGACCTGTAACTAAATAAATTTTGTTCTTTTTAAAAAAAATAAAAATAAAAAAATAAAAGGAAGAGTTTATTTAGCTAATGGTTCCAAAGGGGCAAGAGTCCATCCTGGTGGGGAGGCATGGCAGCAGACGGGGGAATGGAGTAGGAGCAGAAGCTAAGCTTTCACATCTTCAAGCATGCACAGGAAGCAGAGAGTGACTAGAAATCAGACAAGACTTAAGAACTCTCTAAGCCTGTCCCCAGTGATGCACTTTCTCTAGCAAGGAAACACACTCTAGGACCTTCCAAAATAGTGCCATGAACTGGGGACAAAATGTCCAAATACTTGGAGCCTATGGGGGGTCATTCTTATTCAGACCATCACAGTAGCATTACTTTACTTTCTGTTTTTAAATATTTTATTTAAGTCAGGCGCGATGGCATGCACCTTCAGTCCCAGCATTTGGGAGGCCGAGGCAGGTATATCTCTGTGAGTCCAAGGACAGCCTGGTCTATATAGTGACTTCTAAGCCAGCTGGGGCTGCAGGCAGACCCTGTCTCAAAGAGACAATAAAATAAAATTTATATTTTGATCTTTTGAGACAGAATATGGCTAAGGCTAACCTTGTATTTGTGAGTGACCCTCTTGCCTCTGCCTCCCAAATGCTGGAATTACAGGTACAAACCACCACACCCGACAGGTCTGCATCTCTTAATTGGGGCATTAAGACCATGTACATTTAGGGTTATTATTGAAAGACTTTCTAATCAGTTGTTTTCCTCCTAGATGGTACAGTTATTATTTCACCCACCCTTTGCCTTGCCTCCTTTCCCCCTCCCACATTCATATTAAGGATTTGTTGGTCAGACATGACTGATTCTTTCTTTGTTTTCATCTATTCCTCTCATGAAATGTATTTTTTGTGCTCTATTGAGGTTGTTTTTCTTCCTCCTTGTTTAGTATTCCTGTCAGTACCTTCTGCAGTGTTTATTTTCAAGTGTCTATTTTCATATTTCAATTCTTTTTTGTTGTTGTTTTGTTATTTTGAGACCAGGTCTCCCTGTAGCCTCACCTGGCCTGGAACTCACTCTGTGGACCAGGCTAGCCTTGATCTCACAGAGATCTGCTGCCTCTGCCTCTGGAGTGCTGGGATTAAAGGCATGCGCTGCCACACGAGGCCCATTTATATTTATTTGTGTGTGTGTGTGTGTGTGTGTGTGTGTATGTGTGTGTGTGTGTTGTCTGTATATGTACCACATATGTGAAGGTGCCTATGGAAACCTGATGAAGGCATTGGATGTCCTGGAGCTGGAGTTGTAGATAGTTGTGAACTGCCTGATGTGGGTGTTGAGAACTGAACTCAGGTTCTCTGCAAAAGCAGCAAGCTCTTAGCTGGGCATGATGGCACATGCCTTTAGTCCCAGCACGTAGGAGGCAGAGGCAGGAGGATCTCTGTGAGTTCAAGGCCAGCCTGGTCTACATAGTGAGTTCCAGGCCAGCTGGAGCTACAGGGAGACACTATCTCAAGAAGACCAAAAAATATCCCCCTTCCTGATTCTGTTCCACATATTACCCTCTTTTTAGTAGAAAAAGGTAAGAACTACTCAAATTTTTCTCTGTAAATACAAATAATCAGGGCTGGAGAGATTTTGGGCAAAGAACTTGCTGCACAAGGCTGACAACCCAAGTTCAATCTCTGGACCAACATGAAGGTGAGAGGAGAGAGAGTGAACTCCAAAGTTGTCCTCTGACATTCATACACACAGATGCGCTCTCACGCTCACACTCACACACACACTCATTAAATTTTTTTAATGTAAAGAATCAAGAAGATGCCCCACAGACATGGCCACAGACCAGTCCTATGTAGGAAATTCCCCAATTGAGGCTCCCTCAACCCAGGTGTGTCAAGGTGACACTAAAGCCATCCAACTATACCGCAATCTGTATTAGGGTTCTCTAAAGAAAGAACCAGTAGAATGAATATATATGGATTTGTCAGATTAGCTTATAGGATAGAGTCCAAGTAGTCCTACAATGGCTGCACCACACTGGAGAGGATGAGAATCCGTAGTCGCTCAGTCCACAAGTCTGGATGTCTAAGTAGCCCCAATCTTGTGGTCACTGCCAGTGGCGGCCACTTCTCCATTCTCGTGGGTGCCGCTCCTTCATTCTCACAGCCATCGAGGCTGCTCCTCCGCTTGCCCTGGGCTGAGGCCGCTCTTTTGCTTGCCTGGTGCTGAGACAACTCTTCTGCTTGCCCTGTGCTGTCTCCTGTCATTGCCACTTCTGCCTGGTCCTGGACCCCAGGGCTGGTGAGGAGACTTGTCAGTGGAGCCGCATTCAGACACAGGAGACTAGGTTCAGTAACACAGGTCTGCTTTATTGCAGGAAGGCACAAGCTTATATAGGGATAGTGGTCCAATCACAGCACAGCAAGTAGGATACCTCATTAGCAAATCAGGTTTAGCATCCTATCACAGTACAGCAAGTAGGATACATTTCAGATTACAGAGCCTGGATTCCTGGAAACCACGTGATCCTGACAGTTGCAGTATCACCCTAGGCTCAAGCCTGTCTCCCACACAATCTGGCCCTGAAGGTCTGATGAATTCCAAAAGATCAGCTAGTCTTCAGTCTACAGCAACAAGACAAACTCACCAGTGAGAGAGAAGGCAAGTGGCAAAAGGAAAAAAAAAAAGATCCCATCATTCTATAAAGTTGTGATCATGCTTATATATATATTTTATTAATGTCTGTTTCCTTGATCTTGTCTCATTCCCTCATAATCTTTCTTCTTCTTAATCCTGTCATATGTGTTTCATTGTGCTGTTTCTTCAGTTGAATTTCTATTATTTCTATTTATTTATTATTTATTGTGGGGAAGAGATAGGCATACATGCTGCGGTATTTGAAGATCAGAAAATAACTTGGTAAAATCAGCTTTCCACCTTTTGGTTCTCAGGGATCAAACTTAGGTCATCAGACTTGGTGGTAAGCACTTTTACCCACTGGACCATCTTGCTGGCCATACTGAGTTTTTCATTTCTAACATTTAAAAAAATACTCAGTTTCTTTTCTTCCATTGCTCATTCATGTTGCTCTTTTAAAAATATTTTAAAAAATATTTTATTTATAATTTTTTTATTTTAAAATATTTTATTTATTATTTTTATTTTATGTGTACGAGTGTATTGTCTGCACGTATATAAGCGCACCTGTGCCTTGCAATGTCTATGGAGGTCAGACAAGGATGTCAGCTCCTCCGGAACTGGAGTTACAGACGGTGAGGTGCTGAGTGCTCTTAACTGCTGAGCCATCTCTCCAGCCCCATATTACTTATTTATAATTTTTTGTGTATATGAGTGTATTGCCTGCATGTATGTAAATGCACCCATGTCATGCAGTGCCTGCAGAGGTGAGAAGAGGGTGTCAGATTCCCCTGGAACTGGAGTTACAGACGGTTGTTAGTCACCATGTGGGTGCTAGGAATCAAACCCAGGTTCTCTGCAAGAGCAACCAGTGCTCTTAACTACTAAGCCATCTCTCTAGCCCCTTAAATTTATTTTCATATGTATTGTATGAGTGTTTTGCCTACATGTATGTGTATGTGCCACAAGAGGGAGTTTGTGCACTGGTGGTTGTTAGCTGCCATGTGGGTACTGGGAATTGAACTTGGGTCTTCTGAAAGAACAGGAAATGCTCTTAAATTCACTGAGCCATCTCTCCACCCCCCATTTTTTGAGACAGAGTCTCACTCTGTAACCCTGGCTGGTGTGGAACTTGCTATGTAAATCAGGCTGGCCTGGAACCCAAAGAGATCTGCCTGCCTCAGCCTCCCAAGTGCTGAAACTAAAGGTGGACACCACCATGCCCAGCCTTCATGTTACTCTTTTACACTGCTAACTTTCATACCTATGTCCTGAATTGGTTTCCTTACTTTATTAATTTTCTTGTTGGTTTCCTTTTTGAAGTCATTGATTAGTTTTTTTGTGGAAATTATTTATTTTGTGAGAAAATTCCAAAATCAATCTCTCTCTCTCTCTCTCTCTCTCTCTCTCTCTCTCTCTCTCTCTCTCTCGTGTATAAGGTGTTTTGATCAAATCCATGCCCACTCCCTCACCTCCAACATTCCCCCCTCTGAAAAGGTAACCCTAAAATGTTTTAAGGATTAGATACAAGCTTCCAAATACTTTTAACATTTTTAGCCATTGGACTAGGTTGCTAAGAGGTCCAAGGACATTGTGAGTTTTAGCCAAGAAACTGGCTACATTTCTTTGGGGTCTTTTTACCCTAACTGCCTAGCCAATTCCTACCTCCTATTCTTATCACACCATCCTCTGAAGGGGTTACCCAAATTGCCAATAGGGAATAGGGACTCAGACTGCTCGAGCTTCTTCCATGCTGAACAGGGATGCAGGTATCACTCTCTATTCTTTTGAGATAGGATGTCTGAGTGAATTAGGCTGGCAAGCTCCCCTGTCTCTACTCCCACAGCTTTGGAGTTACATGTGAGTGTACTGCCACACTTGGCTTTTAATGTGGATGCTGGGATCGGAACTCAGGTCCTCAAGCTTGCACAGTAAGTGCTCTTATCCTGAGCCATCTCTCCAGCCCCTTTGATTAGTTTTAGAAGTGAAACTTCAAATTCTTTATTTTTTATTTATTTTTGTGTGCAAGTGTGTGTATGTATGTATGTATGTAATGTATGTATGTATGTATGGGTGGTGGTGGTGGTGTGTGTGTGGGTGTGTGTGTCTGTGCCTGTGTGCATGCATGCAGAGGCCAGAGGAGGATGTCAGTCTTCCTTTATCACTATCTTACTGCCTTCAGACAGGCCTCTCACTAAACTGGAAACTTACCATTTCAGCTACAGTGGCTTGCCAGTGAATTCTCAGATATTTCTTTTTCTGCTTCCTTCCCCTCACCCTCATCCCAGTGCTGGGGTTACAGGTATCTGCAGTCAGGCCCATCTTTTTATGTGGGTGTTGGGGATTTGAATTCAGGACCTCATTCTTGCAGAGCAAGTGCTGTTACACTTTAAGCCATCTCCCTAACCCCGGGCTTCAAATTTGTATCTTTGGATTTAGTCATTAAGGAATTATGATGCTCTTATAAGTATTGTATTTCTTTCCTTTTCATGTTTCTGGGCTGTGATTTGTGTATCAGTTGGTTTGGATATCTCTTGTGATTTTATTTGAGTATATTCTTAGTGAGCAATTCTCTTCCTCCTTCCCTCAGGACTGAACCCAGGGCTTTAGTGCCTTGTGCATGGCAAGTGCTCTACCACTGATCTACATCCCTAGACCAGTATTAAAATGTCCTCCGACCACTATGCCAGCAAGCTATGGTCATACCTCCTTCCCATGCTTGTCAGGGTGTCGATGGGGGAATCAGTTACCCCTCCCATCCAATCAGTGGACCTTAGCTGCATGTGGAGGAGGGGCGAAGGATATATAAGCTGAGAATGCCAAGAGGCACCTCTCTCACCATTTTGCGCAGCTATCAGGAAGTCACAGGATCTATATTTGAGTGTGGACTTTCCAGCACAACCGTAAATGTGGGGGGGGGCACTCTCCTGTAAATAAACCCCCAATCTATGACTATGCTCTGTTAGCAAACCCAATAAAGTTGTTAGGATTAAAAAAAAAAAAAAAAGAACAGAGCTAATGGAAACCTTCATTATCTTACCAAAGTTGACCCCATGTTGGCAAATCCTTTGATCTTTGATTTCTTATTCCTATTTTTACCCCCTTAATCTTCACTATATATATTATTATATAGCCTGCTTCAAGTTATTTCTGGGAAAAAATATTAAAAATTGCCTCTCTTTGGAATAATAAAAAAGAAGTACTAAAATAGTTTATTTTTTAAATAATTTTTATTTATTATTTTTATTTTATGTGTATGAGTGTATTGTCTGCATGTGAGTGCACCTTGTCATGCAATGCTACGGAGGTCAGAAGAGGGCTTCGGAGTCCCCTGGAACTGGAGCTCGTAGATGCCCTGTGGGTGCTGGGAATTGAACCCGGGTCCTCTGCAAGAGGAGTCAGTGCTCTTAACTGCTGAGCCATCTCTCCAACCCCTAAAAAAATTTAATATACTCCCATTGACCATAGACCAGATAATGTCAAAAATAATGTAGAGTGTTATATGAAGTTAAGAATTATTTAAGGTAATTATGAAATAATGGAAGGGGCAGAGAAAGAAGAAAAAGCAACATTAAATAAGAGGAAGGAAAAAGAAGAATGGAGAATATTATAAAGAAGGGGAGAAAAGAGTGAGTGGTAAAAATTCTAATTTCCTAAAAATGAAAAAAAATTTGCATAAACAAAATTAGATAAATATAAGAAAATAAATTTAAAAACCAGAATACTACTAAAATTATAGTGAAAAAAGGAAAATACAATGGCAAAAATAGAAAGAAGCCAGTTCATGCTGGTAGGATATGCTGAAGAAGCAGAGGCAGGGGAATAAGAAGTTTGAGGTCAGCCTGTGTACAGTTTGGGGCCAGCAATATGGCTCGGTGGGCAAAAATAACTGCTCCCAAGCCTGACCACCTGTGCTTGATCTCTGGATCTCATGAGGTAGGAGAGAACGGACTCCTTCAGGTTATCCTCTGAATTCCGTTATGTAAGCTGTGGCATTTGCATGCCCACACAATGCATATGTATGAATAAATAAATAAATAAATAAATAAATAAATAAATGTAATAAAAAAACTGAGGGCTGGGTGTGGTGGTGGACACCTTTAGTCACAGTACTCAGAAGGCTAAGGCAGATCCCTGTGAGTTGTAGGCCAGCCTGGTCTACATACCAAGTTCCAGGCTAGCCAGGGCTACATAGTGAGACCCTGTCTCAAAATAAATAAATAAATAAACAAAAAATTGTTGGAGTAGCTTCTTTCTGGGCACTCTAAAGTTGGAGTCTACCAAGTGGAAGTGGTAGTGCTGATTAGGGTCAGCTGAACTTGTAGACTGTTGTCTTTCCCATCATTTATACTGGTGCTATCCTAGACTGTACTAGTGTAAGGTGACTGACAGAGCAGTGTGTACTTTAGTAATTTCTCTTGAGTACCAGGAGTTACTGCTGGACACTCTCAGGTTTTTAGACTGTGGGCCAGGCCTGTTCTTCTGTTCCTGAGACTGCCGGATTCATATATCCTTGGGTAAGCTCAGGTTGTAGCCAGGTGGTGTCTCCTGAGTGCATTGGGAGCAGGAAAAACAAACAGCACTGAGACCTATGCAGGTGAACCTGTGTCTGTACTTTCAAAACCTGGTCAACATTAAATACCCCGCTTAGGGATGAGGCTGTGCAATCAAGCACTCTGTGGAAACTCAGATTTCTAACTCCCAGTGGCAGTGAACCTTGCCAGACACCATGCCACCCACTGATCTTGGGCTCTGTACTGTCGCATTCCCCAATCAACCTCAGGTGATGGGCTTGGCTCCCAGCCACCAAGAATGCTACTGTTCACTGACCAAGTTAAACATGCTGCTCAAACTTGTTGCTGTGTTGGTATCCCATCTTCTCTATAACTGCTTCCTACAGCTCTCTTCATCATGGGCTGTTTGCAGCAGGATGATTCTAGGCTCCCAAACTTAAAATTATCAGTCCTATAGTAAAACTCAGTCTTTTTTTTTTTTTTTTTTTTTTGGTCTTTTTGAGACAGGGTCTCCCTGTAGCCCCAGATGGCCTGGAACTCACTATGTAGACCAGGCTGGCTTTGAACTCACAAAGATCGACCTGCCTCTGCCTCCTGGGTACTGGGATTAAAGGCATGCACCACCATGCCCGGCTAAAACTCAGTCTTAAACAATGGATTCTATCTCAAGATGGCTCCTGGTCATAGTCCTTTGAGACATGGAGAGTGGCAAAATGAACCTCTTCTCCACTGATGACCCATCATACTGGTGGAATCACTGTGTCACCAAAGTGTTTAACTGGATTGGGGCTTTCAATAACTGGAATGGCTGTCCTATGGGCAAGACTGCCAGTTTCTTCACCTGGGCCACCTGGCTTACTGTTTGGGTGAGGTTTGCTTTCTGTTCCCGTATGTGAACTGTCATTGGAGCGATACGCTTCTTACTTCTTTTCAGTAGGTCATCTTTCTGTTTCTCTGTACTTTGAGGTGTCCTGTCATGTCCTTTCCTATGCTCTCCCATGCTTCCTCTTTTTGGTAGAATCTATTCTATTCTCAACTATTTTCACACAGCTTCCAATCTAGTATCTTACTCTGTAAGTTACTTAAAGATTTTCTGATGGATTGATCATATTTTAGGAGTCTGACAATGTAGTAGAAATTTTAATAAATGTAATTTTGTTTGTGTGTGTGTATGTGTATTTTCCGTATGCACACATTTGGGGAAATTTTACTGAGCTTTGGAATTCTCCAAGAGAAGATCACAGAGGACAACCAGCCAGCTGCCCAAGTGAATAAGCCTGGTGCCTGTACACCCCAGTGATCCATCTGGCCCAGTTCCTCACAGCCACTGTGCTAATTGGAATAGGCTATCCAGTCTACAATGTCATGTCTTATACATTATATTCAAAAATTCTAGGACCCAACCCTCAGATAGCCCAGCACTGCTACTCTGTGAACTGTACTTGTAGTACTCTTTTTCTTCTGCTATTATTCTCTATTTTTTACACAAGTTGGCTTAGGGGACTTTAAAAAGTCAAATTTAGCTTTTTATTTATTGTATGTGTGGTATATGTGGCATGTGTGTGTGCATAAGTTAGAAGTGGATGTCAGGTGGGTTTTCCCTATCATTGTGTCTTACTTTTTCTTGAAATGGCCTCTCTGAACCTGTAGCTAGACTAGCAGCCAGCAAACCCAATGAGCCTCCTTTCTCTAGCCCTCATAGTGCTGGGTTTACAGGTATGCACAGAACCACACACAGCTTTTTTTATTTTTTAAAAAATTTATTTACTATTATTTTATGTGTGAGTATATTGCCTGTCGGGAGCTATTAATCCATTATGTACATTGAGCTGTGGCAGGCTTGTTTACTGAGTTTGTGTTTTGCACACCAGTACCTAATCTGCCAAGTCAGGAGGAATGTGTTTATATGGTGGAGCTCACAACAAGTACCTGACTGCTCCTTGACCCTCAGATACAGGTGGGAAAAACAGCTGATGAAATTAATTGAGTTAGGATCCTGATGTTCTTCTGTATAAAAAGGCGGAGCTAAAATAAACCAGGGCTGCAGTCTTTACTGACAGTCCTCCCAAGTATCTTTTCTCTGTCTCTTGTTTTTTCTTTCAGTCCTCACTCCCCCTTTCAGGTACTGTCCGTCTTGGCTGGCTGGCACCAGCAATTGCCTGAATGTATGTAAGTGTAACCATGTTGTGCCATCCTTGTAGAAGACAAAAGAGGGCATCTGATCCCCTGGAACTGGAGTTATGCACAGTTGTTAGCTGCCACATGGGTGCTGGGAGCTGAACCTGTGTCCTCTGCCAGAGCAGCCAATGCTCCCAACTGCTGAGTCATGTCCCCAGCCCCCACACCCAGCTTTTCATATGGGTGCTAGGATCTAAACTCAGGTCCTTATGCTTGCATTCTTACCCACTGAGCCATCTCTCCAGTTTCAGAATGTAATTTGTGATATATAATGAAATGTGGTAGGAAGACCTGCCATAACTTAATGACCCATTATTTTCAAATGACTAAAAAGGTTAGAAAATCATAGATATGAAAGGTGAAGGGTAAGAAGGACCACTGGCTTCTTTCTGACATATTTTTGCTATCATTATTTTGCAGTGCTTCAGATCAAACTCAGAGCCTCACAAATGCTGTCACTGAACTACACCTCCAGCTCAAAATGTTTTCATTATTAAATGTTCTCTGAATGGGAATAGCTATGTTTATTACTGTAGAGCTGCTTCCATTCCAAGCAAATAAGTAGTAGTGTACAAGTATTAGATAGAAAACAATTCAGGGTTGCTTAGATTATCTGGGTCTGGCATTGGCAAACCATGGCACTGAAAAAAATAAAAGTCAGGCGCCATGAAGTCTCTCAGGCAGGTTGTGTACCGGTCAAGAATTCCAACTTGCCGATAAGTAAGTTTTATGGCCGAGAAATCTGGCTTACTGATAAGTAAGTTTCATGGCCGAGACATCTCCAACTCACTGATAAGTAAGTTTTATGGTTGAGACATCTGGCTTACTGATAAGTAAGCTTCCCGCTCTCCCCGTAGCATTTTGTAATAGTTTAAACTTAGTGATAAGTAAGCTCCCCGCTCTCCCTGTAGCATTTTGTAATAGTTTAAACTAACCAATAATCGTGTTTCTGCTTCTGTATCCCGCTTCTGCTCTATAAAAGTTCCACAAACCCGACCTGAGGCGCGCAAGTCCCCCGAGGAGACTTTGTGCCCACAGGTACCTGTGTACTAAATAAACCTCTTGCTGTTGCAACCCGAAGGCTGGCTTGTCCTCTGTGGTTTTTCTCTCTTACATTTGGAGGTTCCACCGAGATTTGTCAGTCAGAGGGAGCCACCAGGGCAACTCGAGCCTTGTGGGGAGGTGAGTTAGCCAGCCTCTATATTGTCTGTATTGTCTGGTTTTGTTGATAGTGCAGCATCTGTAGAATCTGGGGATCCCATCTGTATTTCTGGGCAGTGCAAAAGCAAGACTGACGAGTCTTTAAGCTTTACCTGCCGGCCTGGGGGACGCTCCAGGACTGTGAGACCCACATCTGTAGAACTTTTTGTTCATCTGTAGGATTTCTGTGGATCTCGTCTGGACAAGGAACTTCCTTGTCATCTGTTATTCCGAGCTGCACACCTGAGTCAGTGTCGGTGTTTCTGTGTTGCTGTGTATTTGTGTTGGTCGCGACCCATGGTCTGGGGAGCCCGATATTTTGGGGCTCAGCATGTATCTGAAGGATACGTGCACCTGAGGAGCGAAGTGACAACCTCGCCATCTGATTTTGTTCTTTCAGTTCTTCCCCGGAGTCGCACTAAGCGGTACCTTGTCGCCGGCTGTCTATTTTTGTTGTTTCTGTTGTTTGTCGGTTTCATTGTGATTTTAGAATACCCCAAAATGGGACAACAACTAACCACCCCCCTGAGTTTAACTCTAGATCACTGGAGAGAAGTTAAGAGCCGAGCTCACAATCAATCCGTGGAGATCAAGAAGAACCAATGGATAGCCTTTTGTTCCTCCGAGTGGCCAACGTTTAATGTTGGCTGGCCTCGAGATGGGACTTTTGACTCTGATGTTATTTTGCAGGTTAAAGCTAAGATCTTCTCCCCTGGACTAACGGGACATCCGGACCAAGTGGCCTATATAATCACTTGGGAAAATCTCTCCCTTGACCCACCGCCGTGGGTAACTCCGTTTCTCAGCCCTACATGAAGAGTCCCCCTCCCTTCTGCCCCTAATCCGGACCCTTCGACCACCTCCTTGTGTCCTGTTGTGGTAAAACAAAAGCCTGTTCTGCCCCCTGATGAGAGTGTTCCCGCTGATCTGCTGAGTGAGAATCCCCCTCCCTACCACCCTCCCCCGCAGGCCGCTGCGGCTGTTCCAGATGAAGCCCCAGCAGAAGGACCGGAGGTCGCTCCCTCCCCCATTGCAGGGCGACTCAGAGAAAGAAGAGGACAGGGAGATTCCACACACGTCCTGCCCCTCCGACTCGTAGGAGGGGAAGGAAACCAGTTTCAGTATTGGCCCTTTTCTGCTTCAGACTTGTACAACTGGAAAACTCATAACCCGTCCTTTTCCCAAGACCCGCAGGCCCTAACGGCTCTGATAGAATCTATTCTCCTTACCCACCAACCCACGTGGGACGATTGCCAACAGCTCCTGCAAGTCCTTCTAACTACGGAGGAAAAGCAGAGAGTCATTCTAGAAGCCCGAAAGCA
>NW_008329035.1:1216990-1218849 GCF_000622305.1 Nannospalax galili
TTCAAGAACAGCCCCACCCTCTTTGATGAGGCCCTGCACCAAGATCTGACTGCTTTCAGGACCCTCCACCCCCACCTGATTCTGTTGCAGTATGTAGATGACATTTTGCTGGTGGCAGAGACACGGGAAGAGTGCCTAACAGGTACGGAGGCTCTTTTGCAAGAATTGGGGCTGATGGGCTACAGGGCCTCTGCAAAGAAGGCACAACTCTGCCAACAAGAGGTAACCTATTTGGGGTACCGATTGAACGGAGGGCAGAGGTGGCTGACACAAGCACGCCAGGAGACCATCTTGGGCATCCCGACACCCCAAGATCGCAGACAGGTGAGAGAATTTCTGGGGACTGCCGGGTTTTGTCGCCTATGGATTCCAGGGTTCGCAGAAATGGCAGCCCCCCTGTACCTCCTGACCAAGACAGATGAACCTTTCATCTGGGAAGACCACCACCAACAGGCCTTCAATAGCATAAAGAAGGCCCTGTTGGAAGCGCTGGCTCTTGGCCTGCCTGATCTAACCAAACCGTTTGACCTGTACGTGGATGAAAAGCTGGGGTACGCAAAGGGAGTCCTGACTCAAAAACTGGGGCCGTGGAGACGCCCCGTGGCTTATTTGTCAAAGAAACTAGACCCAGTGGCTGCCGGCTGGCCACCTTGTCTGAGAATGGTGGCTGCCCTGGCAATCCTAGTAAAGGATGCCTCCAAGTTGACTATGGGTCAGCCCCTATACATCCGGGCTCCCCATGCTCTTGAGTCTCTCATCAGACAGCCCCCGGATCGATGGCTCTCGAATGCTCGGGTGACCCACTACCAGGCTTTGCTCCTGGATAGAGACCGCATCCAGTTTGGAGCCCCCGTCACCCTCAATCCTGCAACACTGTTACCTGTGGCAGAAGGACCTGACTCCCAAGCCGACCACGACTGCCTCCAGGTCCTGGCTGAAGTCTTCGGCACCCGACCAGACCTCAGCGATCAACCACTAGAGGGAGCAGATTATACTTGGTACACGGATGGAAGCAGTTTCCTTGCAGAGGGTAAACGCCGAGCGGGGGCAGCGGTCACCTCGGACAACAAAGTAATATGGGCAGAACCCTTACCAGAAGGGACATCTGCACAAAAAGCTGAGCTGGTGGCCCTGACACAGGCCCTGCGATTGGCGGAAGGCAAAAAGCTAAATGTGTACACGGACAGCTGATACGCCTTCGCCACTGCGCACATCCATGGAGAGATTTACAAAAGAAAAGGACTTCTTACTTCAGAAGGAAAAGAAATAAAAAACAAAGCTGAGATCATAGCACTACTAGAGGCCTTGTTCTTACCAAAAGAACTCAGCATTATGCACTGCCCAGGCCACCAGAAAGGAAACCACCCCGAGGCAAGAGGAAATCGCCTAGCTGACCAGACGGCCAGGGACATTGCCTCCAAGAGCCAAATACTAACCGCGCAAATTGACACTGAACGCAAAAGGCAGGAGGCCACCAGAGACTACACTCCAGAGGACAGAAAATTACTTGAGAAAATTGGAGCTTTCAACAACCCAGAAACAGGATACTGGGAGTACCAAGGGAAAACCGTCCTGCCTCAGCGATCGGTAGAGGAACTCCTAGATGAACTTCACAGGTGGACCCACTTGGGAGTAACCAAAATGAAAAGACTAATCGAGCGAGAAGAAACCATTCATTATCTCCCAAACAAAGACGCCATCCTACAAAAGATTGTTAAGAACTGTAAAGCCTGTGCCCAGGTGAACTGGGGCAAAAATAAAGCCCAAGGAGGAGTGAGGCAAAGAGGTCACAGGCCTGGGGTCCATTGGGAAGTCGATTTTACTGAAGTTAAACCAGGAATATATGGATACAAGTATCT
>NW_008329035.1:1221541-1225198 GCF_000622305.1 Nannospalax galili
TAACCAATAACCGCGTTTCTGCTTCTGTATCCCGCTTCTGCTCTATAAAAGTTCCACAAACCCGACCTGAGGCGCGCAAGTCCTCCGAGGAGACTTTGTGCCCACAGGTACCTGTGTACTAAATAAACCTCTTCCTGTTGCAACCCGAAGGCTGACTTGTCCTCTGTGGTTTCACTCTTACAGCACTAGCCAAATCCTTTCCACCACCTATTTTCATAGAGGTATAAGCTTTCTTTTCCTCTTGCCCCCCCCACACTCTGTTTTTGGTGCTGGGTTTTGAACCAAGGCCTTGGGCATGTTAGGAAAGCTCTCTAAAGATAAAAAGGGGAATATTTTGTGCCACTTGAAAATCACATGAAATTCAAATTTCAATTCCTTAAGTAAAATGTTACTGGAACTTTCTGTATTGTCTGTCACTGCCTTCACTATGTAATAACAGAATCAAGTAGCTGCAGCAGAGACCATATGTGGTACTGTCATCACTTTATATTGTTGCAAAAAGGCCATAAGGCAAATATCAAGAGGAATTGTATGGAATACTATAAATGCCTTCAAAAGGATGGATGTATTCAATTAAAAGCATTTGCCTTGGGATTATCAGCATTTGGCAGTGCTTATCTGCAGAGATATTTTCTTTAAATTTTTATGTTTATTTATTTTTGTGTATGAGTGTCTTGTCTGCATTTAAGTACACCATATGCATGCAATGCCCACAGAGGCCAGAAGAGGGCATTGGATCTCCTAGAACTGGATTTATGGACTGTTGTTAGTTTTTGTATGGGTCCTGGGAATCGAACCCTGGTCCTCTGCAAGAGGAGCCAGTGGTCTTAACTACTGAGCCATCTCTCCAGCCCCAAGAGACATTTTCAAAGCTAAAATATGTAAGATGTCATGATGGAACAGCCTTAACACATGAATAGTCACAACAGATTTTGACCTCAGTTAAATGAATTATCTCCTTTCAAAAAAGAATCCTAATCCTCTCATTAGGTAGGCCTATATTAGAAACAATTGTACTCATTATTATTAACTTTTAAATATCATCAATGCCAATTGTGGAGATTAGTTGGGGATATATAGCTCAGTAATAGAGTACTTACCTGGCATGCATAAGGCTCCAGGTTCAATCCCCTAGCACCACAGAAATAAATTATTCTATGTGGAAATTAATGTTCTTAGATAACTACATAGTATTTTTAATTTTGCCTATGGCTGGAAAGCCTCAAGTATTCAATATTGGTTCTTTTCAGAAAGTTTGTAAGCCACGCATGGTGGTGCACACCAGTAATCCCGCCATTTAACAGGTTGAGACAAGAGTTTGAAGCCATCCTGGGGTATATAGCAAGTCTATCAAACACACACAAATAAAATAAAAATAAAACAACAACAGAAGTAGGCCAACTTCTGACCTAGATAGTGGTGTTTTAACACTGAATACATTTAAATTGTTTTAGATCTATGAAAAACAAAAATTCGTGAGGGCCGCATTCCCAGACTGTGATTTAATTGGTCTCAAATGGATCTAGATAAGTATTTATGTTTTTTTTTCATTCTTTTAAAAATTTATTATTTTAAAATAATATGTGTATGTATCTGTGCACGGGTATATGCATATGCCCTGAAACTGGAGTTGTAGGCAGTTGTGAGTCACCTGATGTGGGTGCTAGGAACTGAACTTGAGTCCTCTGCAAGAGCAGTATGCACTCATAACTGCTAAGCCATCTCTCCAGCCCTCATTCTTCTTTTTTAAGATGGGGTCTCTCTTATTATTTTAAAATAATATGTGTATGTATCTGTGCACGGGTATATGCATATGCCCTGAAACTGGAGTTGTAGGCAGTTGTGAGTCACCTGATGTGGGTGCTAGGAACTGAACTTGAGTCCTCTGCAAGAGCAGTATGCACTCATAACTGCTAAGCCATCTCTCCAGCCCTCATTCTTCTTTTTTAAGATGGGGTCTCTCTGTGTGGTCCAGGCTGGTGTTGTGGATCCTCCCGCCTCTGCCTTGGGTGCTAAGATACATATGGATCTCAAAAAATAATTTCATAAGGTTATGACAGAATTTTTATGATTGAAGAAAATAAACATTTCTTCCTTCACACTATTTAAATTTACAGAGTAGTTAAGGAAGTTAAAGGTTTAAAGACACTCTGCTACACACAGTGCCCCACTTTACTCCCAGCTCATTTGGTTCTAACATATCTACCCAAAATAAAATAGAAACAAAAGGAATATAAGTCCTCTTGACTACTTTAATACCATTTTGGTGCTACTGTCAGAAAGTCAGTAATTACTTCCCAAAATTCGTTGACTTCACAACTTTGTATCCTTTCTCCTTTCCTTCAGTAGCTATTTCTCTTTGTAGTATGTTTATTTAGTCTTTTTGATAAAGGGTCTCAATATATAGCCCAGGCTGGCTTCTGCTTCAGCTTCCCAAGTGCTGGGATTATAAACATGTGCCATTATGCCAGGCTGCATAGTTGCTTCTTAAACCCAGATGCACATAGGGAATTTAAAATTTACCTACCTCAAACTAACAATCTGCATGTCTGAAGTAAGGCCTGGCATCCTTATCTTTTTTTTTTTTTTCAGGGTTAAAAACAGTTTTATGGTGTTGGGAGAGATGGCTCAGCGGTTAAGAGCACTGGCTGCTCTTGCAGAGGACCTGGATTCAGTTCCCAGCACCCACATAGCAGCTAGTAACTGTTGGTAACTCCAGTTCCAGGGCACCCAATGCCCTCTTCTGACCTCTGCGGGCATTGCACAACACAGATGCACCTACCTACAAGCAGGAAATACACTCACACACACATAAAAAAAAAATTACTTGCCATAATCTTTCCATGTTTCCTTACATTTTTCTTCTCTCTCTGTCTCTCTTTTGTAGCCCCAGCTGTCCTGGAACTCACTACTAGGCTGGCCTTAATCTCATAGAGATCTGCCTGCCTCTTTCTCTCAAGTGCTGGGATTAAATGTGTGTGCCACCAGAACCAGCCCATAATTTTTTTTCTTTACATTTTTAAAATTATTTTTTTAATTTTTTATGTGTATGAGTGTATTGCCTGTGTGTAGGTAAGTGCACACGTGTTGTGTAATGTCAGCAGAGGACAGAAGAGGCCATCGGATCCTCTGGAACTGGAGTTATGGACAGTTGTTGTTAGCTGCCATGTGGGTGCTGGGATTTGAACCTGGGTCTTCTGCAAGAACAACCAGTGTTTTTAACTACTGAGCCATCTCTCCAGCCCCTTCCTTACCTTTTTTTTTTTCTGACTTCTGGGTAAGGGACTTCTTTTCCCTCTCCTGTCCCCAAAATTTGCCCATTTTTTTTTGTTTTTATTTTTTTTTTTACAATTAAAGTTACAGTTTTAACAATATGCAAAATATTACAGTAATTCAGATTTTTTGGCATAATGATTACAGATTTGATAAATATATTTTATATCTCATAATAGCGATGAGGATTACACAAAAGCTATTAAAACAGTTATGAGAATAAATTCTATTGTCACTTAAGTATCTAAAGCTATTTTCCTTTGCATTCTTCCAGAATGATTTGTTCTTATTCTTTACCTTAATTTGAGGGACTTCAAGAAGATACTTGGTGTTTTTTTTTTTTTTTTTTTACAGAAAAATTTATTCCAAGGCAATTGAAATTGA
>NW_008329035.1:1231195-1251522 GCF_000622305.1 Nannospalax galili
GGCGAGGGGGGGGGATGGAAGGGGGAATGTGGCTTAGGGAGTCCCGGCGCGGAGAGCTGCGCTATAGACTTACCCCAAGAGGCCTGAGGATAGTAGTCCCTTACATTTTTTTAACTCAGTTTTTCTTTTGAGTTTTTTTGAAACAGGGTTTTACTGTAGTCAGGCTGAACTGGAAATTTCTCTGCTAGGTAGCTCAGGTGTGACTTTGAGCTTGGTATCCTCTTGCTTCAACTTCTCCAATGCTAGGATTACAGATATGTGCGACCGCGTCTGGCTTGTGAAACCTAGTTTCTACTGGACCCTTTGTTTGGGATCCCATTCCTCCCAGCCCAAGGGAATCCTTTAGTTAAATGATACCTCTAGGTTTTAATGTTTTGCAGCATGTCCATAAATGTAATCATAACCAAGACCGAGTTAAACAACAGTGAGATAACCATGGTATGTCAGCATGCTTGTTTTCCTGGTATCACACATGGGGCAAACTGGCTCTTAAGAGATCCTGACACTGTTGTGCTAGAGTTTCCTTCATTTATTTTTGCCTTACCATGAAACACGTAATACCTAAGGGTTGTCACGTGTACTCAGCTCAAGTTTGGGCACATGAATCAAATGACATGTGTAGCTGGAATGATACCTACTTAAAAAACAAACAATTACCTTTTAAAATAGATTTTTATTATAAAATATAACATTTGGAAATTATTTTTAAAATTTAGTTACAATGTTAATTTAATAATCTTTATGAGAAAGCACCACATTAAAATACATCTATAAAATGATCTAAAATGCCCAAGTGATTTAATAGTAATTACAATATTAGTAAATCACATGAAAGTCTAACCACAGACCTACATCAGGGCCTCAAACTTGGATATCTTCAAAGCTAAGTAGGAAGTGCAGAGTAAGAGTTGTCTAGAAGAGAGCTCAGTGGCAGAATTGGAATATGTACCAATTTAAACACTTTCCAAACTGAAATTTTATATATACCATGTAAAACTGTGGGCCAAACTAGCCTATGAGGTCTAACAGGTTGCAACTCATGTGAATGAAATTTGTAGCATCTTATATATCCCTAATTCATAAAATGGCAGAAAAAAGGTAGATGGCACTTCTTTAAGAATATATTTGTTTCTCAAAGAATATATATGCATATATATAAATATACATAAAATTTACAAATGTAAGTGTATATGGGTGTGTGTATTTGAGAATACTTAAGCTATAATTTTGAAGAGTGGATTTAAAGAAATGTGAGAAAAGTTATTTTCCTCTGTGAGTTAATCTTTGAATCTTAGACAAAAACAAAACAAAACAAAACAAAACAACACTTAGAAAATGAAAATAAGTTTATTTGAGACAGTGTCACTATATAGCTAGCCCTGGCTGACCTGGAACATGCTATAAAGACCACACTAGTCTTAAACTTCTGGTTGATCCTCCTGCCTCTGCCTCCCAAGTGCTGGGATTACAGGCTTGTGTGACCATGCCTAGTTCTTGAAAGATGAAAATTTAAAAATAACCTTTGACATTTTACTTGGGAAAATTAGTTACATCTAAGAGTTAATTAAAACTGTATCAAAATTTCATTATTTTACCAATAGAAATATCATACACCATAGTATGCTACTGCTAAATAAGAAATGCTTACATGGGCTGGGTGTCGTGGCCTATGCCTGCAGTCCCAGCACTTGGGAGGCAGAAGCAGGCAGATCTCTGTGAGTTCGAGGCCAACCTGGTCCCTGGTCTACATAGTTCCAGGTCAGCTGGCGCTACAGGAAGCTCCTGTCTCAAAAAGACAAAAAAAAAAAAAAAAAAAAAAAAAAAAAAAAGAATAAAGGATTTGTTTCACTAAACTATTGTTCAAAAACCATTCAGTAATATCACTTCACTCTATATATTGTGTAACAAACACTGTAATCCAGTTTTTAATAGCTGCACTGTGCTGTTTTAGCTGTTCCCAAGCAGTTACCACTTTGCTATCAATGACTTAACAGTAATCCTTTTTTTTTTTTTTTTTTTTTTTTTTTTTTTGAGACAGGGTATCCCTGTAGCCCCAGCTGGCTTAAACTCACTGTGTAGACCAGGCTGGCCTTGAACTCATAGAGATCCGCCTGCCTCTGCCTCCCAAATGCTTGGATTAAAGGCGTGCGCCACCATGCCCAGCTACAATAATCATTTTTAAACAGCTGTTACAAATGTCAATGATGGAGGCTTAGAGTGACACATCTTTAAAAAGCTGCGAAGGCATATTACAATTCACATGTTCTTACTAGACCAGCAAGACATGGTTTAAATGAAAGGACAGTACAAATTTCAAACAAACACATTTACTCCATACTTTCATTCAATACTAAAAACATGTTTTACCTTTTAAACATTTTAGCTTCAGATAAGTTTAACATCAGCACCAAGTCTAGCCATATTATCCCCACTTAAAATGTTAGTAGTGTATAAAACCTAAAGTCTTTCTGTACAGTAGTTTATACAATAGGAATTAATATCATATGTGGCTATTAAATTCTGATATTAAAAAGTCAAAGCTGTTAACTCTTCAGTAACTGAAGAGCAGGTATACAAGAAATGCTGTACACAGGATCTACCAATTAATGGAAAGGTTTTCCAGTATTTCCAGTTTTCAAAACTTGAAACTCTCTTAAATAGAGAAAATATGTTTGGCTCCCCCTACCACCTTTTGTTTTCTTTTTGGCAGTGCTGAAGACTGGCCCTTGAACCTACACATGCCAGTTAAATACTCTACTGAGCTACACCCCAGCCCTGACTTTTTCTCTGACCTAATCTTCAGTAAAAATTTAAAACCTATTTTAGTCTAATTAATCTTATTTATGTATTTCAGCATTCATTTTAATTATCAAAGCGTATGTCTACAAAGCAGTCAGGGATTTTTTTTTAAAAAGATGGTCTCATGTGGCCCAGACTGGCCTCAAATTTGGCACATAGGGGAGAATGACCTTGAATTTTTGACCCTCCTGCCTCCACCTCTCAAGTGCTGGGATTACAGGTGTGTACTAGCAAGTACAGCTATCTCAGCAGTCAGGATTTCTTTTTAATTCAAAGCTAACACTGAAACGTCTTAGGTATTTCTATTAAAGAAAATTACCTGAAGTTGAAAACTAGATTATAAATCTAACACACAGCCAAAAAAAGGAGAAAGATACAAGATTTTTAAATCAAGTTAATAGCAAAAATGGCATATAAGGGTATACAGTATATGTAATGTTACAATCTTAGTTTGTCTCAACAATTCTATTAAAAACCAATAGGTTTCTATAAATAAATTTTTCTGAATCAGTAAGTTATAATTAAAAACTTGAAATTTTCATAAATAGCAACAACAGACAACATATTAGGTATATGAGATTTTCAAATAATAACAAATACTTCAAGATTATATAATTCAAGTACTTCCTTTACATTACTGAAATGTATTTTAAGTTGTTTACTGACTGACCCATATCACTGTATTACAGATGAATACGGCAGCAATCAGATAGGTAGTACTGTGTTTGTTTTTCACATCATCACAGGGTGAACTCCTTTTGTAGGAAACAGGTTGCCTACACTGATTATGCAACATGGTGATCCAATTAATTAGCATATTTATTAAGGAAGCGTTCAAATGCATCATAGATGGCTTGCCTAAAATTAAATGTAAAGAATAGTCATTAGCAAAAAGGGGGGAAGGACAGTCAACATCTCTATTTCTAAAATTGTGAGTAAAACTACCAGATAAAGCATATAGGGATATCCTATACCCCATGTTCTCTAAAAAAGAAAATAAGAAGACAACATAGGAGAAAGCAAAAGACCTCACTAAACTGAGATATAAAATACTATGTATCTTAATTATGTTTTAGTGCCCTTCTGTCTTGGCCCTCCACATATTTCTTAAGGTAAAAAAAAGTATTTCCCCTAACGACCAGCAGAGTACAAATCAGCTTACCTGAATAGTCCTTGTTTAAAAAGATAAGCACTAATATGACCCCCTTCTAGGTATCGGATTTCACAACCAGGCCAGATTTCTTGTAGACTTCGAACACCTGTGCGTGGAATATAGGCATCTTCTTTGGCTTGTACCACTATAATGAGGCTTGGGTCAACTGGAACTAAGTATAGAATTTTGGTGTGTTAAAAAGCTCAACTTTTAAAAAATATAAATACCTTTAAATCATATACCAAACATGTAACCCTAGATACTTTGGAGGTTGAGGTAGAAGGAATACAAGTCCAAGGCCAGCCTAGGCAACTTAGTGAGACTCCATATCAAAAATAGAAGGGCTGGGGAAATGACTTAGTTGGTAAAGTGCTTGCCACACAAGCATGAAGACATTTGGATCCCCAGAACCCATGTGAAAAGCTGGGCATGGTAGTTTTGCTTATAATCCCAGCACTGGAGAGGTAGAGACAGGAAGATTCCTAGAACTTGTTGGCCAACAAGTTTATCAGAATTGGTAAACTCCAGGGTCAGTGAGAGAACTTGTCTCAAAAACAATAAAGTGGGGGCTAGAGAGATGCCTCAGTGATTAAGAGCACTGGCTGTTCTTACAGAGGATACAGGTTCAGTTTCCTGCACCCACATGATGGCTCACAACCATCCATCCATAACTCCAGTTCCACAGGACATGACTCCCTCCTCTGGCCTCTTTAAGCATTTCACAACATGGGTGAACTTATATACATGCAGGAAAAAAACTTATTAAATAAAACTTAAAAAAATAAAGTGGAGAATGACTAAGGAAAACACCTGTTGTTGACCTCTGGCTTCCACCATTATGTGTATATACAAATGAACACACATACACAAAAAAGAAAGTGATATACCATAATATTCAGCTAATAAAATGAAACAAATATTTCTTTTTTAAAAATACAGGGTTCTCATGCAGTCCAGACTGGCCTCTGAGTCACTATGTAGCTAAGTACAACTCTGAACTCTTAACCCACCTGTCTCTACTTTAAAAAAAATTATTGTTTTGTGTATGAGTGTATTGCCTACATGTGTGTAAGTGCACCCATGTCGTGCAATGCCCGTGGAAGTCAGAAGATGGTATCGGAGCCCCTGAAACTGGTAGATGATTGTTAGCTGCCATCTAACACCAGTGCTGGGAACTGAATCTAGGTCTTCAGCAAGAGCAGTCAGTAGTAATCTTAACTGCTGAGCCATCTCTCCAACCCCAATGCCTCTACTTCTTAGTACTGGGATTACAGGCCTGTTCTACCACACTTGGCTCAAAAGCTAAGCTAATGCTTTTTTGTTTTCTTCTTTTTTTTTTTTCTTCCAGTGCTAGGGATTGAACCCAAGGCCTTATATAGACTAGGCAAGCACTCTTAAACTGAGTTACAGTCCCGGCCCATTCTTAATGCATTTTTGAATGAATAAGGTAGTCTTAGGTTTTCAAGGATAAAAAGTGATACAGTTAAATGACCGATTTATCTTGAGGGAACACATTCCAGAACCTCCCTCCCACCCAAATTATTGAAAATGTCAGAAATCTCATAGAGCTTCCTTAAATATATTTAACAACTGTTAACAACATATCACAAATGTTCACAATTTCATATGAAAATCAGTACCTGAGAAGTTTGCTACATGAGTGCATTCATCCATGACGCCTTTCATGAATATTAAAGATTCTTTTTGAAGGTTGTTTCTTCTCTGTTCTCTGCTGAGCAGGTGATATGACTGAGGGTTGTAATTTGAATAACAACTTTTGTGGGCTGCAAGTGTTTGATTCAAGCACTCTATCTTAGAGTTATCTTGAAACAAGTGTCCTTTTGATGTAGCACTGATAGATGTTTTACCAGAATTACAGCACTCAGCAGGCTTTTGGGACACAACTTGGTCTGACATATCTAAATTTAAACTTCTGGAAACCAGATTCAGATTAGTCAGCTTGTCTGCACTGCTAGGAAAGCATTTCATGAACTCATGTCCCATTTTGAAAGAATCTGTCTGAATATATGAGAAAAAGAAAACATTTACTATACAGTACAACTTAATATAGCATATTTAAAACAAGAAAAATTATCAATAGATAAGCAAAGTATGTTAAGACACATACAATGGAATATTGTTTTAAAAATTAATGAAAAGCTAGGTGTAGTAGCACACACCTGTAATCACAACACTTAGCAAGCTGGGGCAGAAGGACAGGAAGTTCCAGGCTAGCCTAGGCTAATAGTGAGAACTTGTCAAGAAAAAAAGCAACAATAACCACAACACAAGTTTCCCCCACTTATTTTTTTGGCACAGTGTCCCAATAAATAGCTCAGGCTCCTGTCCAATTCTTGACCCTCCTGCCTTAGCTTCCCAAGTACAAGGATTACAAGCATATATTACCAAGCCCCACATTACATCTCCCTGCCTTTTATGAGACAATTCTTCCTATGTAGCTAAGGCTGGCCATGAACTTGTGATTCTTTTACATCAGCTTCCCAAGTACTGAGATTACAGGCATGTGCCACCACCTCCAGCTCTAAATTTCCTTTTAAGACATATGGGTAAAGGGTTGGAGAGATACTTTAGAGGGGATCTGGGTTCAGTTCCTGGCACATACATGGAAGCTAATAGTCATTCATAATGCCAGATCCAGGGGATCCAACACCTGGCCTCTGTGGGTACTGCAGGACATGAGTACACAAATACATGCAGGCAAAATACTCATATACACAAAATTAAAAAAAATCAAAATAATTTTTAAAAAGACATATGAACACTGAAGACATTATGCCATGTGAATAAGCCAGAAACAAAGGGACAGATACACAATTCTGCTTATAACTAGGTCCTCCTCAGTCACATTCAGAGATGGAAAGAAACTGGTGGTTGTTAGGTGTGCAAGAAGGTGAAAGTAGTAATTACAGTTCAGTGGGAAGTTTTAGTTTGAGAAGATGAAAACATTCTAGAGATGGATGGTGGTTATGGCTGCACAAGAGTGTGAATGTACTCACTGTCGACGAATTGTACCATTTCAAATTATTGACTGATTGAATGATCGATATTTTGTGTGTTTTGCCTACATGTATGTAAAGTGTACCCATGCATGTGATGCCCATGGAGGCCACAAGAGGGTATTGGATCCCTTGGAACTAGACTTCCAACCAAGTAGCAGCCAAGTAGGTGCTGGGAATCAAATCCAAGTCCTCTGGAAAAGCAGTCTGTGCTCTTCACTGCTGAGCCATCTCTCCGGCCCTGAATCATACCATTTCAAAATGGTTTAAATGGCAAAGTTTTTCTAAATGGTAGATTTACTATCATTCTTAACCAGGGACAAAGGAAAAAACAGATAGTAAAATGTGAAGGAAGACTGAGATAAATTACATGTTAATTACTAAGTGTTTCTTACTAAACATTAAACAGTATCAATCTGAATCATGTTTTATTGCCAAAAATTTCAAGATCTAAAATCTGCCTTAACTTCAGAATGTCTATATCTGGAGTGTATCAGGACAATGTATAAGAAATATCAGCTACTTCAAACCTCTTTCTTGGGACAGACTAACAAGAATTAGATATTATTAATGAAAAAATATTGCCTATGAAAGCCTTAAAAGTATATTCTAAGTTTATTAACTTATAAATATAAAACATAATTCAAATAAAAATAACATTTGTTATCTATACTAAAAGCAAAGTTCAAAGAACAACTGACATGCCTGAAAGATATATTTGCAACTTATATGACAATGGCTAATCACATCACTTTTTTTCTATATATATATATTTTTTAGACAGGGTCTCACTATGTACCCTTGGCTGGCATGTAACTCGCAATGTAGACCAAGCTGGCCTCAAACTCACAGAGATCTGCCTGCTTCTGCCTCCTGAGTGCTAGCACTATGGCATGTGTCATCAGGCCTGGCTCAAATCACTTTTATTTTTTTTATTTTTAATTTATTTTTAAATTAATTTTTATTTTACGTGAATGAGTATTTTGCCTGCATATATGTAAGTGTACTTGTGTTGTGCAAAGCCCATAGAGACCAGAAAAGGGTGTTGGATTCCTGGAATTGGAGTACAAACGGCTGTTTATTTATGTCTCAGTTTCTATCTCTCTCAAAAACAAAGGCAGAAGAAACCTGAATTAAATGCGTAATCAACTTTTACTCCATTGTTACATGAACATTAAAATACTTACTCCACAATATTCAAGCATATGAATGATTTCTTCTTCATAAACTGTCTGTGTATAATATTGCTTTTCCAGCTCCCGCCAATTAATTGATTTACTCAATACACCCTAAAATAATTAAAGTAAGATCAAATCTCAACATATTTTGTCCAATACTTTTATTTTTATTAATTACTTTATAAGACAGAGTTAATGAAAGCTGGCTTGAGATTATCTATCCTTAGAAAGACCTGCTTATATCTTTGATTGGAGTTTGGGAATTTGATCAATAAACAGCTTTTACATTGATAATTTTCCCTAAATGGTAACAATATAATATTACCCAGTTTGTAAAGCAATCTAATTTCTGCTTAGTACTGCAATTCCTTCTGAATTTCCAGTTCATGCTAGGCAGAGGGCACCTGAACCACCGGTTAAAGTCCTGCTCTGCTAGATTCAATGATGGTTAGCACTTCATATTCTGTCACAACTTACTGCTACAAGAATTAAGCATACGGTAGCTGTGGTGGTACATGCCTTTAACCCCAGCACTCAGGAGATAAAGGCAGGTGGATTTCTGTGAGATTGGGTCAGCCTGTTCTACAAGGCAAGTTCAAGGCCAGCTATGGCTACAAAGAGACCTTGTCTCATAAAGACCAAAAAAACTGGATGAGGATTCTTGCAAAACTCACATTAGGTTTTCATGATGTGCTGTTTCCTTTTGTTGATTTTGTATCATATCCTTTGGCTATGGTTCGGTTTTAGTCATGAGACAAATATATTAAGTTCTATTATTCCTTCTAGTGATCATTAAACCTAGGAGTGATTTGGGGGACCTCCCAAGATA
The DNA here is from genome assembly GCF_000622305.1 of Nannospalax galili. Taxonomy (NCBI): domain Eukaryota; kingdom Metazoa; phylum Chordata; class Mammalia; order Rodentia; family Spalacidae; genus Nannospalax; species Nannospalax galili. The sequence continues at coordinate 1,240,172 of NW_008329035.1, forward strand.
ATTATATTTAATTACATATTATCAAATATAAACTGCAATTGAATTACCGTAGTGAAGACCCCAGATGCTGTGGACCAAGACAAACATGGAATCAATGGCATAGGCTTGGGCCAGTTGGATACTGCTAAGGAAGCCATCTGTAATATGACAACAGTGAGTTTAGAGTTTCTACACCAAAGTGAAAAATATTTAGTAGTAAGAAATACTTTGTAAAGTAAGTAGTTGGTGAGATCAGACGTGAACACAGGTCTGTAGACATTTATAGAAGGTCTTTCTTATGACCTTGGTAAACTCCCCAAATCATAAAAATTCAACAACATATAATTTTCCCTTTAGGAAGCAAGAAAATACAACTTTAGGTAAAACAATTTTTTGAGAGTCTTGCCCAGGCTGTGTAGCCCAGACAGCCTCAAATCTGTGCTCTTTCTTTCTCAATCTCTCAACTGCTGGGATTACAAGCATGCACCTGCCATACCTGACTTTGAGTAACTTTTTGAACTTAATTTTAAAATTTTTTAAAAATTTAAAAACTTTTTATTTTATGTGTATGTGTGTATCGCCTGCGTGTAGGTAAGTGCACCCATGTCGTGCAATGCCTGCGGAAGACAGAAGAGGCTGTTGGATCCCCTGGAATTGGAGTTACGGACAGTTGTTAGCTGCCATGTGGGTGCTGGGATTCGAACCCGGGTCTTCTTCAAAACAACCAGTGTTCTTAACCACTGAGCCATCTCTCCAGCCCCCGAACTTAATTTTTTTTGGGGGGGTCTTTTTGAGACAGGGTCTCCCTGTAGCCCCAGCTGTCCTGGAACTCACTATGTAGACCAGGCTGGCCTTGAACTCACAGAGATCTGCCTGCCTCTGCCTCCTGAGTGCTGGGATTAAAGGCATGCGCCACCATGCCCGGCTTGAACTTAATTTTTTAAAAATTACATTTATTTATTTATTTATTTATTTATTTATTTATGTGTGTGTTTGCCTGAAAGTATGTTAAGTGCACCATATGCATGCCTGGTGCCAGAAGAAGTCATCAGATCCTCTGCCACTGAAATTACAGCTGGTTTTGAGCACCATATGGGTGCTGGGATCTGAACCTGGGTCTTCTGCAAGAGCAGCAAGTGCTCTTAACCACCAAGCCATCTCTCCAACCTCTGAATTTAATTTTTTATAATTCAAATGATCTACATAGCAAATCATGTATTTTAAAAAATATACTCAATGACAAATGTATGTCATACAATGAACCAGAGTACACTTCCGGTCCTAACTGAACTAATTGCTTCATGGGGAAAAGAGACTGCTAAGCAATCAACTATGGTACAGTGTGAAGTACTACTGAGAGATAATATAGTCTGGACGCAAGGCTGGGAGTCAGGGCTTCCTACAGGAAGGGAGCTTTAAGTAGAAGCACAAGCAAAAGCTGTTGTTTGGCTAGGTAGTGGCACAAGGGGGCACTAGAGATGCTAGTGCCTGGCACAGCCCAGCCCATGTAAAGCAAGCTTCTAGGTTTTGAGCAAGAAAGCAAAAATCAGACTTAGAGTACTCGAGTTATATCACAGAGGAAAAGAAATGTTAGAAAAGAATGGACACAGAGAAAGCATTAGGAGTCTGTTTCAGTACAGTCTTCTAGACAAAGGAAAAATAGATTGGTGGTACTGGGAATGGAGTAAAGCAATAAATGAAAAGTGAAAACTATTGAAGTACATTATATGTGTTATGAAAATGTCATAGTAAAACCTATTATATTGGATAATTACTATGCACTAAAAAAGGAAAAGCATGTTTCAATTTAGTTTTCTTGTAACCAATTGCAAAAGTGAGGATTATATTTGACATTTGAGAAATTCAATTTCATAATTAACTTTTAAAATATTAAGTACAAAATCTGAGCTATACCTGAGGAGTTATAGAATATATGTTTATAACATATATCACACAAAAATAACATTACTTCATGATTGGAACTGTTTCTGCTTCCTGCTTTCACCAACACTAAAAATAATTTTATGCCTCAAAGTAAATTAAAAATTCCCATTTATACATATAACTGTAATGAAATATAAGTTGAAATGAAAAGGCTTACATGTCCTCCCATGGATATTCCAGTCATTCCTAAAGGGCCATAACCTTCCCTCTCCAGCCAGTGCAAAAGGGCTGCAGACTCTAAAATGAGAGCTCCTCCCATCACAAAAAGGTCAGACACGTTTTTCAAGCTGGACCTTCTGGCCTCACAAAACAAAACAGAAAATGATTTCATGTATTTACATTTTAAACTTTTTTAAACTTAAAAAATTATTACTGTATGTGTGTGTGCATGCACACATGCATGACACGTACATGCTGCAGCATGTGTGAGAGGACAACTTTGTGGAATCAGTTTTCTCCTTTCACCTTTAAGTGGGTTTCAGAAATTGAACTAAGGCTTGTGTAGCAAGTGCCTTTACCCGATCAGCCATTTCACTGGTCCACTTTTACATTCTTAATTTTTCTGAAATGAAGGCTTGCTGTGTTGGCCAGGCTGGCCTTAAAGTCACCATGTAGCCCAGGATAGCCATGAATTTGAGAACTTCCTGCCTCTTCCTCCTAAGTTCTGGGATTTCAGGTGTGTGCCACCATGTTTCACTCTAAAAAATATATGCTTAAATTAACTGATATTTGAGACAGGGTCTTGTTATGTACCCCAGGTTGGCCTTGAACTCCAGATCCATCTGCTTTAACCTTAGTGCTGGGAATTCAGGTGTGTCTCATGAAACCTGGCTAAATTAATTAAAAAAAATCAATGTATCTAGAATTTAATGTTTTCATTTTCTTATTATGATTTGCATTTTTTTCTTGACACAGGGTCTCATGTTGCCCAGGCTGGCCTTGAATTCACCTGAAGTTAAGCATGACCTGGAACTTCTGCTCCATCAGCCTCTACTTCACAAATGCTGTCCTTCGTGGAGGGCCTACAATAGTACTACAAGAGCATAATTCTCATTAAAAAAAAAAAACAACCCTGCCTTCTGTAACATGCTCTGAGGAAAGACTTGGTAGACACCAGCTATTAAGCTCTTTGATGGCCAAGGTTCGGTTTTCAAATTGCTAATCTTTATGGCCACTGGTTATTTGCACAAAATTGCTAAAAATAGGCATCTATTAAATAATGATTAAGTGAATTTTTGTATATTTTGATAAGATTCATCAGAAGGCTGAAGCAGGAGGAACAGGAATTCAAGGTTAACCTGGATTCTACAAGTGAGAACCTGTTTCAAATATTAACTAACAGTAACAAATCAAATAAAAACAAAACCCCGTGCTCTCCTCCATCAAAACATATCACAAAGTCCATCAGAAAAGAGTTCACTTTATCTTTGTCTCCTATCCTCAAGGTAGTTTGCTCTATCTCATTACAAAATGTTTTGGCCTTGTATGGAAGTCTTAAATTCTCAGGCTCTGGTTCCCATCATTCAGCTTCTTCTTTTCCACAGAAGCTAAGGTAAGCTTCTGGGAAAGCGGATGTTGATGGTGGACCAGTCTAACTGTTCACTCACTTTTGATGAAAATAGACTTAGTAGACTTAGATGACTTTTTTTAAAAAAAAAAAAAAAAAAGAAAGAAGCTAGACAGGGTGATTCATGACTATGATCACTTAAGGAGGTTGAGTCAGGAAAATCAAAAGTTCAAGGCCAGCTTGCACAACTTGATGAGGTACCTCATTCAATTTCCAAAAATGCAAACAAAACAAAACAGCAGCCTGTGAATCAAATATAGAGCCTTTCCCACACCAGGTAAGTGTTCTGTCACTAAGCTATATGCCCAGCCAGGAGCCAGTATCTTTTTTTTTGTTTGTTTGTTTTGAGTCAGGGTCTCTTTGTAGCCCCAGCTGAGTTAGAACTTGTTATGTAGACCTGACTGGCCTCATCTCACACAGGCCTGCCTCTGTCTCCTGAGTATTGGAATTAAAGGTATCTATCACCATGCCTGGTATTTTTTAATTTTTATTTTTTTGGTCTTTTTGAGACATGATCTCCCTGTAACCCCAGCTGGCCTGGAAGTCACTATGTAGACCAGACTGCCCTTGAATTCACAGAGATGCGCCTGCCTCTGTCTCTCAAAGTGCTGAGATTAAAGGTGTGCACCACCACACCCGGCTCCTGGCATTTTTTTAACAATATTTTTTCAATCTATTTCTTGAGTAAGTAATATGAGAAATAATATTTTCTAAACATAATTCTATCAACAATTCTGTAAGGAAGATATTAGTATTTGCATACTATAAATGAGGTAACTGGTACTTAAAGAGGCTAAGACATATAATTAGTAAACGGCAAGTTATAATTCCAGCCTAAGTCTCCATGACTCAGTCTTTTTATTAACCCAGGTTGCCTCTTGTTGGACTCAATACACTTTTCAATTTTTAAGCAGTTTATTGATAAGGTAAAGACATGACCTGGATTTGAATCCAGAGTTTGGTTCCAGATTGAATATTCTTGATTTAGCTTGGACTTCAATTTTTCACACAGTTTCACAAAGTTCATTCCAATCTATTCCTCAGAGTGGACAGGTTTGCCTCCACCACAACCCATTTCCATGTAAGCCTTCCTTTTAAATTTTTATTGTCTGCAGTATTGGGGACTGAACCTAGGGCCTCACACATGGTAAGCAAGTGCCCTTCCACCAGATGCTACATCTCTAGCCTTCTTACTACTCTCTATTTTGAGAGAGTCTCTAAATTGTTCGGCTGTCTTTAAACTTGCTCTGTAGCCTAGGCAGTCCTTGAACTTGAGAGCCTCCTGCTTTAGCTTCCTGAGGAGTTGGAATTATAGGCTTGTACCACCAGGGGTAAGTTGTTTTTGTTTGTTTTTCTGAGAAAAGGTCTTATATATCCCAAGCTGGCCTTGAACTCCTGACCCTTCTGCCTCCACCTCCTAAGTGCTGTGAATATAGGTATCTGCCACCATGCCTGGCTCAGGTCAGAGCTTTTGATTTCCCATGAACATCTAGTTCACCAAGTTTTAATCATTTTTCTTTTTGCTTAAAAAAAATCTTATCATCTTATGTGTATGAATGTGTGTTACGTGTATGGGGTTGCAAACAACCATGTGTGCAGAGGCCAGAGGAAGACATTGGGTATCTCTGTTTTATTTCTTTTAGACGGGATCTCTCACTGAACTTGGAGCTTGGCTGCCAGCCAGCAAACCCCAAAGATGCTCCTGTTTCGGCTCTAACCCCATCCCCTAGTACTGGGGTTACAGGTGTAGGTAACCACACCTGGCTTTCAACCTGGGATCTAGGGATTTGAGTTCAGGTCCTCATGCTTGCATAGTAAGTGCTCTTATTCACTGAGACATCTCCTCAGGCCCCAGAAGGTCTTATCATTTTAGTTTCAAAATTAGTTAGAACATTTGCCACCACAGGTTTGCCACTTTGTGAAACTTTCCTGAATTATTGGAAATAATTTGGATTCTTTCCTGATACTCTTGGCTCAGGTCAAAGTAAGCTTCTAAAAGCAGGAATCAGGCCACTGATCTTAAAATCTTCCAGACACTACTCATTCAGTAAAATTTAAAGCATGGTGGCCCTTCCTAATCTGTCCCTTGCTCCTTCTCTGACCTCAAGAAGTGTTTCCCCTCCCCACATTCCACATACTTACACTGGGATTTTTGGTTACTGTTCCTTTTCTGTGGACAATATTCTAGGTCTTTACCAGGATGGCTCCTTCACAGTATATATACAACTCTTCTTGTGGTAACTGTTGAGACTCTTTTTCCCATTGTCCTGCTCGCCCCCTCCCCCCTGCCCCACCTTCTTGGCATTGATAAATATCTTAAAACATCTAATTATGCTCACTACCTTCCATAACAGAACATGAATTACTATTCTCCCTCACTCAGTTTTTCTTTTCCTTCTTTTTTTATAGGGTGATGGCTAGAACCCAAGGGTTTGTACAAGCAAAACAAGCACTATACTATTGAGCCACATTCCCAACCCTGAGAGGACTTTCCTTATTGTCACTGTATTCCACAACTAGGGCCATTTTTTTCTTTGTCTTTTTGAGACAGGGTCTCTCTGTAGCCCCAGCTGACCCGGAACTCAATTATGTAGACCAGGCTTGCCTTGATCTTACAGAGATCCACCTGCCTCTGCCTAGGGTCAAATTTTAGAATTAAAAAAAAGAAAGAAAGAGAGAGAGAAAGAAGAAAGAAAGAAAGAAAGAAAGAAAGAAAGAAAGAAAGAAAGAAAGAAAGAAAGAAAGGGGGCCAGAAAAGGAATCAGTGGGCAAGGAACAGGAAGGGAGAGTGAATGATGGGAGCTGTTGGAGGGGAGGGAGTGGGTATGGATTTGATCAAAACACCTTATTTATATGCATGTATGAAATTCTCAATAAAGATTTTAGTTAAAAAAAACCCAAACAGACTACAACAGTTATCAAAGTTTATCATTTTAAAAGACCAGAAAAAAAGGTTGGAGGGGTGGATCAGTAGTTAAGTGCACTTGCTGATCTTGCAGAGTGTCCAGGTTCAGTTCTCAGCACCCATGTAGTAGCTCACAACCACCTGTAACTCCAGTTTCAGGGAATCCAATGCCCTCTATGATTTCTGCAGGCACACACACCTGTGTGAGTATACAAACATGCAGGCAAGCACACACACACACACACAAAAAATCTTCAGCTGGCTTGGTGGTGTGTGCCTTTAATCCCAGCACTTGGGAGGCAGAGGCAGGCAGATCTCCGTGAGTTCAAGGCCAGCCTGGTCTATATAGTGAGTTCCAGCTGCCCTGCCCTGCCACCAAAAAAAAAAAAAAAAATCTTCAGGGACTGGAGAGATGGCTCCATGATTAAGAGCACTGACTGCACTTGCAGGGGACTAGGATTCAATTCCCAGCACCCACATGGTGGCTAACAACTGTCTGTAACTCCAGTTCCAGAGGATGCGACCCTCTCTTCTGACCACTGCAGGCACTGAACAACACGGGTTCACTTACATACATTCAGGCAATACACTCATACACATGAAAATTAAAAAAAAAAAATCCTCAAAACAGGCATGGTGAGGCATGCCTTTAATCCCAGCTTAGCCTGGTTGACATAGTGAGTTCCAGGTCAGCCACAACTACATAGTGAAGCACTATCTCAAAAAATAAAAAGTCCAGAAAAAGTTTATCTTTAGACTTCTTATACTTTATATAAGAATAAAAAGAATGTTTAATTGTATAAAATAAATACACTTTTAAAGGGACAAAGTTTGAGGTCTGAAGAGATGGCTCAGGGCTTGTTAAGAGCACATATTGCTCTTGCAGAGGAACAAAGCATCCACACTGGGTGAGGCACAACTGCCTGTAACTCTAGTTCCAGGGGATCCAACGCTTGCTCTAGATTCTGCAGGTACCTGCATTCACATGCACACGCATGCATGCACGCACACACACACATACACACACACACAAGGAAAAAAAATCTCTATAAAATGGACAGTCTTATCATTTGTTCAAGTATGATTTCACAAAATATGTCCTAAGTCAGCCTATTAAAGTTTCTTAATTCTATCACTTTACCAGATATTAAAATGCAAAAATCTTAAAACAAGAATTCAAGTCAACTTTCCTCTATAGTTTTACAAGTAAACTTAGGAAAGATAGCACAAAGTTACCAAAAATTTACTCTAAAGATTGCAAAAGTAAAGAAAATGAAAGTGACAGATACTTACACTTGGTCTTTGGGTTTCCTGCAGCCATTTGAGAACATGGGTCAAAGAGAAAGTTTTAAAATAATTAAATATACTTTTGTCACAAAACATATTTAAACAAAATAGTTAAATTTGAATACAGTATCCAAGAAACTACTTCCCAGTTACTTCAATAAGCTGTTTGGAAGTTCTCATATTTTTCAACTTAATTTTTTTTAATTTGCATAGTTTCACTGAGATATAATCACATACCAGAAAATTCACTCATTTGAAATGTACAAATTAATGTATTTAGCATAATTATTGGGTTGTATAATTGTGAGTTTAGATTGAAAAATGAAGTTTATTGATATAATGTCTTAAGGGACCTGATCTTAGGTTCTCAGTGTCTGTATGGCAGGCACTTTACTGACTGAACTGTGTCCCTGGCGCAGATGTGAAACATAGGTTAAAACTGCTTTTGTAAAAGTATTAGGGGCTGAAGAGCCACTTCAGTGGTTCAGAGCACTTGCTGCTCTTGCAGAGGATCTGAGTTCAGTTCCTGGCATTCATGTCAAATGGCTCAAACCACCTGTAATTTGAGATCCAAGGGGATCTGACACCTCTGGCATCCTTGGGTACCTGTACTCATGTGCATATACCCACACATAGACACATACACATAAAAGTAAAATACATCTTTAATAAAAAGGGGTTAAACTAATTTTCAGTCATTTTTAATGAGTGCCCCTTTCACAGTAGCTTTCCTAAATACTGTGTTAACTTAAAAAAAAATCATTGGTAATTACTGAACTTTAAATTTCTTTTATTACCAGAAATCTTTATATCTTTATATCTGTGCATCAGTTTCTTTTCTTCTTCTGTGAAGTCTGATGTCATCTTGAAAATTAAGTTAAGTATTGTTCTAAACCTTCACCTTTACTATAAATAAAAAATGAATATTTCCTTAATAGCAAACACTTGACTTATTACAAGTAAGTCCTGCATAAGAGTCTCAGGAAATAGAAGTACAATTTACTATTATCATATAACAGGAGTAAAATAATGTTAGGCTGGCTATGTAGGCTTCAAACTTGCAACCCTTCTGCCTCAACCTCCTGTAGCCAAAGCTGGTCTTGAACTCCAAATCCTTCTGCCTCTACTTACCATTATATTGTTTTTAAAGGCAAACAAATAAATAAATAAATAAATACCAAAAAAACCCCAAAAACAAAACCCTTTCAGTCTTTTCTCATTTTTGCTTTTTAAATATTTTCTGAAAGTGATGACTGAATTTAACTGATTTTAAAAATTAGTTTTTTGGGCTGGAGTGATGGCTCAGTAAAGAGCACTGGCTGTTCTTGCAGAAGACCTGGGTTCAAATCCCAGCACGCACATGGTGGCTAACAACTGTAACTCCAGTTCCAGTGGATCTGATGCCCTCTTCTGTCCTCCAAGGGCACTGCACGACACAGATGCACTTACCCACACACAGGCAATACACTTATACACATAAAATAGAAATAAAAAATTAAATGTTAGTTATTAATGACTATTCCTTTTGATGAATAAATATATAAATAATAAGAAAGTAACTTTTAAGGTATCACAAAAGGATATAATAAGGGTTTTCTAGTAACAATGAAGCCATTCGGGCCTCCTTAATCATAGGACGAGCCATGAGTGTTCGCCGCCTCCAGTAATGCTAAGGAAAGAAAAGATGATATACTTAAACAAATACAATAACCCATTGCTATGTATTAGTGTCAACAAATGTTCTAGGTATTAAAATGTCATAATGTCCCAAATCTTACATGGTCTCCTGTTCCAGCCAGATGAATGCATACAGGTCTGTATTTGCTGCTCCATTCTTTAGGCACAATAAATTGGAACCTATAAAAAATGAAATTTTCTTTAAAGGGCTTTAGCTACAAGTCATATATATATATATATATGTTTAACTTCTTTTTGGTCTTTTTTTTTTGACAGGCTCTCCCTGTAGCCCTAGGTGGCCTGGAACTTGTTATGTAGACCAGGCTGCATCAATCTCACAGAGATGTGCCTACTTCCCCAGTGCTGGTATAAATGGTGTGCACCACTATGCCCAGCTTTTTAATTATTTTTTTAAAAATATTTTATTTCCAGGTGTGGTAGTGCACACTTTTAGTCTCAGCACTCAGGAGGCAGAGGCAGGTGGATCTCTGTGAGATTGAGGCCAGCCTGATCTACATAGCAAGTGCCAGGCCAGCTGTGATCCAGTCTCAAAAAGACCAAAAATTATTATTTATTATTATTATGTGTAAGAGTGTTTGCCTGCATGTAGGTAAGTGCACTCGTGTCATGCCATGACCTTGGAGGTTAGACAAGGGCATCAGATCCCCTGGAACTGAAGTTACAGACAGTTGTTAGCTGCCATGTGGATGCTGGGAGTGGAACCCAGGTCCTCTGCAAGAGCAGTCAGTGTTCTTAACTGCTTAGTCATCTTTCCAGTTCTTTTAAATTATTTTTGAGAGAGGGTTTTGCTACTATATAATTCAAGTTGGCCTGGAACTCATTAGGTATCCCAGGCTGTCCTCAAACTTGAGATCCTCCTACCTAAGCATCCTCTGTGCTGGGATTACAGGTGTGAACCATTATGCCTGGCTCTAAACTTCCAATTTTTAAGAATTTTATAATTAAATTACCTCTTTTCTTTTAGGGTGGGCCAGAGGACTTAATTTATGTATTTATTTATCTTGGTGTATGTATGTGTATGGGTGCATGTGTGTGCTATGGAGCACTGTGGAAGTCAGAGGAAAACCTGCAGAAATCAGTTCTTTCTTTCTATCATGTGGATTCTAGGAATTAAACTCATATTGTCAAGCTTGGTGGGAAGTGCTTTTACCCACTGAGCCATCTTGCTGGCCCACAATTAAATTATCTCAAAGAAAATATTTAAAATTTTGACATTAAGTTGTATTTATTTTGAATCCAAAAGTTACACAATATTATGAATTTGCTTTCTGTTAGAACATTAAAATATTCCACCAATATAACAAAATTTATTGTAATTCATCTTTAGGTTAATAGCACAACTGTATGAATACATAAAGTTTTTTATTTTACATCATCACTAAGATATATGATAGCCTTTTTAAATTTTTTTATTTTCAAGACAGGATCTCATATAGCCCAGGATAGTCTCAAACTCACTGTGAGTAGAGGATGACCTTGAACTCCTGATTCTTCCATTTACCCCCTAAGGGATGGGATTAGAGACTTATGATACCAAGATACTATGCCCAGCTCACATATAGCAGTCTTAATAATGAGTTAAGGCTTAGATATAGCTCTATCTTCTCTCTTCTTCTCCCAGAACTTTTCTCTTTTGGGACAGGATCTCACTAGTTCAGGTTGGCTTCAAGCTTACTATATAGCCCAAGCTGGACTCAATGTCAAGATGATCTTCCTGACTCAGCATCCTGCATGCTGGGATTACAAGGATGTACCATGACCATGCCTGGCTTGTCTGTTCCCTTCAAAAAAGAAATGTTTGGGTGTACAGTTGTTGATATGTAATAAAATAGTTTATATTTTTTATTTGTTTCTTTGTAATGTATGATAGCATATGATTCATTCAAATTTTGATACTTAATTCCAGGTCATTTGTGATGCTTGGAGGTAAAGTAAATATATACCAGAAAAAACAAGTGCATTGAATCTTCT
>NW_008329035.1:1251551-1271549 GCF_000622305.1 Nannospalax galili
CTCCTTCCTTCCCTCCCTCTTTCTCTCTCTCTTTCTCTCTTTCATTCATTCTTTCTTCACTATGATTTCTTTTTTTGTTATTGTTTTTGGAGACAGGATCCCATTGTGTAGCTCTGGCTATCCTGTAACTTGCTATGTAGACCAGGCTGGCTTCGAACTCACAGAGATCCACCTGCCTCTGCCTCCGAAGTGCAGAGATCAAAGGTGTGCACCATCACACTCAGCTATGACTTCTTTTTAAAAAATTCTTGTAAAAAATACATACAACAACATTTATCATTTTAATTTAAGTGTGCAATTCAGTGGTATTAAATACATTTGCATTTTTGTGGAACCACCTATTATTGATCATCAGAAAATTTTCATCTTCCTAAACTAATCTACTTTGCTTTTCAATTTCCTTAGCAGTTGGCAGAAGAAACCTCTCCTCCCTTAAGTTGCTTCTGTCAGGTATTTTAACAGAGATAAGAAAGCCACACAGAAACTACATTACATTCTACTAAAGCTTTGCATATGGAGTCTTGTCAGCTACATGAAAGGGAAAAGTATTCTACCCATGACACAGAAGTAGGACAGAAACAACAGGTAAGATGAGCTGGGCATGATGGTACACACTTGAATCACAGTTCTCAGGAGGCAGAGGCAGGAGGATTTCTATGAGTTCCAAGCCAATCACAGCTGCATAGTGAAACTGTTTTTAGAAAAAGATGAGATAAGGAATATCTTCTTGCTTCCAAAATTTCTTGAGGAAGACAGAAAGAACACATAGATTGGCTGAGGAAGTTCACAAGGTTTGTTTCCCCATAGAGGGAAAACAAAAGAAGAACATTTAAAGGGATACTAAGCATGATGTCCTTTGCCAATTCAACTCTAAGCAGTAAGAACTTAGCTATGATTGCACCCAGGAACTCAAAGCAGAAGTGGCTACCTGCATAAGACAGGGCCCATAAACATTCCAGCCTAGATGGAGAAAGGGCTCATAAGGCCCTATCCCTCCAGAGGAGCCACAGACAGTTAAAGGTAGAAAAGGGAGGCAGAGTCATAGTCCTCAGTGAAGTAGTCACTGGTACATTTCCCCGTCTCAAGCAATACCCTCCCCATGCTTATGTAGGCAACCCTAATTAAATGCAGCGGGATACACACACACACACACACACACACACACACACACACACACACCACTGAAAATAGAAGGGAAACTTAGGAAGAAGGGATTTAGTGAGATGGAGAAGGGCATAAGAAAATAATGGGTGCTGGAACATTGCAAAAAATATTATGTATATGTATGAAATTAAAAAAATTAAAAAAAAAGAAATTAGCTATGATAACACAAATGGGACGGAAACAACAAATGGACATTAACCATGCCAAACTTTTAGCATATTTTGGATATGAATAATTTTTAATAAGGAGCTAAACATCAGTTGCTGAATGAGCTTTATATACTAAGGTGAACAGAAAAGGCTTCTAATTCAAGAGCTAGAGTAGCAGCCAAATACAGATATGGAATATGGCTGCAGCAAAGGCAGATGCTATTTTGGTTTTTAGTACAACCACAAGAGACTGTAGACTGTGCAGAGGCTACTGTGGCAGAAGTGAAGGCAATTACATGAACGACTTATTGAATGTGGTATGGTATAGTCTTCAAACTAAAACTAGGGGATCGTTCCCCACAGAAATTAAAGGAGGGGGCTGGGGATATAGCTAAGCAAGCAGAGCACCTGCCTAGCATTTGCAAGGCCTTAGGCTCAATCTGAAGTACCACAGAAATAAAACACAGCAAAATTATATATATATATAGGCAATTACATGAACGACTTATTGAATGTGGTATGGTATAGTCTTCAAACTAAAACTAGGGGATCGTTCCCCACAGAAATTAAAGGAGGGGGCTGGGGATATAGCTAAGCAAGCAGAGCACCTGCCTAGCATTTGCAAGGCCTTAGGCTCAATCTGAAGTACCACAGAAATAAAACACAGCAAAATTATATATATATATATATATCAGTTAAGAGCATTTGCTGCCCTTGAAAGGACTTAAGTTCAGTTTCCAGCACCCCCATAGGGCAGCTCACAACTGCCTATATCTTCAGCTGTAGGGAGTCAGATGTCCCCTTCTGGCCTCTGAAGACACCTGTACACACACACGGCATACACTCACATACACATACATTTTTTTTTTTTTAATTTCTTTTTAAGACAAGGTTCCCTGTAGCTCCAGCTGGCCTGGAGCTCACTATATAGACCAGTGCTGGGGTTTAAGGCATGCACTAGCATGCCCAGCCACATAAATTTTTTAAAAACTTTTTAAAGAAGAAGAAAAAAAAGAAAGAAAGAAATTGAACAATTGGATTGGGGATATAGCTTGGTGGTAGGGCATTTGCTTCCCTAGCATGTACAAGGCCCTAGGTTCAATAACCCTCAGTACTGTAAACAAACCAATAAATTACCATCAACATAGGGAGAGCAGGCTTCCTAGTGTGGGCATTTATGTTTAGAATCAAATTTGCAATGGGGTGGGTGAAGGCAGCTCTCCTGCCTCTTAGCCATCTGTATCTAGTAAAAGTAAACTTTATCAGATGACATACACATCTTACATACTAAGAAACCAAAGTCAACCTCACTGTTCAGGAGAAATAAAACTTCACATAACAAAGAAACCCAAGCCAAACATCTATATGAAGCAAACCAATTCTTATATTAATCAACAACTAAGAGCTTTATACTTAAAGAAAAAAGTGCATGTGGAGTGGTAAAAATGAATAAACAGAAACAACTTGACATCTGCATGTTGAACATAAGACAGAACAAAAGAACTTTTTAAATATACCATTACGATGATAGTTCTATAGCCTGGAAGTTACTAAAAATTATTAAACTATACAGTTAAAATAGAGGCTGGGTATGGTGACAGAGGCCTTTAATCTCAGCACTGAGAAAGCAAAAGCAAGACGATCTCTGTGAATTTAAGGCCAACTTGATCTATATAGCAAGTTCCAGGTCAGTCAAGGCTATATAGTGAGACATCTGACAAAAAAAAAAAAGTGAAAAACTGAAAAAAAAAAAAAAAAAAAAACACAAAAAAAACCAAAAACCAACCATAGTTTTAACATATATCTCAAATTATATAACTAAAAATATCTGAATTCTTCTAATTTTTATCCCTACAAAAAATGGAAAACTCCCTAATTCATAAACAATAATAGTTTTTACAAGGGGAAAAAAAAGAGGGACTGGAAGATGGCTCAGCAGTTAACAGCACTGACTGCACTTGCAGAGGACTTGGGTTTGAGTCCCAGCACGCACATGGTGGCTAGCAACTATCTGTAACTCCAGTTACAGGGGGATCTGATGCCCTCTCCCATGTGCACTAACACACATGCAGGCAACATATTCATACATATAAAAAATAAATTTTTAAAAAATTAAAAATTTGGGGCTGGAGAGATGGCTCAGTGGTTAAGAACACTGACTGTTCTTGCAGAAGACCCAGATTTGAATCCCAGCACCCACATGGTAGCTAAGAACTGTCTGTAACTCCAGTTCCAGAGGATCTGACAGCCTCTTCTGTCCTCTGTGAGCATTGCATGACACAGGTGCACTTATTTACATGCAGGCATAACACTCATATACATAAAATAAAAATAATAAATAAAATATAAAAAAATTAAAAAAAAAAAAAACTGTCCTAGAGTGTTGGTAAGATGGCTTAGCTGTTAAAGGTGCTTGCTGCCAAGCCTGAGGAGCCCTGGAACCACAAACAAATAAATGTAAAAAAAAAAAGTCCTGGAAAAATAGGATAGAAAGCTTTTTATCTGCTCTTTTTTCATTTAAAAATTCTCTCATCTTCTGTTGGATTATTTTTTCTTATTCATTTATTTGAGACCTGATCATACTAAATAGCCTAGTTTGGCCTCGAGCTTGCAATCCTTTTGCCTCCACCTCTTACATGTTGGGATTTAAGCTGGTATGGTAGTGTATGTTGGAATCTAGGCTCTTAGAGGGAAGAGGCAGGAGAATGTGGCAAGTTCAAGGCCAGCTTGGTCCACACAAGAAGCTCCAAGTTATCTAGGGCTACATAGCAAGGCCCCATCTCTACACAAAACCAAAAACTACACATTGGGAATACAGGTACACATCACTATGTCCAGCTAGTTGGGTATGTTTTATTCTATTTATCGCTCTTTTTTTTTTTTTTTTTTTGGTCTTTTTGAAGCAGGGTCTCCCTGTAGCCCCAGCTGGCCTGGATTCACTATGGAGACCAGGCAGGCCTCCAACTCACAGAGATCCGCCTGCCTCTGCCTCCCGAGTGCTGGGATTAAAGGTGTGTGCTACCACACCTGGCTATTGATCTTTTTTTAAAAAAAATTTTTTTTTATTATATTTATTTTATGTGTATGAATATATTGTCTGCATTTGTGTAAGTGTACCTGTGTTATGAAATGCCTGTGGAGGTTAGAAGATGGCATCAGATTCTCCTGGAACTGGAGTTATCGATGATTGTTAGCTACCATGTGAGTGCTGGGAACCGAACCCAGGTCCTCTGCAAGAGCAACATTGCTCTTAACCACTGAGCCATCTCTCCAGTCCCGTCTCTTCTTTTTTTATTTTAAAGTATTTTTATTTATGTATGCCTGCTTGTCTCTTATGTGCAGCATGTGTGTGTGCAGTGCCCACAGGGGACAGAAGAGGGCATTGGATCCCCTGGAAAGGGAGTAATAGTTGATTGTGAGCTGCTGAGTATCTGATATAGGTTCTGGAAACCAAACACAGGTCTTCTGCAAGAGCATTAAGTGCTCAACCACAGCCATCTCTCATTCTTTCTCAATCTCTCTCTCTCTCTCTCTCTCTCTCTCTCTGTCTCTGTCTCTCTCTTGCTGTCTCTCTCTCACTCTCGCTCTCTCTCAGTAGCTGCTCTAGGATTTACCACATGCATTTTAACTTATTAGAATTTGTATTGTTCAGATTAACTTTGGCCAAATAATGAATGTAAGGGTTTAAAGAAAAAGGTCAAAGAATTCTAAGGCATACGAGACAAATTCAAAGAGAAACTATTAAGACTCTAAAGGTATAGAGAAATAATCTATTAGCTCTAACATCTTCCTAATAGAAATCTCAGAATAAGAAAGACAAAAGATGATGGGGCTGGAGAGATGGTTCAGTGGTTAAGAGTACTGATTGCTCTTGCAGAGATCCTGAGTTTGATTTCCAGCACCCACATGGTAGCTAACAACCATTTGTAGCTCCAGTTCCAGGGGATCTGACTCCTTCTCCTGACCTCCACAGGCACTGCATGACATGGGTGCACTGACCTACATGCAAGCAATATACTCATACACATAAAATAAAAATAATAAATTATTATTATTTTTTAAATCATTATTTTTTTAATTTTTAATAACTACATGATTAGAAGAAGCATTTCACTACAGATTTAACATACTCAGTAACACACCCCAGAGCAAGAGTACATCTCTTTCACAAGTGGGTGCAAGTTTCTAGGTTTTTTTTAAAGATTGGAATTGAATGTTTTTTCTTCCTTTTTTGACTTTTTAAGATACAATCTCACTATGTTATCCAGGTTTACCTGGAACTCACCCTGTAGCCCAAACTGGCTTTGAAATCGTATCCTCCTGCCTCTGCCTCCCACATGCTGGGATTACTGGTATATTCCACCACACCTGGCTTTGAAATTCATGTTTTAAATAAAATTTGAATATTAAATAATTTAAGGTTGCTTAAATTAATGCTGTCTTTACAAATATTCTAATTTGGGGCTGAAGAGATGGCTCCACAGTTAAGAACACTGGCTGCTCTTGCAGAGGACCTGGGTTTGATTCTCAGCACCCACAATACAGCTAACAATGGTCCATAACTCCAGTTCTGGGGGATCTGATGCCTTTTTCTGACCTCCGTGGGCACTACACAGGTGCACTTACATACATGCAGGCAATACACTCATACATCTTAAATAAAAATAGTAAATAAAATATTATTCTAATTCATGTATAATATTGACAAAAACATCTGCTGCAATGTGAGCATCCATAAAACTTATGACAATGCATGCATTACTTCACATCACACAGGGAGATGCACACTCTGTGATCCACACTCTATCACTACAGATAGATGATAATATAATCTTAAACCAGTAAAGAAAGAAAAAGAATGCTGGAAGTCCCTTACTTTATTTGTCTGGTCTACTTTTTCTCTGTCACAGTAAGAGCAGAACCTCAAAGAGACAGAATCATGAGTAATAAACCAACTTAAGGTAAGAAAACTGTCAGATAAGAGATATGTAAGGAAATTCACTATTAGGTTGTTAAAACAGGGGGAACAATAAAATTTAAACATGTACCACTGAGAATTAGGAAATTATGTTAGAGCCACAGTAGGGAATGCCAAGCAGCCATTAAAATGACAGACTACCCGATCCTTTAGCTTTAACTATCAACACAATCTAGTAACACATGGGAAAGTCTCAATGAAGGACTGTCTATATCAAGTTGGCCTGTGTCTATGTCTAAGGGGTATCATCTTGATTACATTAATTGAAGTGGGAAGGCCTGCCTATTGTGGGCAGTATCACTATCACTCCTTGGATTTGGGGTCTAGACTGTGTAAGTGTAGAAAGGGTGCAAAGAAAAGTAAGCAAGCATGCATTCATTTCTCTCTGCTCTTGACTGCAGATGTGACCAGGGGCTTTGAGTTCTTGTCTTGACTTTCCCAGCAATGATGAACTACAATCTGGAATTGTAATCTAGATTTTCTCCCCAAATTTCTTTTGTCAAAGTATTTTATCCAAGCAACAGAAATGAAATCAGGACAATACTTATTCACTGATTAGTTATGCCAAAAAAGGAGAAAATAAGTACTCTTGTATGTGAACACATAGGAAAAAAGATGATTGTATATACCTAAAACAGCTGTTTTCACTTCTTCTTGGAATTATCAATATTTTTTTCTTTCTCTTATTTGTATTTTGTTATGTCTTAATGCAATACTGTAAGTTATCAAAAACAATCACATGGGGAAAAGAAAACAAATGTCAACATGTATCACTTGGCAATTTCTAGTCCTCAAAATAATGCTTTAAGATTACACCTGCAGGGAGTGGAGAGACGGCTCAGTGGTTAAGAACACTGACTATTCTTGCAGAAGACCCAGGTTCGAATCCCAGCACCCACATGGCAGCTAACAACTGTCTGTAACTCCAGTCCCAGGGGATCTGACCTCCATGGGCACTGCACAACACAGGTGCACTTACCTACATGTAGGCAATACATGCATACAAATAAAATAAAAATAATTCTTAAAAAAGTAAAAAAAAAAAAAGATTACACCTGCAAACCAGGTATGCAGGCACATGCCTATAATCCTAGCACCTGGAAGACTGAGGCAGGAGACTTGAGAATTTTGAGGTTAGCCTGGGCTACATAGTGAGACTATATCTTCAACAGATTTTTTTTTTGTCTTTTTGAAACAGGGTCTCCCTGTAGCCCCAGCTACTATGTAGACCAGGCTGGCCTTGAACCCACAGAGATCCACCTGCCTCTGCCTCCTGAGTGCTGGGATTAAAGGCGTGCACCACCACGCCCGGTGCTTAACAGATTTTTTTAAAAAGATTAAAAAAATGTTACTGCAGAGATAAAAATTAGTTTTCCTATTCTTGTTCTTTTCATCAACTAGATAGAGCTTCCTTAACTCGAAGTAAATGTTGAATTATATTATTTCTTAGACTAAGTCAAGGACACAGTCTCTTCTTCCAGCATGCTAACCACATGCTTTATTACTCAACTATACCTCCAGCCCTTCCTCTTCTCTTTATACCTACAGGATTTTCCAGCCAAGGCTAAGAATCTACAAGAGCAGACAGATCTAAGGTATGAATGATGGTGTATAGAAACCTGAAATTTCTTTCCCTTCTATGTTCTTTAGTATACAAGCTAAAGAGCTACAAGTTTACTTAAGGCGTTCCCTGCGCCCCATTTTTTATTATTTTTATTTTATGTGTATGAGCGTATGAGAGTATTGCCTGCATGTAAGTGAGTGCATCTGTGTCGTGCAATGCCACAGAGGTCAGCAGAGAGTTTCAGATTCCCCTGGAACTGGAGTTAAGGATGGTTTGTAGCCGCCATGTGGGTGCTGGGAATTGAACTAGGGTCCTCTACAAGACAGTCAGTGCTCTTAACCGCTGAGCCATCTCTTCAGCCCTTAAGGTGTTTTTTTATGTATATGAGAGTAATGCCTGCATATGCGTAAGTGCACCCATGTCATGCAATGCCTGCTGATGTCAGAAGAGGGCATTGGATCCCCTGTAGCTGGAGTTAGGATGGTTGTTAGCCATATGAATGCTGGAAATTGAATCTGGGTCCTCTGCAAGAGCAGTCAGTACTCTTAACTGCTGAGCCATCTCTCCAACCCCTGACTTAAAGCTTTTTTTTTTTTTTTGGTCTTTTTGAGACGGGTCTCCCTGTAGCCCCAGCTGGCCTGGAACTCACTATGTAGACCAGGCAGGCCTTGAACTCAGAGATTCACCTGTCTCTGCCTCCCAAGTGCTTGGATTAAAGGTGTGTGCCACCATACCTGGCTGACTTAAGTCTTTTTATAGTCACTGCATATGATTCTGATTCCTCATTTTGCTTAGTCCTTTTTAATAACTATGAGATAAGCATTGTTATTCCTACTTCATAACATGGTTCAGAGAGCCAGTTAGTAATGGAGCCAGGATTTGATATGGACCTGTTTAGTGCCAAAGTCCTGGTTCTTTGGACTGCATGATACTTCTTGCATTTTATTCTGAAGTTATTAAAAGAAAAAAAAAATACCCTAAGCTTTTAAATAATACCTCAGAACAAAGAAATAATACTGACTACAACAGTCAAAAAGTGCACTTATGTTAGTTCTCATTTTATAGGTTAATTTGGGCTATGAATTTGGGCTATGAATTTACTTGAATTTTGTCAGGGACCCAATGCAGTCACACAGCTTAAGCAGGCTCCATTATAGAATATTCCTTTGTCACTAAAGGATCTTCAGGCATATACACATTTAAATCACTGCTACTGCAAACAAAAATCTGTTTTGAGATAGGATCTCACTCTTTAGTATGGGCTGGCCTGAACTCACTTTATTAGTCTAGGCTGGCCTTGAACTTGCAGCAAACCTCTTGCCTCAGCCTCCTGAATGCTAAGATTATGAGTCAACACACTTGGTTTACAAACAAAAATCTTAAATGATAAACCATGCATCAGAAGGAGAAAATAATTTATCAATAATGTAGAAAAAAGTATATTGTACACTTAAAATCTTTATTTATCATCTATGTTATATGTATGAGTGTTTTGCCTGCATGTGTGTAAGTGCACCCATGTCGTGCAAAGTCCATGGAGGCCAGAAGAGGGTGTCAGATCTCCTGGAATTGGAGTTACGGACAGTTGTTAGCTGTTATGTGGGTGCTGGGAATCAAACCTGGGTCCTCTGGAGGAGCAGCCAGTGCTCTGAACCAGTGAGTCATTTCTCCAGTCCCCTATTGTACATTTTAAATAAACAAAATTAGGTAAAGCACAAAATAGAAAACCAGAGAAAGACCTAGTTTAAATACTGATTTATAATTTAAGTAACTTTAAAAACCCATTTATGAGAATGGAGGATGGGGAGATGGCTCAGTGGGAGGACTTGAGTTTGGATTCCCAGCACCCATATAACTTAAGTCAGGTGCAGCTCTGTGTACTTATAACCTCAACTGAGGGAGCAGAGACAGGAGGATCACTGGGGATTACATCTTGCCACCTGCCAGATGATCCAAAACTGAGTTCAGTAAGAGACCCTATCTCAAAAAAAAATTATGTGCAGAGCAATACGGGAAGATACCCAGCATCCACCTCTGGTCTCCACACATACAAACAAGTACACTCACACCAGAGAATGGGTTATAATACACCTCTACTACCTGTGATGAAAGTTTCAACCAAGCAAAGTCAGGAGTAGTGGTGCAAGCACCTGCAGGTCAAAGTAGTAGGATTATGAATTCCAGGCTGGTCAGGACCACAGAGCAAGACCCAGTCACAAACAAACAAACAAACAAACAAACAAACAAACAAACAATCCAAAAAGTCAAGTGTCAACTATGAAGGGCATTTTAGAATACTGATGTACTAATTACAAATCACCCTGAGCAGCTTTGCCAAGGAAAACCTATGTCAGCTACATAGTCTAAATTACTCATGTTCTTTTATTTCTTCACTCAAAGCCTTTTCTTCCTATTATAGAAGTATATGCACACTATAGAAATTTAGGCATGTGCTCTACCAATGAGCTACATATAGCCAGAGTTGTAGGAAATTTAAAAATGAAAAATTATTTTTGGTTTTGGTTTGAGACAGGGTCTCCCTGTAGCCCTACTAGGCCTGGAACTCACTATGTAGACCTCACTGACCTTGATCGCACAGAGATCTGCCTGCCTCTGCCTTCTGAGTGCTGGGATTAAAGGCATACACCACCATAGCTGTCCTTAAAACTGAAATTATAATTTATTCATTGTGTGTGTGTGTGGGGGGGTTATATTGGTGGTGGTCAGAGGACAACTTTTGGGAGTTCTCTCTACCATGTAGGTCCTGGGAATTGAATTCAAGTCACCAGGCTTGGCAACCATGTATTAGTCAGGGTTCTCCAAAGAAACAGAACCAGTAGAATGAATATATATGTTTAGAGATTTATCAGCTTAGCACACAGGATAGAGTCTGAGTAGTCCAACAATGGCTGCGCCACACTGGAGAGGCTGAGAATCCGTAGTTGCTCAGTCTACAAGGCTGGAGGTCTCAGCAGTCCCAATCTGGCACTGAAGGTCTGACGAATTCCAAAAGATCAGCTAGTCTTCAGTCTACAGCAGCAAGAGGAACTCACCAGCGAGAGAGAAGGCAAGCAGCAAGAAGCCTGGTGTTCTCCTCTACCTTGGCCTTTTATACTGGCTGCCATCAGAAGGTAACACCCACATTTCGGTTGTGTCTTCCAGCTTCAGATGATCCAATCAAGAAGATCACTTTCATTTCAGTTAATCCCAGATCCAGTCAAGTTGACACCCAGGATTAGCCATCACAGGGGGTTATATTGGTGGTGGTCAGAGGACAACTTTTGGGAGTTCTCTCTTTCTACCATGTAGATCCTGGGATTGAATTTAAGTCACCAGGCTTGGCAACCAATACCTTTACCCACAAAGCCATCTCATCAGCCCCAAGAAGTAAAAATTTAAAACCCAAACTCTTCACTAAGAGATGAGCAGAGCTGGCACAGAACTACATAGCCTTTGGAAATGTTTCTATGTGACAGTGTGCATGTTTGGGGGTTAATGAAAATGAAACTATCATTTATGTTGCCTGGTTTATTTGTATGTTTTGAAAGGGTCTCGCTGTGTAGCTCAGGCTGGCTTCGAGCTCATAGAGATCCTACCCTGCCTCCCAAGTGCTGGGATTAAAGGAGTGTCCCACCACACCAGGCACTGTTGCCTTCTTAAATTCTCATATGAGGTGACCACATTTCCATGCCAGTAACAATATGCATCCTATTAGTAATTAATCACGACTATGAACCTTGAGGTAACTGCACATGCTTTGTAAGCACAAGTAGTGTTTCAGTAAGGACCTTATCCATGTGGCACTCAAGATTCTCACTATTTACCAACCTAGATTTCAGAACAGAGTCTTACCTTGCAATAACAGATTCAACTGGCATGATGCCAGGCACATAGTGGGCCATAGGAGAAACAAAGTGTCCATCTAGGATCTTACAGTCTGACTGCTCTTCAACCTAAAAGAAATGAAAATCAAGGTGTATGTAAACCAACTAACATATTAAGATATCAAGATATCACAAAATTTTCTTCTGTCCTTTTAAATTTATTTGTTTTTATTTATATGTAGATAAGTGTTTTGCCTGTATGTAAGTGCATCCATGCATGCAATGCCCATGAATGGAAGAAAAGGGTGTTCGATCCCTGGTTGGAGCCCCTGGAACTGGAGTTACAGACGACTGTTAGCTGCCAAGTGGGGGCTGGAAATAGAAGCCAGGTCCTCTGCAAGCACTGCCCTGTGCTCTTAACCTCTGAGCCATCTCTTCAGCCCCTCATGAATCTTCTTTTTCTCCTAGTAAAAAAATCCACTTGGTAACACATGGTAGTGCATGCCTCTAATCCCAGCACTTGGGAGGCAGAGGTAGGCAGATCTCTGTGAGTTTGAAGTCAGCCTGGTCTGCAAAGCAAGTTCCATAGTTCCAGACCAGCCAAGGCTATAAAATGATACCCTATCTCAAAAAAAAAAAAACAAAAACAAAACAAAACAAAAAAAACATTCCATTCCCCCTCTTCTGGAGAAACATGGGATCTTGTACATAAGCCTTGTTGCTCTTATCTACAGGAGCTCTGCCACTGCAGAATGTGAGCCACATCCTCAGCATCAAACTTTTTTTCCCTTGTGTTTACTGTTTCCTTTTAGGCCCGTTGTGCTTTTTTTTTTTCCCCATCAAAAATGTGTTTTTACTTATGACTATTTACAGCTTCGTATTCATTTAAATAATGTCATGGAACTGATACCTTCTTAAATATTTCATTCTTTTCTTTCAAACTCTTCCATTTACATTTATCTTACATGGAATTACCCATTGTACCTTTTAAAGACAGCTTCTATATATACCTATTTATCTTCCTTTTACACATATTGTCTAGTTGGGAAAAT
Source organism: Nannospalax galili (assembly GCF_000622305.1). NCBI lineage: Eukaryota > Metazoa > Chordata > Mammalia > Rodentia > Spalacidae > Nannospalax > Nannospalax galili. The sequence goes on from NW_008329035.1 coordinate 1,264,283, forward strand.
AAATAATAAATCAAATTCATACACTGGTAGGCAATATCTCAAAATAAAATACTAGTTGAGGGAATTCAGTAAGACTGGGAGTTTAGTTCAGTGATAGACTGACTACTTACGTAGCAAGCACGAGACCCTGGGTTCAATCCAATGTACCACAAAAACAGAAATAATAACATTCACAAACAGAAATCAAAAGCACAATTTACAAGCAGTAATAATTTAGCACACTCTTAAGCAGATATCAAATATGCTACAGTGGTTTTGATATCACGCTACCTTCTAATATATTAAATAAGGAGAAACAGGTTTTCTATGTACAGTAAAAGTAACTGTACTCAGATGTGGAGGCACATGTGATCATTGCTACACTTGGGAAGCTGGGGCAGGAGGCTCACAAGTTCAAAGTTAGTTTGGATTCTATAGCAAGGTCCTAGCTCAAAAAATCTAAACAAAAAAGAAAAGGTGATTTTGCTGACATTCAATACTTAAACTTCTTTTTTAAGTAGAACTTTTTTTTTTTTGTCTTTTTGAGACAGGGTCTACCTGTAGCCCCAGCTGTCCTGGAATTCACTATGTAGACCAGGCTGGCCTTGAACTCACAGAGATCTGCCTGCCTTTGCCTCCTGAGTGCTGGGATTAAAGGCATGCGCCACCACGCCTGGCTGTAGAATTTATTTTTAAGTTAAAAACAACAACAAAAAACCAATTGCAGTACATTGAGCTCCATAGAGACAAGTGCTGGGGCAAGTGAGAGCTGTATGGGCACTGGGTGACTCTGTGCCTCCCTGAGGAAAAACAACTAAACATGGGCAAAGGAGATCCTAAGAAGCCAAGAGGCAAAATGTCATCAAATACATTTGAGAGACCTGAGTGACTCCATCATAAAACTTCCATGGGATTGACCCAGTCCTGAGCCCTGTTCCAGGAAAAAAACCACACACACAAAAAAAGTATACTTGGAACAGATAGAGAACAACTCCCCCACCAACGGTCAATTAACCAGGGATAGGAAAGTACTAAAAGTGCAGATGTCTTTTCAGATTTCCTGAAGCCAGCAGTTTATGGTTTGGCACTGGGCTGTAACCAATCAGATGCTTGCCAGACTGGAGACCCCCTACTCCCCTATTTGCTGAACTTGCTGAACTACACCTATAAAAACCTCTGTCTCCCAAAGCAAGGGGTCTCACATCTGAGATCCGTTGGGTTGGTGACAGAGTGGGCCCAAACTTAAGCTTGTAACAATAAAAAACCCTGTGTGTTTGCATCAGGTTGGCTCCTTGGTGGTCTTTGGGGTCTCGTGAACTGGGCACATCTTGGGGGCTCATCTGGGATCCCCAAGACGCCCCCCAGGACCCCTGCACCGGAGGGTTCCTGGCTGGCCAGTAAGTGTCTGTTTCTAGTTGTGCTTGTCTGTGTCTGTCCTAGCTTTTGTTCTGAGCCTCGAGGCAAACTTGTGAACAGTGTGATCAGGAGCAGTTGGAGCGGACGCGCTGGATGACCATGACCACAGAGGTCTGGAAGACGTTCCAGACCCCGGCAGAGGGGACGGAGGGCCCTGGACTCTGTTGATTTCTGTGAAAGGACAAGGCGGGTCACTCCCGCGGCACAGCAGTTTGCCGCTGTCCTACTTTCAGTTTTTCTTCTGCATGAGCGGGGGAATTTGCTATGTGGCCTTCTATGTGTCTTTCTGGCTCTCTGTTTTGTCTTTGGTTATCTATTTCTCTGTGACTGAGGTGGACACAATGGGACAGATTCCCTCTACACACCTGGACCTGGTTCTTGCACATTTTGGAGAGGTTAAGACTCAAGCCCATAACCTCTCTGTTGTTGTCAGGAAGAATAAACTACTTTCTGCAGGTCTGAATGGCCCACTTTCAACATGGGATGGCCCTTGGAGGGGACCTTTGATCCCACTGTCATTAACGCACTTGAGAAAATTATTCTTCAACCACATGTGGGATGCTTGGATCAAATATCATACCTAGTGGTCTGGGGAGATGTAGTTAATAACCCCTCCTCCTTGTGTCAAGTCTTTTCTTCCTTTACAGAAAACTGAGGTGCTGACAGCTGCAGAACAACCCAGAAAGCACCTAAGCCTGAAACCAAACCATCAGTACTGTCACTGTACCCTGCCTTACAGGGCAGCACAGAAGAAGATCTAATTTTTCCTCTCCCTCCTTATCCACCTCCTCCACAGGAGGTACACCCTCCGGAACCAGCACCCCTGGTGCCAGATTCTTCACAGGCACAGGGGGGACCGGCTCAGGGGACTAGGAGTGGAAGGGCAGCAACACTGGAGGGTCCAGACTCTACTATTCTACTCCTCAGAGTCGCCAGCCCCACAGATGAGGCTGGTACCCAGCTCCATCACTATTGGCCATTCACCACTAGTGACCTTTACAACTGGAGGACCCAGAATGCTCCCTTTTCTAAAAATCCTAAGGAGCTTATTAATTTATTAGAAACTGTCTTATTCACACACCAACCCACTTGGGATGACTGTCATCAATTATTACAGGTCCTGTTTACCACAGAGGAAAGGGAATGTATCCAAACAGAAGCCAGGAAATTAATTCCCAGCAATACTGGTGTCCCTCCTACTGACCCGACACTGATTGATGCTGCCTATCCACTGACCTGGACTGATTGAGATTATAATACTGCAGAAGGTCAGGAGAGGCTTCTGGTTTACTGCCAGGCTCTGTTGGCAGGTCTCAAAGCAGCTGCCCATAGGCCAACTAATTTGGCAAAGGTATACAATATTAGTCAGGAACTAAATGAAAGCCCAGCTGCATTCTTGGAGTGAACAATGGATGCCTTCCGCAGGTACACTCCATTAGACGCAGCGGCCAAAAATAATTTAGCGGCAGTGGCCATGGCTTTTATTAACCAGTCGGCTCTGGATATTAAAAAAAAGCTCCAAAAAGTAGAGAGACTGGGTAAAAAGAGCTTAAAGGATTTAATAACTGTGGCCGAAAAAGTGTATAATAATAGGAATAGTACAGAAAAAAAACAGATAAAGGCAGAAAGGAGGCAGAACAAGGACCTGGCAAGGATCCTGCTGGCTGTCACTGCAGATCCAGAGGACCCGCGGAGGCGTCTGAGACCCGATAGCGTCGGGGAAAGGAGTCTCTTGCAGTATATGGATGACATACTTGTAGCGGCAGACAGCCAAGAGGCTTGCATGGACGGCACAGAATGCCTGTTGCAGATGTTGGGAAGCCTGGGCTATCAGGCCTCTGCTAAAAAGGCCCAAATATGCAAACAACAGGTCCAATACTTGGGCTATATACTCAAAGAAGCTCTACTGGTAAAAGATGCTGACAAACTGACTTTGGGCCAGAAGGTGACCATCACACACCACATGCAATTAAAGGAGTTTTAAAGCAGCCCCCAGACAGATGGCTAAGTAACGCTTGTATAACTCATTATCAGGCATTACTTCTTAATCCTGCTAGAATCACCTTTCAGGTATCAGTTGCCCTGAATCTAGCCACACTCTTGCTGGACCCAGACTTGGATGCCCCCCTGTATGACTGTGCCGGAATCCTGGCCCATGTCCATGGTACCCGATCAGATTAGAGAGATACCCCGTTATCTGATGCTGAAGTAACCTGGTTCACTGACGGGAGCAGCTTTGTCCAGGACGGCAAGAGATATGCAGGGGCAGCTGTAGTATCATTAACTGGCATCATTTGGGCAGAGCCTCTGCCCACTGGCACTTTGGCCCAAAAGGCTAAACTTATTGCCCTAAGGTGTTGATATTAGAAAAGGACAAAAAGCTTAATGTGTATACAGACAGCCGATATGCCTTTTCCAGTGCACATGTTCATGGGGCAATATATCGGGAACGGGGCTTATTAATGGCAGAGAGAAAGATTATCAAAAATAATAAAAAAAAATCCTAACATTGTTAAAGGCTCTCTGGCTGCCAAAGAAATTGGCAATTATCCACTGCCCAGGTCATCAAAAAGGGGACGATCCAATTTCCCAAGGAAACAATCAAGTGGATCAGGTGGCTAAATAAGCTGCCCTCCAAATTAACTCAACCTTGGTCACCAGCTAATTGACCCAGGTGACCCAAACTTCCCCGAAAAGCCCAAATACACTGGGGAGGACCTGAAATGGATAAAGGGACTGCCGAGGACCCAATGCCTGGAAGGAAGGTGGAGGTCAGCAGAAGAAAAGCTGATCTGGAAAAATTAGGAAAACAAATGTTGACAAAAATACACCGTTCTTCCCACATGGGCATCAAGAGGATGCAGGACTTAATTTGGCATGCCAAAGTAAAAATCAAGGACTCTAATTTAAAGATTAAAGACATTGTCAATGGCTGTAAAGCTTGCCAACTCACTAACGTGGTGCCAAATATTAAAAACTCAGGAATCACACTTCAAGGGAGAAAATCCAGAGCCTATTGAAAAAACGGATTTCACTGAAGTAAAACCTGGCAGGTACAGATACCGTTATTTGCTAGTCTTTGTAGATACTTTTTCAGGATGGATTGAAGCCTTCCATAATAAACATGAAATGGCTCAAATGGCGGCAAAGAAACTGTTGGAAGACATCCTCCCCAGGTACAGATTTCTACAGATGATAGGGTCAGATAATGGACCAGCTTTTGTGTCCAAGGTAAGTCAGAGTCTCGCCACAGTTCTGGGGATTGACTGGAAACTACATTGTGCTTAAAGACCTCAGAGTTCAGGACAGGTAGAGAGAATGAATAGAACTCTGAAAGAGACCTTAACTAAATTGACCTTAGAGACTGGTGGTGACTGGGTGACTCTCCTTCCATTCGCACTCTATTGACTGTGGAACTCCCCTTACCAGATGAGATTAACTCCCTTTGAGACCATGTTTGAAATGCCCCCTCCCATTATCCCTAACCTCCGCCCCAGAGTTCAGGACAGGTGGAGAGAATGAATAGAATTCTGAAAGAGACCTTAACTAAATTGACCTTAGAGACTGGTGGTGACTGGGTGACTCTCCTTCCATTCGCACTCTATTGACTGTGGAACTCCCCTTACCAGATGAGATTAACTCCCTTTGAGACCATGTTTGAAATGCCCCCTCCCATTATCCCTAACCTCCTTGGCAGAAATGGTTCTGCAGAACCGGAGAGGCTTAGATCTGTTGTTCTTGCAGCAGGAAGGCCTCTGTGCTGCCCTTAAAAAATTGTTGTTTTTATGTAAATCATGCTGGGGTCGTCAAAAAAATCCCTGGCCAAGGTTAGAGAAAGTCTGGCTTGAAGAGAGAACAAATACAGGGCTAAACAAGGATGGTTTGAATCCTGGTTCAATAGCTCCCCTTGGTTGACCACTTTGATTTCAACCTTACTCGGACCCCTCCTCATTCTGATTATGCTCTTGACTTTTGGACCTTACATTTTAAATAAATTGGTAGCTTTTATAAAATAGCAGCTGGGAGCTATACAGCTAATGGTAATGCAAACCCACTATCAGTCCCTCCAGAGTCTGGGTAATAAAAAACATGAGATGAGGGGGCACCCATGATTGGCCCCCCAAGATACTAGTCAGAGGGGGGAGTGAGAGACCTGAGTGACTCCATCTTGGATAAAACCTCCATGGGACTGACCCAGCCCTGAGCCCTGTTCTAGAAAAAACCACACACACACAAAAAGTATACTTGGAACAGATAGAGAACAACTCCCCCTCCAGTGGTCAATTAACCAGGGACAGGAAAGTGCTAAAAGTCCAGGTGTCTTTTCAGATTTCCTGAAGCCAGCAGTTTATGGTTTGGCACTGGGCTGCAACCAATCAGACGCTTGCCAGGCTGGAGACCCCCTACTCCCCTACTTGCTGAACTTGTTGAACTACACCTATAAAAACCTCTGTCTCCCAAAGCAAGGGGTCTCATATCTGAGATCTGCTGGGTCGGTAACAGAGTGGGCCCAAGCTTAAGCTTGTAATAATAAAAAACCCTTGTGTGTTTGCATCAGGTCGGCTCCTAGGTGGTCTTTGGGGTCTTGCGAACTGGGTACAACACATTCTTTATGCAAACTTGCTGGGAGGAGCACAAGAAGAAGCACCCTGATGTTTCCATCAACTTCTCAGAGTTTTCCAAGAAGTGCTCAGAGAGGTAGAAGACCATGTCTGCCAAAGAAAAAGGAAAGTTTTAAGACATGGCAAGTGTGGACAGGCTTGTTATGAAAGAGAAATGAAAACCTCTACCACTCCCAAAGGGGAAACAAAAGATATTCAAAGATCCCAATGCACCCAAGAGGCCTCCTTAGGCTTTCTTCTTGTTCTGTTCTGAGTATCACCCCCAAATTAAAGGAGAGCATCCCGGCTTATCTATTGGTGATGTTGCAAAGAAACTGGGAGAGATATGGAACAACACTGCTGCAGATGACAAGCAGCCTTATAGGAAAAAGGCCACTGAGCTGAAGGCGAAATATGAAAAGGATATTGCTGCCCACAGAGCTAAAGTAAAACCTGATGTTGTGAAAAAGGGCCTTGTCAAGGTTGAAAAGAGCAAGAAAAAGAAGGAAGAGGAGGAAGATGAAGAAGACGAAGATGAGAAGATGATTATGATGAATACGTTTGTTCTAGCAAAGTTTTTTTTCTTGTCTATAAAGCATTTAACGCTCCCCCTCCCCGTACACAACTCACTCCTTTTAAAGAAAATAGAAATTTAAGGCTGTGTAGTATTTGTTTTTAAACTGTACATTTTAAAAAATATATATAGTTAACACACTACCAAATATATCTTTAGATAGCCCTGTCCTGGTGGTATTTTCAATAGCCACTAACCTTGCCTGGTACAGTACAGGGGCTGTAAACTGGCATGGGAATTTAAAGTGGGTTTTTGTTGGTGCACAGCACAGATTAGTTATATGTGGGGATGGTAGTTTTTTTCATCTTCAGTTGTCTCCAATGCAGCCTATACGAAAATAATTGTTCTGTTAACTGAATACCACTCTGTAAAGGCCAAAAAAAAAAAAAAAAAAAAAAATGCAGCTGTTTTGTTGACATTCTGAATGCTTCTAAGTAAATACAAAAATTTTAATTACCCCCCCCCACCTATTTCAGGTCAAAAGTTAAAATCAAAGTAATAGAAAAGTATCACATATTTTCACTACAGTACCCCATCCGTATCAGTGGCATGAGTTGTATACATCCCCTCTAGAACTTTTTATTTTGGTCTGTATACATTAGTAAGCTGCCTTCCTTCCTTCCTTCCTTCCTTCCTTCCTTCCTTCCTTCCTTCCTTCCTTCCTTCCTTCCTTCCTTCCTTCCTTCCTTTCTTTCTT
>NW_008329035.1:1271645-1272975 GCF_000622305.1 Nannospalax galili
ACCATTTTTTTTTTTTTTGAGACAGGGTCTCCCTAGAGCCCCAGATAGCCTGGAACACACTATGTAGCCCAGGCTGACCTTGATCTTACAGAGATCTACCTGCCTCTGCCTCCAGCATGCTGGGTTTAAAGGCATATACCACCAGCTAACCCACTATTTTTTTTTAAACTAATATTGTAGCCACTGTGAAAATATCATCTATTTAACAATTCACTCCGCCCCCAAATGATTAAAATGTTATTTTGGGAGCTAGAAAGATGGCTCAGCCTTGCTCTTCTTCTAGAGGGCCTGGATTCAGTTCCTAGAATCCACATGACAGCTAACAACCATCTATAATTCCAGTTCCATGGAACCCAACACCTTCCTCTGGCCTCTGCAGGCAGTGTACCATATGTGGTACACTTGATATACATGCAGACAAAACAGGTTGGTGTGGTGGTGCACATCTTTAATCCCAGCACTGGGGAGGCAGTGGCAGGAGGATCTCTGTGAGATAGAGGCCAGCCTGTTTTACATAGCAAGCTCTAGACCAGCTGGGGCTACAGGAATGCCCTGTCCTAACAAACATGCAGGCAAAACACTAATACACATACATTTTTTTTCACACCCACTTCCCAGATAGCACCCAAGGAGGATCTCTGTGAGATAGAGGCCAGCCTGTTTTACATAGCAAGCTCTAGACCAGCTGGGGCTACAGGAATGCCCTGTCCTAACAAACATGCAGGCAAAACACTAATACACATACATTTTTTTTCACACCCACTTCCCAGATAGCACCCTCCCATAGCCTCCCTCCCCCCACTAGAGCCCTTATACTCTGATATCCCCACTACTGTCTGCTGTGTTGTCAGTACCCCCAGCCATTCCCCACTACTTGCCCTTCTGGTGAATCTAGTCAGCCTATCTAGAGGTCTTTGTTCTAGGAGGGTCAGCTGTTCCTCATCTAACAGCAATCAGTTGTCAATATTCCTTTAGATAAGATTGGGGTCTGCTGTTCATTTTCCCAGTTCTATGCTGGGTTACAACCTGGAAATCCCTTTGGCCACCCTGGACAACAACTCAAAAGAAAGTATCACTTTTCTTGCATTGTTCCTTGTTATGTAGCCTTTAGCTATACATATGGACTCTTATGAAATTATATTGGCCCCTTTAATCTTTGGTTATACTTTCCTTTGGGGTGTTTAAGGCCATACAGTTGGACCAGATAAACGAATTTATTTTGACTCTTAAGGTCATTTGAGGATCTGTTCCTCGGGGATCACATGGGCTTGGGAGGAGCCCCTGGCTCCTTTCTTTTACCAGTTCTGCCTATGTGAAGATAAGTCAAACG
>NW_008329035.1:1274128-1278254 GCF_000622305.1 Nannospalax galili
TTACTGTCCACTGTGTTGTCAGCACCCCAGCCAATCCCCACTATTTGCCCTTCTGGTGGATCTAGTTAGCCTATCTAGAAGTCTTTGTTTTAGGAAGGTCAGCTGCTCCTCATCTAGCAGCAATCAGTAGTCAATATTCCTTTAGATAAGGTTGGGGTCTGCTGTTCATTTTCCCAGTTCTATGCTGGGTTACAATCTGGGAGTCCCTTTGGCCACCCTGGCCAACAACTCAAAAGAAGGTATTGTCTGTCTGGCATTGTTGCTTGTTATGTAGCCTTTGGCTATACATATGGACTCTTATGAAATTATATTGGCCCCTTTAATCTTTGGTTATACTTTCCTTTTGGGTGTTTAAGGCCATACAGTTGGTCCAGATAAACCAATTTATTTTTACACTTAAGATCTGTTCCTCAGGGGTCACATGGGCTTGGGAGGAGCCCCTGGCTCCTTTCTTTTACCAGTTCTGCCACATACATTTTTAAAAAATGTTATTTTAATAACACTATGAAGATCGTACACAAAGCAGTTCTGTTTGGTATATCTCACTTATTATGCAGCCCAGGATGGCCTGATCCTACTGGTTTTATTTCCCCAGTTACTGGGATTACAGATATAAGCCACCATGCCTGGCTGGGATTTTTTTTGGGGGGAGTGGGGGTTAAGACAGAGTTTTACCATAAAGCCCTAGCTTTGAATTTTCTGAAACTATAGGCATGTGCCACCAAGCATGACTTCTTCATTAGGTTCCAATCAGCCTGTATTTTATTTTTATTTCTGCACCAGAATCTTAGTACATTAGCAAGTGCAGCTTCACAGTACTGATACACAGTTGCACTTATCTCTCTGTAGCATTCTTCCTTGTCAGACGATTCCTAATTGAATCCTCCTCTATTTCCCCCAAAATACAGATGTTTTTAAAGTTCTATACTGTGCATCTTTTTTTTGAAGACAGTCTCGGGGCTGGAGAGATGGCTCAGTGGTTAAGAGCACTAGCTGCTCTTGCAGAGGACTATGGTTCGATTCCCAGCACCTACATGACGGCTAACAACTGTCTTTAACTCCAGTTCCATGGGGGCCGACGCCCTTTTCTGACCTCCACGGATACTGCATGACACAGGTGCACCTACCTACATGCAGGCATTACACACATACACATTAAAAAAAAAAAAAAAAGACAGAGTCTTATGTAGTTCAAGCTGGCCTTGAACTCACTATAAAGCTAAGGCTGTCTTTGAACTTCTAATCCTCCTGCCTCTACCTCCCAAAACCTGTGATGTCCTGGTGTTGTGATATGAGATTATATATATATATATATATACCTATGATATAATGTATATAACGTATGGTCGTACTAGGTTTTATGTGATGCTGGGGATTGAGCCCAGGGATCTGAGCATGCTACTGTAAGCACTGTACCAACAGAGACACATCCAAGGCCCCTAAATTTTTTTGTTTTGTGTTTTGAGAGAGGGTCTTACTATGTAGCACTGGCTGGCCTGGAACTCATAGATATCTACCTGCCTCTGTCTCCCAGGGACTGGAATTAATGGTGTGGGTCACCAAGTCTGGCCCAGGCACCTAAATTCTATACTGATTAATTGGAACTGCATTTGGGTTTTTAAAAAAATGCTTAAGGAAAACTAAATCTGTAAGGTATTAAAATTTTAATCCAAAAATTCTTTCCATTTAATTTTTTTGAGCCCAGTGAACACAGATTCATTAATGAAAAGTAGGAAAGAGTTCCTAGGAGTAGGAGGGATCCCAAGGGAGGAACAGGCTCCATTGGGTTATTTGTATGCCACTTATGCCAGTTTTAAAGATTTCCTCATATATTTTAGAAAAATAAGTTTATAAAAGAGGCATCACAAACTAATACATCACAAATTAGCTAATAAAGAAGGTAGAACAACCAACTAATATGAAGGGACTAATAATTCAACAAGTAGCCAGGCATGGTGATGCACACCTTTAGTCCCAGCACTCAGGAAGCAGAGGCAGGCGAACCTCAGCGAGTTCAAGGCCAGCTGGATCTACGGAAAGATGACTCATCAGTTTATGGCACTTGCTGCTGTTAGAGGACCCAGCACCCACATCAAGCAGCTCACAAATGTCTGTAACTTCAGCTCCAGGGAATGACACCCTTTTCTGGTCTTACTGAGCACCTGCGCTCACATATACATATACACAGACACACATGCATACACACAATTAAAAATAAAATAAATCTTTTAAAAAAATGAACAAAGGATTTGAAAAGAACTACAAATGACCAAAATTGAAAAGGTATTCAATATAGTTCTTAGGGAGATGCAAATCAAAAGTATAGAGACAGGGGCTAGAGAGATGGCTCATGTGAGGACCCAAGTTCAGTTCTCAGTACCCACATCAGGCAGCTCACAACAGCCTGTAATTCCAGCTTCAAGAGATCTTTCTCTGGCTTTTGAGGGCACCTGCACACATATGTGTGCATATACTCACATACGTCACAAATAATAAGATAAATCTTGAAAAAAGAAAAAAGCATGAGGAGATATATTTACATCTGGTAGAATGGCTGGGATAAGTACAAGTGCTGGTGAGGATTTGGCAAAAGTAGGACCCCTATACAATATTGGTGGGAATGCAAAGTAGTGGTCACGTTGGAAATAGCCTAGAAGTTTGTTAAAAATTTCTATACAGTTACTGTATAAATTCATATAGCACACAGAGCTGCTTTGTGTGGAATGCTCACACAAAAAATTTGTATTCAAATATTCATAATTATTCAAAGTACCCAAAGTAGTAAAAACAATCCAAATGTCTATGAACTTATGAATAGATAAGCAAAATGTGATAAATCACACAATGGAATGTTTAGCCATAGGAAAGAACAAACACACTAAGAGGGGTAGGTGAGATTGCTCAATGGGTAAAGGCACTTGTGATACAATTTGGGAACCTGAGTCTGATCCCCAGAACCTGCATAAAGGTAAGAGAGAACAACTCCACAAAGTTGTCCTCTGGTTTCCATAGGTGTGTGGTTGCTTGTGTATATACGCACACATATCATAAGCACAAATAATAAATAAAAATTAGTACCTTAAAAAAAAAACAAGCATCAAACACCAAAGACCACATACTGTATGATCTCATAGAATCATATTAGTAACTGCCAACAAGTAAGGACAAGGACAATGGGAAATAACAGTTAAAGAATACAGCACTTCTTTTGGGGCAATAAAAATGCCCTGGAACTAGACTGTAAAGGACTGATGGTTGATGGCTATATATCTAGATAATAGATTTTTTAAAAATGTATTCAATTGTATAAAAGAGTAAATTTATCCAGGTGTGGTAGTGAGCACTCAGGATGCAAAGGCAGGCAGATCTCTGTGAGACTGAAGCCAGCCTGGTCTACATAGCAAGTTCTAGGCCAGCTGGGGCTATGAAACCCTGCCCCCCCAAAAAAAAGAAAAGAAAAGAAAAAAAAAAGGTGAATTTTATGACACTTCAATTATATTCCAAGTTTTAAGACCCACAGGTAGGATCTGTGTCTGAAAATCTTAACAGTATCCTCCTTGGGAAGATACAGGATCAGGAGGTGGAAAGGCAGATAGGAAAGGAGACTTGATTTTTTTACTTGATGCGCTTTGCCTACACTTTTTGTATGTTTATTTACGTAATTACACACCTATGTACTTATTTAGTGTGTATGCATGTGTGTTTCTATGCTGTGTATGTGGGTGTGCTCACCTGTGCTTGAGTGTGCAGTACGTAGAAGTTGTTGTAGGGTGTCTTCCTCTAGTGCTTTCACCTTATTTTTTGAGACAGAGTCTCTCACTGAATCTGGAGCTCACAGTTTCAGCTAGATTGGCTAGCCAACAGACCCATAGGATTTTTCAGTCTTTGCCACCCACCTCCTCAACCTCTTGTGCTGGTGTTACAGGTACCTGCTGCCACACCTGGCTTTCTTGTGGATGCTAGGGATCTGCACTCAGGTCTTCATCCTTGTGCAGCAAGCACTCTATCACTGAGCTATCTTCCCAGCTTCTGAGACTGAATCTCCTGATAGCCCCAGCTGGCCTAGAACTCTCTATGTAGACCAGGCTGGCCTTAACCTCATAGAGATCTGCCTGCCTCTGCCTCC
>NW_008329036.1:0-119 GCF_000622305.1 Nannospalax galili
TGCCCTTATTTATTGGTATATATTCATTGTACATTGATTTCACTTAAGCAGCGTTTTTAAGCAGTGTTTTTAAGCATATATTATAGTCAATCCATTTAAGCTCTTCATTTCCCCTTTTC
>NW_008329036.1:241-1192 GCF_000622305.1 Nannospalax galili
CACACACTTTACCTACAAAAGAATCCAGGATCCACAAAGCAGACAAAACACAGTATTTGTGGCTGCTACACGTGAGGCCACATCTCCTTCTGAAGTCCATCTGCATTCCATTTGAAAAGCCTTACTCAGCTCTAGTGATGGATCTGATTTCATGTCAACATACTGTACCTTCCAGTCTTTCCATCCCATATTAATTAATAGAATGTAATGTTTGTAGAGAGGAAGCACTTTGTGCTCCCAGAGAAACAACATGCCATATAATCCCATTCAAGTATTCATTTAAAAAACAATTGAGCACCTAGTTCATGGGCATAGCAGGGAACAAGAATAAGATGTACTCTGTCACATTGAGAATGTCAAATATGTGAAAACTGTCTGCTTTGGAATCAACCCTCCTAAACGTGATGGTCAGACTATGTCTACAGTAGAAACCAGATGTGTCAAGTTTTTTGTCCAAATAAAGCTTCAAGCGTTGTAGGCCGTGCTGAGCATTAGAATTTTTTTTCTTCACGGTAACAAAATATTCAAGGAAAACAACTTAAATTGCTATGCACTTAAGGTGGGGTTGAAATCCTATGGAGGAAGGCCATGTGGGGAAAAGATGTTTACCTCCTGGCAGTTGGAAGCAGAGGGAAATAGAGGAAGACTCCAGGGACCAAACAACCTCTTCAAGGCATGGCCTAGTGATCGAACTCCTCAAAGTAGCACAGACCTCTCACTTTCCACCACCTTCCAATAATGCCATTTAATTATAAACCATTAGTAAATAAATCTTTTGATTAATTTAAAGCTTTCATGATCTAATCAGCTCTCAATGGTTGGATTCATCATCTGGGAAACAAATATTTTATATAGGAGTCTTCAGGGACACTACATAAGCAAACTGGTACCAAGAAAATGTCTGGTGGGATGCTAATAATGCCATTTAATTATAAACCATTAGTAAATAAA
>NW_008329036.1:2755-4688 GCF_000622305.1 Nannospalax galili
GCTGAAAAAGAAGAATCTTCTGCATTAAAGCAGAAAAAGCATCAATGTTAGGAACAGAAAGTTAAATTATGTACTTAGTATCAGAGAGTATACATGGAATTCTATGGAAAGGAAGACAAAAGCAAAGTGTATGTGTGTGTGTGTGTGTGTGTGTGTGTGTGTGTGTGTGTGTGTGTGTGTTTGGCACAGAGTCTAGCTGTGTAGCATAAATTCTATAGGCAAGACTGTCTTTGAATCTCACATTATCCTGCCTCAGCCTCCTAAATTCTGGGATTACAGGAATGCACCAACATGCTATGCAGTGGTTCTTAAGATCATAAAATTAAACAAGTCAAGAATACTGATGCCTTTGTGGAACCTTATACAGAGAAGAATACAAACAGCATCAGAAATGTTCCTGGTTCCTTATTTGTACTGTCCTATGATGAGAAGTTTGCTAAAAACTTACAACTTTGTGTCTAGAAAATATTAAGTGTGTAATTCTAGATATATGTTTGATTAATTGCATGAGTTAAACAAAACAAAACAATTAGATATTTGGGATCACTCTATTTCCACTCATTACCCATATGAGGAACTGCAACATCTTAAGCTTCTTCACAAAGGGACTTCAGAAACCTGAAGAAGTTATTGAAGAAAGTGGTTGATGTATAGGAAGGTGTTAAAAGCAATTGATATGTATGTACTCAGGGACTCATTTGTCAAGTGAATGCTGTGCTGAATGCTTTTTTTAGTCCTGAGGTGCCTGTGTCATGTTGAAGAGAAGTTTAGTTATGCACTCGAATTTCAGAAGAAAGCCTGAGATAGAGACACAATCCCACAAACACTCTCCTTACTCTATCCAGTGACATGAATGCAACCACTTGATGATCAATCACATATGTACTTTTTCAATTAATTCTTCTAATTATATGCTGAGAACATGCCAAGTATCCAACAAAGCAATTCATATTTCCAACATGACTGTATCTGGTTTGAAATAAGAATGTTGATACAGAAAATATTTAACCTTCATCACTATTCATTAACCTTGAAAGCTATATTTTAAGTTGATTTCTGGTCATTTGTAGGCACATGATCACATTCCTTGGACAATGGTATGTTCTTGTCTCATCTTTCCATAATTGTGCTTGGGACTCCCTTTTGCTTACACTTTTTGTTATTGTACATGGGCTCCTCAAGCTTAGGCCTGGCTACTCAGAGGTCTAGAACTAATTAATTTCCCAGAAGATGGCAGCTGAGTACATCAGAAAACTGAACTGATTCAAATTGATAGTATTGCCCAACTTTGGCTGCTCTGTGGCTCAGGTGTATGGTTTCGATGAGTAATAATTGTAAAATTTGAAAAATTAAATATGTAATTAAAATATTTAATCCACTTTAAGATTTCACCTTACCCCAGACAGACTGGCTAAGATCAAGAAAACAAATGATACCAAATGTTGGAGAGGATGTGGAAAAAGGGGAATACTCATCCACTGCTGGAGGGCTGAAACCTGGTTCAACCCCAATGGAAAGGATTGTGGAGACCTCTTAAAAAACTACAAATGAACCTACCATTTGAACCAGTTATACCACTCCTTGGCATATACCCAAAGAACTCATCCTATTGCAGAGACACTTGTACATCCATGTTTGTTGCTGCTCTTTTCACAGTAGCTAAGAGATGGAAGCAACCTAAGTGTCCCTCAATTGACAATTGTATAATGAAAATGTAGTTTATTTATACAGTGGAGATTTACTCACTATTAAAGAAAGATGAAATCATGAAATTTGCAGCTAAATGGATGGAACTAGAAACTGTTATACTAAGTGAAGTAACACAATCTCAGAAAAAAATCGACATATGTTCTCCCTCATATATGGATCCTAGATCAGACTCTGATAAATAAGTATGCAAACAGACATAACTGCAGGAACCAGGACAAGGGTA
>NW_008329036.1:4861-7598 GCF_000622305.1 Nannospalax galili
CTAAATAAAAAGATCATAAGTAAAATGGGACCTAACCAGCCTATAACATAAGACTGTTTTTTATTAGCAGTGAAATGTAAAATCATATAGTAAATGGTTCTAGGATAGTTACTTGAAGGGAAAAAATAAGAATAGTATATTATGCCAACTTACTGAGTCTTGACTACCACAACCCTGTAATGGCAGAACAAATCCCCTACCAGACACTATAAGCTAGCAAACAAAAGTTCCAGAGATGGCAATGGACTCCCTCTTTTGAGGTGTTGAGCAGAGGGTGTCCATTGGTACATTAAACAAATTGACTATTGTCATGGATCTTGGCTACTCATCAGAACTTGACAGTAAGACCTTATTTTTGAAGACACTACATATGTGTATTGTAGAACAAACAAGGAGAAATCAAGCTGGTTCTGACCTCAAAGTTTGATCTCTACTGTTTAGCTTTCATAGTACTTGCAGTGCTATGCATGCTACTGAAAGAGAAAATTAGTCATCAGTCTTACCAGCTGTGATTCCCTCAAACTACAACAACTACTCTGACAAGATATGCCTACTAGTGCAATAGTGGCAGGAATATTACAGGAGTAACCAACCACATTCTAACTGAGTTTAATGTCTGCTTCATATGATGGAGCCCATAACCTGACACTGATATCATGCCTAAAAGCTTGAGGACAGACACATCAAAGGCTATAGAGGAGAGCCTAAAGGTATTATTCTGCTAAATAGATATAGTATTAAAGTGACTCCTAATGACTTATACCATCTACAAATATATATAAATAAACTATACAATCTATAATTATATACTTCTATTGTTTTCATTAGTATTCAAATTATCATTTTGATCTTAGAAACAAAGATTCTCTGACTATGGTTTATTTGCACTTGAAAAATAATTTGTAAAGTTTCTTGTTGACAAGGGATGGACTGTCCCCCTCGTGATGTTTTCACTTGATGTCTTTGTCAATAAAGCTACCTATAAAATTTAAGCTTGTTGACTTCTAGACGCCTTTAGATCAGGGATTCTTAAATTTTGTCATTCAAGATCTCATTTCTCCTGAGAAATTTTTAGTATAACTTAAGGCATTTATATATAAGAAATAGGTATGAAAATAAAACATTTACTGATAAAAAAAATCATATGGAAATTTATTTTAGAACAGTTTTGAAATATATATCATAAAATTTTTAAAGATGGAAGAAAATTTGGGTGCTAATATTAGTGCTCTTCCTCATTTTTTCAATTTTAAAAAATTTATTTTTATTTTACGTGTATGAATGTTATGCCTGCATGTGTGCAAGTGCACCTGTGTCATGCACTGCCTGCAGAGGACAAAAGAGTGTATTGGATCCAATGGAACTGGAGTTATGGACAGTCGTTAGCTGCCATGTGTGTGCTGAGAATTGAACCCAGGTCCTCTACAAGAGCAGCTAGTGCATTTAACCACCGAGCCATCTCTCCAGCCCCTAGTCTTGTACAATATTTCCTCCCTCTCTTCTGCAATGGTCCCTGATCCTTGGGTGGGTGAGGTTTAATACAGGAGTCATCACCAAGGACATACTCTCTGCAGTCTCTTATTCTCTAAAATTTATCCAGTTGTGTCCTCCTGTGTGCATCACACTCTGTTGTATGAGAAAGCTTCACTGGTGAGAGTTGAGGGATGCACTAGTGGCCTCCACATACACGTGCATACATGTGCATTCACATATATATAATATAACCATGCACATACCCTCATTCCCATATTCCCCCACAGAAAATCACAGATCCACTTACCTGGGCATAAGCCAAGTTCAGTACAGTTTCAGACGCCAAGTACTGTAACTGGTACTCTTTGGAGAGTGCCAGAGCCTCTAGGAGTACGGGCATCGCAATGGTTGGGGAGGATGATCGCCAGTAGAGCTCTGCCACCGACAGGAGGACACTGACCCCAAAGAAAAAAAACAGGATGAAAATATCCACAACCACATCCCTGCGAGATACACGAGAGACCTCTTACCTGATAACCATTTCTGTGTTCTTTAATTTTTGACAATATGTCAACAATTTCTCTAAAATTTTGTGTGCCGCTTTCATTTGGTTCTGAGCTTGTAGTACAACTGCTTTTCTAAAACAATCAAAATAAACACCAGTAGTTAGTTTGCAAAAAAAAATATTATTTTTATTTTACGTGTATGAATGTTATGCCTGCATGTGTGCAAGTGCACCTGTGTCATGCACTGCCTGCAGAGGACAAAAGAGTGTATTGGATCCAATGGAACTGGAGTTATGGACAGTTGTTAGCTGCCATGTGTGTGCTGAGAATTGAACCCGGGGCCTCTACAAGAGTAGCTAGTGCATTTAACCACTGAGCCATCTCTCCAGCCCGTAGTCTCGTACAATATTTCTACCCTCTCTTCTGCAATGGTCCCTGATCCTTGGGTGGGTGAGGTTTAATAGAGGAGTCATCACCAAGGACATACTCTCTGCAGTCTTTTATTCCCTAAAATTTATCCAGTTGTGTCCTTCTGTGTGCATCATACTCTGTTGTATGAGAAAGCTTCACTGGTGAGAGTTGAAGGATGCACTAGTATTTTCTCTGCTCCCTGTTGTGCTATGTTTCAAAAATCTTAGGTGTAGGGGTTCCACTGTAGATATGTCAACTAAGGCTATCGACAGAGCCTTTGGTTATCTCCTGGAACTCAAAGGCAAGTATACCATACACTATGCTTCAAAGAAGTTTCTTTTTGCAAC
>NW_008329036.1:9446-11025 GCF_000622305.1 Nannospalax galili
AATATAAATATAAACATAAATATATATTCCATTCTCTGGTCAAACAGGCAAAGATAAATAATATATTTAAGAAAGGAAAAGATGGAACCATAAAAAACACAGTTAAATCCACAAAACTTGTAAATAGGAACAAAGAGTAAATTAAAAAGTGTCTGGAGAGATGGTTCAGTGGTTAAGAACACTGGTTGTTCTTGCAGAAGACCCAGGTTTGAATCCCAGAGCCCACATGGCAGCTAACAACTGTTGGTAACTCCAGTTCAGGGGATCCAACAGCCTCTTCTGTCCTCTGCAGGCATTGCACTACATGGGAGCACTAACCTACATGCAGGCAACACACGCATACACATAAAATAAAAGTAATAACAAATATTTTTAAAAAGTGTAACAAGTAGGGTAGATATGAATCTGACTATATCCAGAATCACCTTCAAATTCAATTATGTGCATTCAAAGAGAGAAACAAGAGGGAGGGTGAGAGTACAGAAGAGGAAGAGCAAGATGGAGGTAAGGAAGGAGTAAGAGAAGAGAGAGAGAGGGCAGACAGAGAGAGAGAGAGAGAGAGAGAGAGAGATCAGAATGGAATAAAAACAAGACCAACAAGATATGTCAGACACATTGTTTTAAAAGCAAATAGATGAATAAAGACGTACCTTTCATCCAAAGCAACGATAGGAGGCTATAGTAGTTACCAACAGAGCAGAATTCAGAAAAAGAACTGATCAGAGATAAATAAGAGCACTACAAACCATGAGCAGAACAAATTCCCTGAGAAACATCCACAGAACTGAAACATCCACAACATGCTGGCAAAACTTTCAGGAGATCAAAACAAGGAGGTGAATCCACGATTGTACCTGGAAAGTGTATTTCTCTTTCAGAAGAAGACAGTGAGGACAGAACTGAACTCAACACCATCAGTAACTGCACATTACATTGTGTATCTGCATGCTTTCTTACTTTGGGGTGCTTAGGATGTAGAATGATTCTTCTAAGTTAATTTTGTTTACCTTTGACTACATTTTTCAATAATGATTTGGGAAGTAAAATGATAATGTTAACATTTGACTCCATTAACAGAACCTACATGCAGGCAACACACGCATACACATAAAATAAAAATAATAACAAATATTTTTAAAAAGTGTAACAAGTAGGGTAGATATTAATCTGACTATATCCAGAATCACCTTCAAATTCAATGACGTGCATTCAAAGAGAGAGAAACAAGAGGGAGGGTGAGGGTACAGAAGAGGAAGAGCAAGAGAGAGGTAAGGAAGGAGTAAGAGAAGAGAGAGAAGACAGAGAGAGAGAGAGATCAGAATGAAACAAAAACAAGACCAACAAGACATGTCAGACACATTGTTTTAAAAGCAAATAGATGAATAAAGATGTACTACCTCTCATCCATAACTGCATATTACATTGTGTATCTGCATGCTTTCTTCCTTTGGGGTGCTTAGGATGCAGAATGATTCTTCTAACTTAATTTTGTTTACCTTTGAGTACATTTTTGATAATGATTTGGGAAGTAAAATGATAATGTTAACATTTGACTCCATTAACAGAAGAATTAGTTGGT
>NW_008329036.1:11050-12338 GCF_000622305.1 Nannospalax galili
ATCCTTTTAATCTGCTGAACATGACTGCATCTGCCTATAATCCTAGCCCTGGGTAGAAGAGACAGGTGGATCTCTGGGACTTGATGACCAGCTAGGCTAGCTCTTTCAGTGAACTTCCTGTTTGAGACCCTGTCTCAAAACAATAATGTAAGAAGAGATAGAGCAAGATACGAAACATCAATCTCAGGTCAGCACACACACACACACACACACACACACACAAAAACACACACATGCATACAGAAGCGCACACACGCACACACGGGAAGAAGGCAGAATCTTGGTCTTGAATTGTGGGTCTTAAAAATGAAAATCAGGTTGGCATAACTGACTTTCCTTCCTTAGGGATCTTGATAGTGATTTTGTTTATTCACAAAGATGACATTTTAAATAACCTGAAAGCACATAAATTTTATGACAATAAATTAAATCATATGTAACTAATAGGCCAATTAGTCTAGATTATAATATTTTCAAAACTATTTTAAGGGCTGGTACACTTGTCCATGTATTAGGGAGAATTCTTCAAGAATTTTTTGGTTGATTTCTTATATTCTTAACCTTCAAGATGTGTTTTAAGTTTAAAAGTTTTAAGAGTAATGTTTCTAAATTCAGTCTTAATCAGTTATATACTCATCCCAGAGTCTTTGTGACATGTATATTGTCACAAAGGAAGACTTGGATTTCTCAGTTCTACCTTCCAGTGCCAAAAAAGATAGACAAGCTGAAACTGAAGAACTAGGTGTTCTCCTACTCTAAATAGATCCAATGGGATGCCTTCTCTGTCTCCAAGTGTCCTGTGGACCCATTAATGTATTTAAGAACTGTGAATGGGATGAGCCTGTTCATTCACAGTGAAGAAGTTCCTAAATTAGTTTAGGTTTCCAAGCTTCATTTGCATTCCATGGTCATGATTCTCAAACTCATAGTGCCTGATGATGAGATTTCTAGATTTGGCTTAAAAGCTACATAGCATCATCAATTCCCCCATGGTAATCCAACCACTCCACCTCATTTTATGAAATTCAGTTTCATTCTCTACTTTACAAAATTGCATGTGAAATGCACTGTTATTTTAAAAATACAGTATTATTGAGGGACCAAAGGGGTCCTGAAAATAGTGGACTTTCCACAATGTGCTCTTCTGTACAGAACCTCAAAAAGACTAGGGAGGAGAGATTCAACAGAATAGACCAAAAAAGACCTGAAGGTGTACTTGGGACACTCAAGCAGAGTATTTGTTAACCCCAACTCCTGTGGGGTAAATAAGAGCAGGTGTCCTTTGAGG
>NW_008329036.1:12482-16323 GCF_000622305.1 Nannospalax galili
TATTTTAAAAATACAGTATTATTGAGGGACCAAAGGGGTCCTGAAAATAGTGGACTTTCCACAATGTGCTCTTCTGTACAGAACCTCAAAAAGACTAGGGAGGAGAGATTCAACAGAATAGACCAAAAAAGACCTGAAGGTGTACTTGGGACACTCAAGCAGAGTATTTGTTAACCCCAACTCCTGTGGGGTAAATAAGAGTAGGTGTCCCTTTGAGGACCAACCAAAACATATTTTGAGCTGATTTGCATGTTCAGTAATTAGGTGATGGTTCAGGTTGCTCAACTCACTTTTAAATTCAGCTTGTCAGTATCCTAAGAAGCGTCTCTAGTTCAGCTTATTTAGAGATGGGTCAGTGACTCTCTTGCTTGGGATGCTGCTGCTTTGCGTTCCAGGTGAGAGGATGCAGACAAGTGTTGGGAGCACCCCCTGCAGACTTTGCTGTTTCCCACATCTAATCTCTTGATAATATGAATTATGGAATTTGTAATTCATTTTAAGTTTCTCCCTTCTCTTCATTATTTGGTGGCTCAAAGTGATGCCTGTGACTATTGTTACCAATGTCATGTTCAATTTTCCTACACTGGATGTCTGTAAAAGTAGTTTTTGGTATGTTTTACAATTCTAGGATCCACTGGCGATATTGTGCTGACCCAGTCTCCAACTTCCTCAGCTGTTTCTCTAGGACAGAAGGCCACCATCTCCTGCAAGGCCAACCGGAGCATCAGTGGTTTGGGTGGAACTGATTTGATGTACTGGTATCAACAGAAACCAGGACAGGCTCCCAAACTCCTGATCTATGCAGCATCTAATGTAGCACCTGGGGTCCCTGCCAGGTTCAGCGGCACTGGGTCTGGGACAGATTTCACCCTCACCATCAGTCTGGTGGAGGCTGATGATGCTGCAACCTATTACTGTCAGCAGAGTAAGGAGCTTCCTCCCACAGTGTTCTAGATCAGAACAAAAAGCTCCTGGGGTTGCTGTCACGGAGAATGAATCTCTCAGATCTCATTTCCCCCACAACATCTGAACTATGGTCTGTGGAATGCCTCTTCAAAAAAGAAGTGAAAGTAATCTGATAGTATGTTTGTTCCTTCCTGTGTGTTTCATAATTAAAGTACTACATACATTTAGCCATGCTACTATTTCTTAAAAGCAATTTTTTTTAGAATCCTTCTGTTTCCTTAGTGAACTATGTTTAAATTAAAGGAAACTTTTTTCATCCATTTAAAAGAAAGCAAATTGAAAACCTTTAAGTTTTTAGGCTTAGGTCTTTCAGATAAAGATTTTCACTTGAACACCAATTTATTATTTTTTATGATTTCCATTTAATTGAATGGAAATGTAATTTCCGCTGTTTAGAAATGAAATTCTGTGCTGCAGTTACTTTTGTTTCTTTGATTCCTGTGTCGGTACCTCTGTTTCCATTCCAAAAGTAGATCTCTTTGTTTGAGATTTGTTTCATGTTCTTTTCTCCTTATCCGATATTCATATATTGTTCTGTTTTTTATCTTGTGTGTGTGTGTGATGCTGTCCATATTTACACGTGTGCATGTCTTTGGATGTAAGTGCAGGTATGGGTGTGCAGCAGCACTCAGGTGGATGTCAGAAGACAACCTATTGTGTTGGTCCTAGAAACAGAGCTTGTTTGAGACAGGAGGCTTTAGTGGTTCCTGGCTTGCACACAGGTTGGCTTGCCTCTGAGCTTATAGAAATTCTCCTATCTCCATATCCCATCTCATCATTAGAGCTCTTGAGTTATAAACACTCAGTACCACACCCAGATTTTTTTAAATTAGTTCTGGGGATTCAAACAGTTCCTCATGTTTGAGTAGCAACAGTTTTACCAAATGATATATCTGTTTAGTCCTAATGGGTTTTTTCAAGTACTATATTGAACAAGAGTGGAGAGTGTGTATACTTGTTTGTTCTTGACTTTAGTGAAAATACTATCTTTTTTTCCATTTAGGATGATATTGGCTATGGGCTGGTTATAAATTTCATTTATACTATTGAGGCGTGTCCTCTGCATCCTTAGATTCTCCATGACTTTTATCATTAAAGGTGTTTTGGATTTTTGTCAAAGGCCCTTTCTTCAGTTAATGAGATGATCACATGTTTTCTATCCTTGAGACTGTTTATGTGGTGGATTGCACTTTTTGATTTAAATATGTTAGTCCAACCCTTCACCTCTGAGATAAACCTGATTTGACCATGGTTGATGATTTTTCTATGTGTTCTTAAATTCAGTTTCCTAGTGTTTCATTGTGATTTTTTGCATTTATACTCATCAGGGAGTTTGGGTTATGACCTCCTATTTTTGGGGTCTCCATGTGGTTTTGGTATCACGGCAATATCGATTTCGTTAAAAAAATGAAAGAACTCCTTCATTTTCCATTTTAGGTAAGATTTTGAGGATTATTGTTGTTAGTTCTTCTTTGAAGGTCTTGTAAATCTCTGCACTGTTATCCATATGATTATAGGAGATTTTCATTGGGAGATATGGTATCATTGATAGCTAGACATGATTCTTATCGGTAGCAAATGATGAATGACATTTTCTAATCCAACCAGCTGTTCTGCATATTCACTGGGGAAATGAGTCCATTAATATTGACTTATTAGTAAAAGAGGTATATTAGGATCCTTGCTTAGCCAAGATATTTGTGCTCCACTTTACCAGCCATGGTGTGTTCTCTCTGCCATCTCAGCACCCAAAACTGCTTGGGTCACTGGGATCCTGGCCTGCCCCAGACCTGTGAGCTCTCCCAGACCAGCTCTGGTGAGTTTCCTCCACTATCTCAGCTCTCAGGGTTGCTTGAGTCACTAAGAACCTTTCTCATCCTAGATCTGCATGCCGCCTCAGACCTACAATGGCAAGTCTCTTCCACCGTCTTAGATCTTGAGCCACCACACAAATCAATCAGTCTAGGTATCTGTCATCAAAAAAGACACAAAATATGTGAATACCCAAAGATGATGTGTCTGCTCCAGAAATTAACCACCCCATCATAATGCTTCCTGAAAATGGCAACCTACCGGATGCTCCAGACAAGGATTTCAAAATAAGGATTATAAAAATAATCATGGAACTCAAAGAGGATATGAAAAAAGAATGAATGAAGATGGGAAAAACACAAACGTTTGAATAAAATAATGAAAGCTATTCAAGAAACAAATTAGGATTCAATAATGAGACAATCTCTCTGCAAAGTGTGTGTCCCTGAATTAAAATTCACCCATGACTCAGGAAACATTGCAAATGAGGGGGCTGAAAGATTGTAAGAGTCAGTATTGGCCCATGAACATAGGTAAACAGACCACTGGAAGCTTTCACATGTGAAGTTTCAGCAATGGTGGCCTCGAGCACAGGACCCATGCCAATTCAATAAGACACGGGCCCAGAGTGGAGTGAGGGAAATGGGTAGCAGGAGACCCTATCCTGGGAACTGTAGAAGACTGATTACTACTGGGTGAGGGAGAGTAGACCTTTGTTAAGATCTCTAGATGGGCTGACTAGACTCCAGTGGATGAATTCACAGCCAAAGAACATCTGGATACAAATGCTTGACCTGATAGGACTTAACATGTATGCGAAATGCATGAGGTCCATGGGGTGGGGGTGTGAAGGCATGCATGGAGGAGAGGGTCTATTTGATTAAGAAATGTACCAAAGCTCAGTTAAATTTTTTTTAAAACAGACAGTCTCCAAATTTAAGACAAATTGAAGTAAAACTTGAATTACACATGAAGTTTAAAAGAAAACCTAGAGGAAATAAGCAAAAAGGAAGTGGAAAAAATGGAAAAGAGGTTATGAGGATCTTGAAGACAAGCTTTGAGA
>NW_008329036.1:16666-31267 GCF_000622305.1 Nannospalax galili
AATCATTTAATCAAAGAAAATGTTAAATGAAAATAAGCCAAGAGCAGTATATACAAGAACTCTGGGACACTGTAAAAAGGCCAAACCTATGAATATATAAGAAGGAGAAGAAACCCAGGTCAAAGGTAAGAAAATAATTTTAATAACATTATGGAGAAAATTACCCAAGTAGAGAGAAACAGATAACCATCAAGTAAAAAGAACACAGAGAACACCAAATACACAGAACCAGAAAAGAAACTCCCCACATCATATAACAGTAAAACATTAAATGCACAGAACAAGGAAAAGATGCTGAAAGCTGTGAGAGAGAACGATCGAGTCAAATATAAAGCCAGGTCCATCAAGATAACAACTGACCTTTCAGTAGAGGCTATGAACACCAGAAGAGCTTGAACCCATGTCCTGCAATTAGAAAACAACAGAGATTCAAGACTAGACTAATATAGTTGGCAAAACTGTCAGTTGTAATCGAAGGAGGAAGAGAATCTTTCCATGATAAAAATAAATCTAAAGAATTCATGTTTACGGAGCCAGCTCTGCAGAGAATACTCAAAGGAATACTTGGGTCAGAAGAGAAGATTAAATGCTGTCAATGGGAAAAAGAATAAATAAGCCATTCCTGAGCAGTTAAACAAAAGAGGTCTAAGAAAACAATACTACAACACCAACATGACAGAAATTAATGAACACTGGTCAATAACATTTCTCAATGTTAACGCTCTCAACTTCCCAGGGGGGAAAAAAGACACAGACTGATTGGATTAGAAAACAGAATCCATTGATTTGCTGCCTCCAAGAAATACACTTCATTGTCAATGACTGACACCACCTTAGGTTAAAAGGATGAGAAATGTATTCACAGCAAACAAGCAAATGTGGCTATTCTAATATGTGACAAAGTAGAATACAAGGTTAAACAAGTCAGAAGAGACAGGGAACGTCACTTTGTACATATTAAAGGAAAAATACACAGGAATATATTATAATTCTAAACATACATGGACCACACACGTAGGCATCCAGTTTCATAAAAGAAACTCTATTAGATCTAAAATCACACATTGACTCCAACATGGTAATAATGGGTGACTTCAATACTCCACTTTCAGCAAAAGACAGTCCAGCAAGACAATAACTGAATAAAGAAACTCTGGATCTATGACATCATAAATCAAATGGATGTAAAATATATCTACAGAACATTCTACCCAAATAACAAAGAATATATTTCTTCTCAACAGTCCATGAAACTTTGTTCAAAATTGACCAAGTATTAGGACACAATGCAAATATGCACAAATTAGAAAAGTTGAAATATTCTGTAGGCTGAGCACAAAAAATAATAAAACTAGATACCACCAACAATGGGAAAAACTACACAAACTGTGCAAACTAAACAACACACTCCTACTGAATTAAAATTGGTCAGAGATAAATCACGAGGGAAAATTTAAAATTCCGAGAAATAAATGAAACAGAAAAAAACAACATACCAAATTATATGGGACACATAAAGGCAGTTGTAAGAGAAAAATGTATAGCATTGAATTGAATGCCTACTCTAGGAAATTAGAAACATCCCATATAAATAAACTTATGTTGCATCTGAAGGACTTAGAAAACCAAGGACAAACAACACCTAAAAAAAGAGTAGATGGTAAGAGATAAGAGTAGATGTCAAGGTGTAAATTAATGAAATAGAAAGGAAGAAAATAATACAAAGAATCAATGAAATGAAGAGCTGATTCTTTGAAAAGATTTGCAAGACTGAAAAACTGTTAGCAAATTAGCCCAAAGAAAAAGAGGAACCAATTAATAAACTCAGAGAAGAAATGGGAAACATTACAACAGACCTGGAGGAAATTCAGAACAACGTAAGAGCATACTTTACCATTAAATAAGAAAATCTAAAATAAATAGATAAATTTCTAGATATGTATGGCCTACAAAGTTAAATCAAAATGGCATTTAAACAGACACATAACCAACATGATAGAAACGAAAATGAAAAATATCCCAACCCAAAATAGTCCATGACCAGATGGGTATGGCACAGAATTCTACCAAACCTTCAATGATGTACTTATACAAATACTCCTCAAGTTATTCTATAAACAGAAAAGGAAGGAACACTGCAAATTTCTTTATATGAATCTGGTATTACTCTAATATCAAAAGCAGAAAAAATACCAACAGAAAAGGAAATTATAGGTGAATATCTCTGATGAACATAAACTCCAAAATTCTTAATAAAATACTTGCAAACCACATGACACAACATAAAAAGATTATTCTTACTGATCAGGTTGACTTCATCCTAGGGATGAAAGGATGTTCAACATACATAAATCAGTAAATTAAACTCACTACATGAACAGACTCAAAGACAGAAGCCACATGATCATCTCACTAGATGCAAAAAGACCTGTGACAAAATGCTGCATCCATTCATATTAAAAGTCATGGAGAATACAGAGATACAGGTGTCATATCTTAATATAATAAAGGCAGTGCAAAACAAGTCCTCAGTCACCCCATACTAAACTGAGAAAAGTTCAAAGGATGATCATTATAATCAGGAACAGGACAGGGATGTCCAATCTTTCTAAACCTGTTAATATACTACTCGAAGTCTTTGCTACAGCAATAAGATGTAGAAAAGGGAAAAGGGAAGAAACAGAAAACAGATTAAAGTATCCTTACTTACAGATGATGTGATTATATACATAAAAGAGTCTAAAGACTCCACTAGAAAACTCCTAGAGCTACAAAAACATTAAGGAAATTAGGTTTTAAAAATAACACAAAAAATTAAGTAACCAACAAGTACATTAAGAAAATGATCCCATTCAGAAAAGACTCACAAAACATAAAATACCTTGAAAATAATCTAATGAAGGAAGTGAAGGATTTATATAACAGAAACTTTCAGACACTGAAGAAAAAAGTGGAAGATACCAGAAGAT
Organism: Nannospalax galili; assembly: GCF_000622305.1. Classification (NCBI taxonomy): domain Eukaryota; kingdom Metazoa; phylum Chordata; class Mammalia; order Rodentia; family Spalacidae; genus Nannospalax; species Nannospalax galili. The sequence goes on from NW_008329036.1 coordinate 19,636, forward strand.
GGAAAGACCTCATGTGCTATGGACTGATAGAATTAATGTAAAAATGGTCATCCTGCCAAAAGTAATCTAAAGATTCAATACAATATCCATAAAATTATAAGATAATTATTCATAGAAATTTACAAATAGTTGCAAATTTTTTATAAAGGCAAAGAATACCCAAGATAGCCAAAAAATCCTGAATAATAAAAGAAATGCTAGAGGTATCACCACACTTCATCTCAAATTATATGCAGACCTATAATAATAAAAACAGCATGATACTGTATAGAAACAAACAGATTTGTCAGTGGCGTAGAATTGAGGACTCCAATTTAAGAAAGCACATTTTTATAAAGAGGTCAGAAATACACACCAGAGAGACAGCATGTTCAACAAATGGTGCTGGTCCAACAAGAGAGTTGCATGTAGAAGAATGAAGGTAGATTCTTGTCTCTCACTATGCTCAAAACTCAACTCCAAATGAATCAAGGACTATAAAATAAGACAATACTGTGAACCTGACAGAAGAAAAAGTAGGGAATATACTGGAAATTACAGGCATGGGAAAAGACTTTCTGAACAGGATTCCTATAGCATAGTTATTTCCCACAAATGACAAGTCAAACCCCTTGAAATTAAATGCTTCTGTACAGCAAAGTACATTATCATTTTAGTGAAGAGGCAACCTACAGAATGGGAAAAAGTCTTCACTATCTACACCTCTGACAGGAGATTAGTATCTACATTATACAAACAGCTAAAAAAAACCTAAACATCAAAAACAAACAAATAAGTAATCTGGGTCTGGAGACATGACTCAACCGTTAAGACCCCACTGGCTGTTCTTGCAGAGGACCTGGATTTTGGACCCCAGCACCCACATGACCGCTAATAACCATTCATAACTTTATTTCCAGGGGATCCAGTGACCTCTTCTGGTGTCCTCAGACAATTCACACACTGATGTACTTACATACATGCAGACAAATCACTCATACATATAAAAAAGTTTTAACTAAAAAATTAATAATCCAATTAAAAAGTGAGGAAAGGAGCTGAACAGGGAGTTCTCAGAAGTTGAAACACAAGTGGCTGAGAAGTACTTTTTTTTTTTTTGGTCCTTTTGAGACGACAGCGTCTCCCTGTAGCCACAACTGACCTGGAACTCACTATGTAGACCAGGCTGGCCTCGAACTCACAGAGATCTGCCTGCCTCTGCCTCCCAAGTGCTGGGATTAAAGGTGTGTGCCACCACGCCTCACTGAGAAATACTTTTTTAAATGTTAAGCATCTATAGTCTTCAGGGAAATGGAAATTATGATTACTTTGAGATGTCATCTTACCCCTCTCAGAATGATAAAGATTCAAAAACTGTACAATGACAAATGCTGGTGAAGGCATAGAAAAAGGGGACCACTTATCCACTGCTAGTAGAAGTGCAAACTGGTGCAATCACTATGGATATCAGTTTGGAGATTCCTGAAAAAAAATCTCAAAATTAATCTACCATATGACCCAGGCATACATTTTTTGGGCGTATACCCAAGAAACTCTGTGCCCTAGTACAGAAATGCCTTTTTATTCATATTCATTGCTACGCTTTTCATAGTAGCTAGAAATTGGAAATACCATAGATGTCCATCACCTGATGAAAGGATGGAGAAGGCATGGTACATACACACAGTGGAATATTATTCATTTCTTTAAAAAATGAAATTATGGAATTTTCAGGTAAATGGATGGAACTGGCAACAATCATTGCGAGTGACTTAACCCAGAATCAAAAAGACAAGTGCCACATATTCTCTCTCACAGCTGAATGGGGGCTTTGAAATCTTACATATGTATGTTTCAGTAAGAAAATTTACAGAGATCAAGAAACAAACAAAAAGACATTGGAGGGTTCAGGAGGATTTCTGGGAGGGATGCTAGTAATATGAAGGGTGAAAGGGAAACATTCCATAAGAAAGAGAGAATGAGGTGGATAAAGGGAGGGCATGGCAGAGGAGCGAGTATGGGGAGGGATAAGTAATACTAAGGCCATTAGAAAAATCAACATAAAAACCTACCACTGTAGAATCTTCTTATGCATATATGTTTGTATCATATACATCACAAAAAGAGAGTTAAAGGAGTTATATAACAGGGAGAGATTGCCCTTCTAGACCTCATAAACTAATGAAAAATCTCACTGCCAGGAATGGACCCCCTTTCTAAAAGAAGGTGGCCAAGGGTCCCATAGACACTCAAATAACTCTGGCCATTGCCCCTGCTCTTGGTTACCCATTGTTACTTCATAGTAAGATGGTAAGAATAAAGACAATATATGCATGAGCTTTAGAACAGAAAAGAAGAAATCAAGTTGTTGATGACTTCAGAGCCTCATCTCTACTAGCCAGTGTTCACAGTGCTGAAAGGTGCTATGCATATAATCAGAAGGAAAAAAAATCATCAACTTTACCCATTTCTGAATAACTGATCTGGCAAAATATGCACACTGGTGAAATAGTGGCACAAATATTATGGGAGTAACCAACAACTATTTAACTGGTTTTTAAAGTCCATTCCTAGAATAGAGCCTATACCTGACATTGATATCAGGTTTAGGAACCTGAGGCTGTACAGGTCACAGGACAGGGAAATAACCTAACACTATTTTCTACTAAATGGATATCATATTAAATGTATGCTTAATGATTCACTGTTATACCCATAGATTAATAAATCTCTCAACTCTCTTCAGAGACGTTTCCTTATGCAACTGATGGTGATTCACACAGAAAGACATGACTAGCCAACATACAGAGAACAAAAGACTGCAGAGCACATATTCCTAAATAGTATACCTATGTCAAATTTCTGCTTCCCAGTGCTCAGGGATTGTTGTGGAAAAGGAGGTGGAAAAATTGCAAGAACCACGAATTGTGGATGACCACAATGAAACAGATTTCCCTGAGAGCTTGTCAGTTACTCATGTAAACACACAGCAAAGGTGACAGCCTGCACAAGTCCCAAGTAAACTGAAACTGGAAAAAATGGCAACATAGATAAGAGGAAGTAGGTAAGAAGCTCCAACAACACTTAAGGAAATCATGGTGACACAAGGCTGCCGGGAGGGAAGGGGTAGTCTCTTTCAAGCATGGGACTCCTGTTAGGCTAACCAAGCTCCAGTGAACCAACACCAAAGGACATTTGGACAATTAGAATCTATGGGCCTTATTATACATATGCAAAATAGAACACATTCAATGTGGCAGGGGCAATAAGGGGAGGTTTGGATAGGGGAAGGGATCTAAATACCATATAATATTGTATGAAGATCTTAAAAGGTCAATAAAAAATCAGCAAGGGAAATACAGTAAACTTTTTTAAAAATTATGAAATTCAGAGGTCAATGGATGGAACTGAATCCTAGCTTTGAATTCTTAGAAATGCATGACTCAATTTGAAAATTCAGAAGGGTCAGGAATCTAAAATGGCTATGGGCAGGGGAGATATAAAGAGTTACGTTGTAACAGGACACTTCCCCCACTAGAAAACATAGGCTAGCAAAGTAAAAGTCCAATGCCAAGGGTGGTTTCCCAGTTTTGATGATGAGGTCCCATTCACCCTCAAAAACTATTAGTCATTACCCCTTCTCTCAGTTCACCACCAGAACTTCATTGATAGACCCTATTACTGAAGACACTGCATGCAGGAGCTAAAGAATAAACAAGGAGAAATCAAATTGGTACTGACTCCAAAGTCTCATCATTTGACTAGCTTCCACAATGGTGGAAGGTGCTATGCATGCTACTGAAAGAGAAAAGTAATTTTCGACTTTCCCAACTGTGAATCCTGTGCGTACTTCAACAGCAGCATGGAGTGGCAAGTTATGTACACTGATGCAATAGTGCCATTAATATTATGGTAATAACGAACTACATTCTAATTGAATGTCAGTAAGGTCTGCTTCATATGATGGAGCCCATACCTGATATTTCTATCAGACCAAAGAACCTGTGGTTAGACAGGCCACTAGGCATAGGGGCGAGCCTAATACTGTTATTCTGATAAATAGATATAGTTTATAAGTGACTCCTAATGACTTCTTTATACCCACAGATTAACGCAGCCCTCAGCTCTCAGCAGAGAAGCTAGCTTATGTGACGATGGTGATTAACACAGACCCACAACTGGCCAACATGCAGCGAATAAGTTACTGCAGAATGTTTATCCCTGAATAGACACCTATATCAAAGTTCTACCTCCAAAGGCTTAGGGATCATTGTAAGGAGGGGGTGAAAGATTGCAAGAGCCAGAGGTGGTGGATGACCACAAGGAAACAGTTTTCCAGATGATTGGAAAGTTTCTAATATGAACTCACAGCAGTGGTGATAGCATGCACAAGTTCCACATAAGTTCAAGTCACAAAAAATCCCAGCATAGACATGGGGAAATGAGTAGGAATCACAAATCTTACCTGAAAAACTGTTTGAAACTTACTGCTGCTGGGAAGGTGAGAACCTGTCTCTTTTAAGCATGTGACTCTTGGTAGGTTAACTAAGCTCCAGTGGATGGACTCACACCAAAGGACATTTATGGGCACACATGTGACTCTATAGACATATTTACATATATAATCCAGTACATGAAACTGGTTGGGGTAGAATGGGGGAGGCAGATAGGAGGAAGAATCTAAATATGATTAAAATGTATGAAATTCACAAAATTTCAACAAAAAAGAAAAATAGACATGTATTTTTAATTCCTGTCATATTGTTGATTTGTAGTGCTTTCCTGGGCCTCTTTTGATCAATGGGCCTGGCATGGTTTATTTATTCCCTATGAACTCCTGGATGTGTTCATACTCTTCATACTGAAGTATGCTTTTCAGTATCCTCTGTAGAGTGGACTTATTAGTTAAAAAAAAAACCTTTAATCTGTTCTTATCATCAAAGTTTTTATTCTCCTTCAATGATAATGAATATCTGGGTCTAATAATCTAGATTGGCAATTGTGGTCTTTCAAATTTAGGATACATTTTTCTAAGGCATTTTGAACTTTAATGGTTTCTGTTGAATAACCAGCTATTATTCTACTTGGCCTGTCTTCACAGTGACTTCGCCTTTCTCTCTTGTAGTTCTTCATACACCGTCTTCAGTTTTAATGTTATGAATATAATGTTTTCAGGAGTTTCTTTTCTGACCCTGCCTCTGGTGTTTTGAATGCCTCTTGGAACTGGCTAGGCATTTCTTTCTCTAGTTTGGGAAGTTTGTTTCTATCGTTTTACTGAAAATATGCTCTATGCCTTTGCTATGGCATTATGCTCATTTTTCTATGCTGATAATTGGAAAGTTAAGACCTTTCCTGGTGTCCTAAAGCTATCTTATGTTCTGTTCAAATAATTTTAAATTTCTCATTGACCTTTACTGATTGATCCAGTTCCTTTGCTTTCTCTTCTACCTTTGACTTTCTGTTTTCCACATGACACGTTGTCAGTGAGGTTCCCACTGATGGTTTTATTGGACTCACTAAGTCTCTCATTTCCAGAATCACTTGAGTTTGGGATTTCTTCATCAATTCTCTCTTTTTATTAAGTTCAATTTTCGTGTCACAGATTGACTTCCTTATTATAATCAGGGCTTTGTTTTTGTCTCCCTTGTATTGTTTAAATATAGTTATAATCATTTTGGGGGGCTTTTTGTAAGATAGTCCATGTAATTCTCATTGGGGTTCATTCTAATGGAAATGGGGCCGGGTAGCACAGCGTAAGATAACAATTGACAAATGGGACATATGGGAACTGAAAAGTTCGGTACAACAAATGAAACCATCATTTGAATGGTGCTATAACCTAAAAAATGGGGAAAAAAAAAACTTTTCCTCTCACACAGAGTTTCTATCTAGAATACACAAATAACTCAATAAAGAAAAAGGAGAAACATCAATTGATAATTGGAGAATAGGAGAATATAACTAAACATAATTATTTTGTTTTAGTCTTTTTTCGGTCTTTTTTTTTTTTGTGGAGACATGGTCTCCCTGTAGCCCCAGCTGTCCTGGAACTCACTATGTAGACTAGGCTGGCCTTGAACTTACAGAGATCCATGTGCCTCTGCCTCCTGAGTGCTGAAATTAAAGATGTGCACCACCAAGCCCAGCTTAACCAAACCTAATTCTTAAAAGAAGAAATATAAATAGCTGAGAAATATTTTAATATTTTGTTTTTTGAGAATTATATACAGTGTATTTTGACCATATTCAGACACCCCTCCTCATCCATCTCCACTCTACTACCTACACCTCCCCCTCCAACTTCATGTCCTCTAATTATTTTTCCTTATTTTTTTAAGCTGATTAATTTGTGTTTCCCAAATGCTCTTGGGTATGAGTACATCCCTTGGATTTAGAAAAATCTACATGATGTGACACCCTTAAAGAAAACTGACAATCCTTTTCCCAGCAGTTATCAATTGCCATAGATTTCCCCCCCCCCCAAGGCTTAGAATGTCTACACCACCTCCCCTATCCATGCACAGATTTGTCTGGTGTGGACATGCAAATGTTGTGTGGATGCTGTCGCAAACACTGTGGGTTCATATGTGCAACTGCCTGATGGTGTCCAGACAGCACAGTTTCCTTGAATCCACTTACTACCTCTTGCTTTTATAATCTTTCCATCGACCCTTCCACAATAATCCCTGAGACACAGGAGGAGAGAGCGTGATATATGTGTCCCCTTTAGGGCTGAGCACTCCACAGTCTTTGAATCTCTGAAAGTTGTCCTATTGTGTGTCTTTGTGTTGTCATTTGCTACAATAAAATTGGTGACTATAAGTCCTTAGGAGTCAGTTTAATACTATGTTCATTTAGAGGAATAATAAGAGTAAGTTCTCTACTATGAACTGTGACATCTCCAGCCACAGGTTCTTGACCCTGATATCAGTGCTAAGTATGGGGTCCACCTTGTGAAGGGACAATAAATCCCAAATCCCATCAGAAGGCAGTTGGTCACTTCCATAATATCCATGCCACTATTGGACCAGCCATTGTTGTAGATCACAAGATTCACAGCTAGGTAAAGCTAATGATTAATTTTCTCTTCCAGTAGCATGCGTACAACCTTATAGCACTATGAAAACTATACAGAAGAGATGAAGCTTGAAGGTCAGTACTAACTCGATTTCTCCTTGTTTATTCTATGATTCCTGCATGCTGTATCATTGGAAATAGACTCTTACCATCAAGTTCTGGAACAATGTCAATAACCAGCATTTTTCAGGGTCTGTGAGACACACTCTAGTTGATAATTCCAAAAGACAGAGTCCATTCTTTGCAATAGTTGTTTTTTTTTTTCTTAGTCTGTGGTGTCTGTTAGGGTGACTGAACATTATTATATAGTAACTACTTTTAAACTCTTTTTATACTGTACATGTATGTATTTTGTGAAGCCTCTATATTAGTAGGTTTCCATATACACTTTCAAAAGGCCTTTAGTGTTAGCTCTCCTCCACTTACTGCTTCCTCTGCCCTGCTCTCCCATTCCGCAACCCATTTGCTTCTTCCTATCCCAGTGATCCCTTCCCCTTTTATACCACTACATTCTCTCTCCCCGCCAATGAATCCCCTCTAGAGGAAGTTAATGGGAGTTAATTATTTTATTTTTATTTTTTATTACACTTTCAAAAGGCCTTTAGTGTTAGCTCTCCTCCACTTACTGCTTCCTCTGCCCTGCTCTCCCATTCCGCAACCCATTTGCTTCTTCCTATCCCAGTGATCCCTTCCCCTTTTATACCACTACATTCTCTCTCCCCGCCAATGAATCCCCTCTAGAGGAAGTTAATGGGAGTTAATTATTTTATTTTTATTTTTTATTACTCACTATTTTTAATTTTTGTATTTTGTCTAATTTTGTGTATTTCATACAAAATATCCTAATAATCTTTATACCCCCTTCTCCACTGGCACCTTCTCACCCAAGAGTTCTTCAGCTGTGATTGGGACTTGTTGCCCATTTCCCCAGTTCTATGCTGGGGTTTTGTCTGCTTGAGTTTGCATGGGTCTTGGGTCTCTTGACACCACTACTATCGATTCATATGAGCAAGGCCCCAAGAACCTGTAAGACTCTATTTCCAAATGGTCATGCATAGCCTCCCCCGGCTCTAAGAATCTTTCTGCCCCCTTGTCTGAAATAGTCCCTGAGCCCTGGGAGGGTGGTGTTTAATCTAGGAGCCCTGTCCAAGAACCCACACTCTATAGACTCTAATTCGCTATGCTTTGGTCATTTGTTGCCTTCTATGTTCATTGCTCTGTTGCATGAGGGAGCTTAGATGATGAGAATTGAGAGATGTATTAGTGTTCTCTCTACCCCTTAATCCACTATGTTCCATGATCATTAGGTATAGAGGTTCGATTGTAGCTGTGTCACTCACGGTTGGGAATTTCAAAGACACTCTCTTTCTGGAACTATGTAATAGTCTCCATCTGCATCTGTTGCAGAAAGAAGCTTCATGATGAGTCATGACTAGTACAACTGAATATAAATATAAGGATCCATATTTGGGGTTTTCTCTAAAATCTATGACCTCTACAGTCATGTGGTAATAATCTAAATCTTCTTTGATGGGTGGTGCCTGTGATACTTATCTGTAAATGTAAGGATCCATATTATTTACATAATAAGAAACTACATTTGTCCAGGGTGTGACAGCCTTGAGTTTTTCTCTATGATCTATTACCACTGCAGCCATGTGTATTTAATTATGTTTACAGTACCACTCATGAGTTTCCTCCCATTGAGTGGGCTTTAAGTCCAATTATATAGCTGTTGATTAACCCTAAGATAAACGTGCCACTACTGCCCCAAAATAGTTTGCTGTGCCAGTCGTTTTTATGGTTATTAGGCCTTAAAACTGGATTGGACCATCATTAGTTGATGTTCTCCCTTAGCAGCTTGCATAGTGTCCTCCAAAACCATGAGAGCTAGCCTTCATGGAGGTGGCTTCCATGTCAGTTCAAGCTTCATTGCTCCAAATAGTATTTACGACTATATTTTCAGCAACTGGGTCTTATCTTCATGTTCACGGAGGCAATCAAGGGTTTTGGATATAGCACGTGTATCTTTGCGAGCCTCTTGGACTACCCTGGCCAGCAACTCTCAGGACGATTTCTCCTGTCTGGTGCTGTGTTTCTTGTTATTTAGTCATCAGTTATACGTGTGGACAAATATAGAGATACTGTATTTGTACTTTTTCAATAGGCTTTTGAACTAATACATTTTCCTCTTGTATTTCACACCAGCTAAGAAATATTTGTATCTCCTCCCTATCTCCATATCTAACCATCCCTCCAAATTCCCAGTTAAAGTAACCACGTTTTCCCCATTTCACACTTGATAATACTGTCTCCTATGGCCCCCATAGTCTCTTGAGTTCCTTCTTCCCCTTTACCCCATGGTGATTATAGACTCTTCCCCCTTCCCCTCCCATTTAAGTACACCCATTTTACCCTTTTCCCCCTTGGTAGCCTTTTCTCCTACTGTTCTTCTCTCTCAGGCCCCTTCTTTTCTTTTACCTCCCTGGTTCTTTTTTATTTTCCTGGCTCCTGCTTTTACATCGGGACATATACTCACATGTAAGTATTTGGTGCTAAGATTCTAAAATGATGCAGATCTTACATTGTTTTTTGGGGGGGTGAATTTTTTCTGAGTTGGTGTTACTTCACGTAGATCCATTCATTTATCTTCACATTTCATGATTTTCTCTTTCTTTTGCACTGAGTTGAACTCCATTGTGTAAATGTACCACATTTTCATTAACTCATGAGTTGAAGGTCACATAGTAGGCTTCTTTTTCTTAGATATAGTGAAAAAAGCAGCAACAAACATGGATTTACAACTACCTCTGAAGTAGAATGAGTCCTCTGGGTATATGCCAAAGAGTGGAATAACCAGATCGCGTGGTAGATTTATTTTTAGTGTTTTAGGAGTTCTCCACACTGCTTTCCATAGTTGCTGCAGCAGTTTGCAGTCACACCAACAGAGAATAAGTATTCCCTTTCCCCACATCCTCTTCAGCATTTGGTATCATTTGTTCTTTTGATCTCAGCCAGTCTGACTTGGGTAAGATGAAACCTTAAAGTGATTTTAATTTGCACTTCCTTAATTCCTACAGATGTTGAACATTTTAAAGGCCTTTCTTAAACATTACTATTTATTTCTTCTTTTGAGAATGGTTAAAATCTATAGATCTACTTTTTATTGATATAATTTCTCATTTGTTTTTTGAATTCTTTGTATATTCTAAATATTAAATCTCTATCAGATCTGTCAGTGAAGATTTTTACCCACTCTGTGGGTTTTTCTCTTCACTTCCTTGTTTGTTTCTTTTGCTGTACAGAAGCTTTCTCATTTAATGAGGTCTCACTTGTTGACTGTTGACCTTAAAGCTTCAGAAACTGATGTCTGATTTATAAATACTTTTCCTACACCTTTATCTTGTAGGGTTCTTCCTGTTTTCTTCTAAAAGTTTCAGTGTTTCAGGTTTCATACCTGAGGTCTTTGTGCAAGGTGGAAGATCAGAGTCTAGCTCCATTCTTCTACAGATGGAGACCCGGTTTTGCTGACATCATTTGTTGAAGATGCTGTCTTTCCTCCACCATGTGTTTGTTCTTGACACTTTTGTCAAATATCAGGTAGCTGCACTTGCATTCACTTGTTTTGGGGGCTTCAATTATGTTCTATATTTCTGTTTTTGTGATGATACCATGAAGTTTTTTATTGCTATAGCTCTGTAATATAGTTTGAGATCTAGTATGGTAATGCACAGCATTGCTGTTTATGCTCAGGATTGCTTTTGCTATCCAGTGTCTTTTGGGATTCCATATGAATTTTACAGTGGATGTTTCTTAGCTACCACGTGGGTACTGGAACTGAACCCAACTTCTCTGGAAGACCAACTAGTGCTCTTAGCCATTGAGCCATTTCCCTAGCCCCATGATCTTGACCATTCTAACTTGTATAAAATTAAATCTCAAAATAATTTTACATTTTTCTGGAGGGTAAAGATGCTGATCTTTTTTTCAGTATTTCTCAGTCATTTGCATATTATCTTTTGAGAACTCTGAGTTCCTTGCCCCAGTTTGTAACATTTTTTTTTTAATTTTGATGTTTAATTCTTTAACTATTTGTGTGTTCTAGATAGTAACCTTCGGTCAAATGTGCAGCTTATAAAGATACTGCATGACATTATCATGAATGGCTGATGCATTTTATCAAAGGTATCTAAGGAGATATATAGGGTTTCTGACATCGAGTCTATTGTTCTGATGGATTACATTTATCAATTTCGATGTATTGAATCATCCTTGTATTTTGGATGAACCTGACATAGTCACAGTGAATGATTTTTTTTCTGTGTGTTTGAATTCCATTTCCCAGTATACTATTGAAAAGTTTTTTATTTATGTTTATAAGGGAGTTTGTCCTGTGAGTTCATATCTTGTTGGGTCTTCAACTTGTGTAGGAATCAGGGTGATAGTTCATTTGTAAAAAGAGTTTAGAAGTGTTCCTTCCGTTTTTATTTTAAAGAAGAATTTGTGGAGAATTGGAGTTAGCTCTTCTTTAAAGGTCTAGTAGAAGTCTGCACTGTACCTATCTGGTCTTAGATGT
>NW_008329036.1:31533-32301 GCF_000622305.1 Nannospalax galili
TATCATGTTCAAAACCAATCCAACATATCTCCTTCCACCTCATTACCTTACCCTCACTTTTTGTCCTCTATTATTATTTATCTCTTTTTAAATTTTTATCAAGATTTGTAACAAATGGAGGCTATTACAGAGTTCCACAAGAGGTCATAAACAGAGATCATGTGTCTGAGAGATGCCTAGCCAAAGATGGCCAGAAAGATTGTAATAGCCAGAGTTGGTACATGAACATAAAGAATCAGAGGCTTTCATGCCTCTGAAAACTTGCTTATATTTACTTGCAGCAATGGCGAAAGCATGCACAAGACCCATGCTGAGTCAATTATGTAAAAACCCAGCATAGAACTGTGGATATGGGTAGCAGGCCCCAACATTAGCCAAGGAACTATTGGCAACCAATTACTGCTGGATGAGACAGAGATGATATTCTTTAAGAGAGGGACTCTAGATAGACTGAGTAGACTCCAGTGGATGAATTTTAACTAAGGGACATTTGGATATAAAAGCCTGATCAGATAGGACTTTATGTGCTAGAATGCATGACATCTGTTGGGGAAGTATGGGGGATGCAGATGGAGAAGGGGGTCTAAATAAGGTTTATTGTATAAAATACACAAACCCTAATAAACAATATTCATTTAAAAAATAAAAAGAAAGTCTTTTCAAGTCTTAATTAGTGTTTTCCAAACATTCTTGGGTGTGGTCCCATCCCTTGTTGTGTGGTCACATGCCTAGAACAAAATAGTTTCTTACTGAATTCTAATATGCATC
>NW_008329036.1:33652-34976 GCF_000622305.1 Nannospalax galili
CAGGGATGGGTAGCCATCGCTGGGTCAAACAACCCTGGGGACCAGTCACAACCACACTTGATGGGGACCTCGAGGGAACAAAGGCCTTAACGGTTCTGGAAGGTGAGAGGAGCCCCTGCATTCCGGAGACACAAGTGGTGGCAAGAGGGACGGGCAGCCGGCCATGTCCTTCCTCCAAGCAGGAGAGGCAGGACCCGTGGTAGCCCATGAAGCCAGCTGGAACCGCTCACGAAGGTCAAAGAGCTCTGTAGAGAATATGAAATGGCTGCTCTCAACCTTTCTTCCAACCTTTGAAAAGAACACTTTTGGTGAAATCTGGACATCTAGATGGAGAGATTGGAGATGAACAGTGAGGTAGGAAATGACACGTTGGGGGCCCAATTGTTTTACGTTTTATTTGCCATAGCCCCGCCTTCTGGAAGGACCTGAAATGGACTTGTTAGGCCTCCTGTAGGACCATCCCAGGAGCGACAGTCATCTGCTGTTCAGTAAGTTAGAAGATAGAGCTGAAGAAGGAAGAGGACGAAGGGGAAGAAAAGGAGGAGGGAGCAGTAGGAGAGTGGGGAGAAGGTTCAGTGCCAGACTGGCCACTTGGAGAAGACTTTTCTGTAACTATTGCGTTGAGTATGCATCATATTCATTACACTGTGGTTGCACAACGTAACTACATACTACTTTGTTCATTCTTGGACCTTTTCAGATGCCATTGTATATTTTGTGGGCTTTGTTTTGCTGTGTACATGTAGTATATGATTGACAAATATGTTCAAAATTTTCAACATTTCTTCTCTAGATGTTTAAAAGGTTGCCAGCACAGGACAAAGTAGTAAAATTAGCACAGTTCATACACTGTTGAATTTCATAGGAAAACTCTTTTTATTTTCTTGTCTTTTTGAGGCAGGGCCTCCTTTGTAGCCCCAGGTGTCCTGGAATTCGCTATGTAGACCAGGCTGGCCTTGAACTCACAAAGATCGCCTGCCTCTGCCTTGCAAGTGCTGGGGTTAAAGGCATGTGCCACCACACCTGGCTTTATATATGAATCTATTCCACTTTTTTTCCTGCATTACATATGCCTGTAATCGGTCTACCTCTTTGAAGGAGGAAAGAAGGAGCAGAGAGCAGGCCAAGGCCCAAATGGTTATACTGAGCGTTACCTCAGATGATAAACATGGCTGTCAGTACAATTTGTTTACCAGTGCTGTGAACATAGCAAATGTGTGCTTACTTGAAATAGCTAGGCTTTATAGATATTTTAAAGTGGATGATGTATTTAAAATTCAAACTAATAAAATAATACTATGTAAATAGATTGTAAAAACTGAGG
>NW_008329036.1:36353-38118 GCF_000622305.1 Nannospalax galili
TTGCTACTGTCTCCACATCCCGATGAAAGTTTTCAATTGTAGTCTCGGGCCTACATGTGCAATTTTTGTAAAGTACTTGGGTTTATTGTACACAAAGTTTGTTCTACAACATTCTCAGCTTTATAAATGATCTAAAGTGAGTATATGTTAAAATATAAAGCTCATGAATTAGGCAACTTGTGACTATGTTAGTATCAACAGAAAAGATTACTGTCAAACACAGGATCATTATTCACCTCTGTATGGTATCAGTCAAGGCATGATTGTTAGGCTGGCAGTGGAGGGCCAGAGGGAAACTTGTAAGGAGAGATCTTCACAGGTGTATCCAGGTTGATGTTCATAGGAGCTGATGATGTCTGTGATACACCATAGGAATGCATTAATTGATCTTCTTGCCAATGTTTAACGATATAGATCTAATAGTAAACACTATGCTTGCTGTAGTTTGTTGCTTTATGTTTGCTTGTAAAGTGAGCATTAAGGGAATGCAGATTTTAATTGTAGCTTTTCCAATACTTCTGTCTAGAGACCTGCTGCCATTTTGATCTGTGAAATTTCCGTTTCAAAGGAGACAGGACTGCAGTTTTGACAGACAGATTGAGACACCCTTGTATATTCTTGGTTATCAAATACTCATGTCGCGTGGGGATTTTAAGTTGGTGAATATTCACAATGTTTTGGAAAGCATGATACATAGTGTACAGTCTCATTTATATAAATGTGTATACACATGCAGGATCTAGACAGACATGTATAAATGAGTTGTATGTGACTGGATGATTTTGTTCTTGGCTTCTTGCCTTTTATTTCCTGTAACACACATATTAAAAAAATAAAGATTCTTTTAAAATTTTTAATAGAAATGAACGGGATATAAAGAAAGGTTATGAAAAATTATGGAGCTTGGTATTTGGGGAAGTCTGAATCTGTGTTCCAAGGCCATGGTCTCTCATATTTGGTTCCAGAATAAAGTACCTCTTATATCCCCTTTGAGGTGACAGGGATTTTTTGTTTGGTAATTTTATGCATGCTTGTGTTTTAACAAAATCTGCCGCCATTTCTTCCCTTCACATCTTCTCCTGGCTCCTCAACACTTTTCCCTCCCAATTTCATATACTCTTCCATTCTTGTTATTTGTTGTTGTTGTTGTTGAACCCACAAAATACAAGTTAATGAGGACTGTGCTTTTGCATTGATAATGAGTGCAAACCTTATTCTGATTTGAGGAACTAAAGCTTCCCTGTCATGTTGCTCTGTAAGATGAAGGCGGGGTGACAGGAAGTAGACTCCATGGAAGAGGACTAAACCCCCAGTAGAGGCATTATTGAACATCTTCTCACACCTGGATGAGCCTGAGAAAGTCAAATCCTGATAAGAAAACAGATAAATAACCACCTGACCATCATTCTCCTCAAACAGCCCATGGTGCCCAAGGGAGGAGAGAAAGAAGTGGAACTTAAGTTCCCCTCAGCAGGCATTACCACCCACCCAGGACACTCAGCTGTCACCTGAAATTTCCATATAACATTAAGAGTTCCTAACAAAGATGTGTGATTTGCCAATTTTCCACATAATAAACAGGAAAAATAACTTTGGGTTGGAATAAGGTTTGTAGGGGAAGATGAAGATTTTATCTGTTTCCATCACATGATTTCTCCTTGTGTATTGAAAATGTTCACAGAAAAAAAGGCTAAACTCATCCTGGAGATAAACAATATAAGATGAATCAGTTGTCTGTTGTTCCTGGTGGTAGCTTATCACCAAA
>NW_008329036.1:41399-42582 GCF_000622305.1 Nannospalax galili
TGGTATTGTTTAATTCAGATGTCTCTCTGTTAACTCTCTGCCCTGTTGACCTATCTAATGGAGACAGTGGGGTATTGAAGTACCCTACTGTTAATGAGTTGGGGTTAATCTGGGTCTTAAAATCCTGTAGTAGTCTTTTTATGAAGTTGGGTACATGAGAGTTTGGTGAATATATTTTCATGATTGTAATATCTTCTTGGTTTATTGTTCCTTTGATCAGAATGAAGTGGCCTTCTTTGTCTCCTCTGATTAGTTTTAGATTAAAGCCTCTTTTGTCAGATATTAGAATTGCAGTTTCTGCTTGCTTCCTCAAGCCATTTACTTGGAATATTTTTTTCCATCCTTTCACCCTGAAGATGAGATGATTTTCTTGAAGGCAACAATGACATGGATTCATTTTTCTTAATCCATTCCACTGTCCTGTATCTTTTGACGAGGGAGTTAAGGCCATTGATGGTTAGAGGTATTATTGAACAGTGTCTATTTGTTACTGTCATTTTAACTTGTTTGTGTTCGTGACCCTATCTTGTGTTTCTGTTAATACTTTCTTTGTTTTCTTTTTCTAACTTCTTGAATATACTCATTCCTCATTTAGTCCTTTGTATTACTTTAATTATTAATTTAGGGCAGGTTTGGTGGGCTTGAATTCATTCAGCATATTCATGTCATGGAAAAAAAAATCTCCACTCCCCTTTGACTATGATAGATAGTATTGTTGGATAATGTATTCAGGGTTGGCATCCATGATAGTTTAGAATTAGAAATACTTTTGTCCAGGCTCTTTTTTAGGTTTATTATTTATTTAATAACCACATAGTTAGAAGAAGCATTTCATTACAATAGCATTGACATAGTCAATAACAATTTCCAGAGCTAAGATGCATCTCTTTCAAAAGTGGCTGTAAATTTTTAGGTTCACAGTTGAATTTTTTAATCATTCATTTAATAACCACATACTTAGAAGAATCATTTCATTACAACAGCATTGACATATTCAATAACAATTTTTCTGAGCTAAGATGCATCTTTTTCAAAATTGCTGTAAATTTTTAGTTTTACAGTTGAATTGTTACAGTTATACAATATTTTACTCAGTATAAACCCGAGAAGACATAAAATTAAATGAGGTTTGAACCTTTAGAAAAGATCTCCATTTCATTATTAAAATACACAGTTTCATACA
>NW_008329037.1:0-468 GCF_000622305.1 Nannospalax galili
GAAAATGGATTGATATGAATGTGTGAAACACAGATAAGACTCTGGAGCTAGTCAGATGTTCTACTGGCAAGCAACCAAGCTAATGACGCAAGGACTGATAACCAGGTGTCTCCTCAATCAAGGACTCAGACCTTAAAAGCTGGATCCTCGAGAACCTCAGGGGCGCACTCTACTCAGAGCATCCGGCTGCTGTGTGTGGCCCCTTCCTGCTGATCCTCGCTTCTCTTGCTGACCGCCTCCAGAGGAATTGAGACGTTGCGAACCACGTCGAACCTCGCAGCCTATGGAGGATCGAGCCATGGCCACGAACTACATTCCAGTGACAGAACTTGAGAGTCTAACTCTCTAGGACTGACACCTTATTGTACATTTGACTTTTTTTGTTTGTCGTGTATAAATAAATGCATGTGAAAGACAAAAAAAAAAAAAAAAGAAAACCAAAAAAAAAAGCACCCCAATTGAAAGATG
>NW_008329037.1:4672-5218 GCF_000622305.1 Nannospalax galili
TTTATTTGAGACTAACTGGTCATTACCCAAGACTTATCTGCATGACTACAGTAATTAAAAATGCCAGAATGGTGGAACTAACCTTCTTGGATGTTTAACAGACATACCTTGAGATCTATACTAATTGGGTCAGAGGGACACAAAGGACACTTTTTGCTCCTTGCCCTCCTAGGTCGATTAGTTCCCAGGGACTATGAGCATCTTGCAAAATGTCCTGTAAAGGTGGTGGATCATCTGACCTCTTGATCAAGGAGGCCAAGGAGACCCCACCAGATGGACTTGAACCAGTGTCCAGTCTATAAAGAGGAGGGTCAACACGGAGGAATCATTTCCTCCATGCTTACAAGAGAAGCCAACAATGGTCAAGTAGGAGCTTTGACTTATCTACACATAGACGGAACTAGTAAAAGAAAGGAGCCAGGGGCTCCTCCCAAGCCCATGGGACCCCTGAGGAACAGATCCTCAAACGACCTCAAGAGTAAAAACAAATCAGTTTATCTGGTCCAATTGTATGTCCTTAAACACCCAAAAGGGAAGTATAAACAA
>NW_008329037.1:5604-9164 GCF_000622305.1 Nannospalax galili
ACCAACTGTGACTAGTAATAATCAGATATATAGAGATTAGAAATGTACGTGTAAACATCTTATTGTCAGTTGCATTAAAAATATTTTTTTCTGTATGAAACTGTGTATTTTAACAATGAAGTGGAGACCTTTTTTAAACGTTAAAACCTCATTAATTTTATGTTTTATAGAGTTTATAATGAGTAAAAGATTGTACAAGCATAATAATTCATCTGTAAACCTAAAAATGTACAGCCAATTTTGAAAGAGATGTACCCTAGCTCAGAAAAATGTTATTGAATAGGTTAATGCTGTTGTAATGAAATGCTTCTTCTAATTAAAATAAATAAATAAATAAATAAAGCAAAAAAAAAGGTTGAAAAGAAAAAAAAGACAGAAGAAGAAGAAGGAGGAGGAGGGGGAGGAGGAAAAGGAGGAGGACGAGGAGGAGGAGGAGGAGGAGGAGGAAGAGGAAGGACGAGGAGGAGGAGGAGGAGGAGGAGGAAGAAGAAGAAGAAGAAGAAGAAGAAGAAGAGGAAGAAGAAAACTCCTTCATGTTTTCCATGGACCATTAGACATTGGAACTGTTGGACATGATATAATAGCATGGAAAGAGGTTTGGTGAAGGTTATTTAATCAATTCCATGTAGGGTGCTTTTGGCTCTAAGTAACAGAAAATCTAATTCAAATTAGCTTAAATGGAGGTGGTACTGGCTCCTGTACTAAAAATTCAGAAATAGCATGGGATAGTCTCCCTTCTTAAAAGTGACAAGATATCATCTAGAAAAGATTGAGAGATCCCAGAATAAAGCCTCTCTCTGTAACATTTGGCTCCTTCCCCATTTCTGTCAATTAAACCCAGGCAACTAGCCTAATGTGCAGAACCATCTCAATTAACCTTCCTAGTTCCTTATTATTAGACCAATTAGCCAAAAGACCCCACAAATTTAATGGAAACATACAGGAATGGCAAAGGTGCATTAACAAAAATAACACCTAAGGAACTGGAGATGGTTAAGGAAAATGGAATTTTTTATTTTATTTTATTTTTAACTTTAAGGGCTGGAAAGATGACTCAGTAAGTAAAGGCACTTGCTGCCAAGCCTGATGACCGGTGTTGGATCCCTGGAACCTGCATGATAGAACTGATTCCCACAGGTTGTCCCCTGACCTCCACATGTATGTGTCATAGCATACATGTGACCACACAGACAAATAAATAAATACAATTTAAAATCTCAAGTCAGGCATGCTGGTACACACCTTTAACCCCAGCACTCAAGAAGAAGAGGCAGGTGGATCTCTGTGAGTTTGAGGCCAGACTGGTCTACATATTGAGTTCCAGGCTAGCCAGGGCTACATAGTGAGATCCTGTCTCAAAACATTTTTATAAGCAGATACCATCATTTATTCACTCCAAAGAAAATAACATATTTATATATTTTTTGAGCTTTTTTTTTAAGTTATGTTTCTCCAGAATGTAACTGAACCAGGACTGGTGTTTCACAGCTGTTATCCCAGCACTGAGGATGCTGAGATATGAGGATCACAGCAAGGTTAAGACCAGCCTTGGTTACATAATGAGTTCTAGGACAGACTAGACTACAAAATAAGACCCTCTCTCTCAAAAAAAAAACCCAATAATTAAATAAAGTGTATGTTAAAATTTAGTCACAATGCAATAGTATTATTAAAATGTGGCCTTGGCCAGGTGTGGTGGTGCATGCCTTTAATCCCAGCACTCAGGAAGCAGAAACTAGAGATTGAGGCCAGCCTGATCTACACAGTAAGTTCCAAGCCAGCTGAGGCTACAGGGAGACCCTGTCTCAAAAACAATCAAACCAAAAAAGTGTGACCTTTAGGAGGGAGCTAGTTCATGAAGTTCCCAGCATCATGAATGGAATTAATACCTTTATGAAAGAGTTTAAGAGAATCTGTTAGTCTAGTTTTTCTTCCCACCTTTCTACCATGTGAAGCAAGAAGGGGCCATTAGTGAAGCAGAGAGAACCCCAGACACCAAATCTAACATCTTAATCATTGCCCCCCGACTTCCAGAACTCTAAGTAATAAATATGTGGCTCACAACTGTTTGTAACACCAGTTCCAGGGTATAAAATGCTTTCTTCTGGCGTCCATGGGCACCGCATGTACATGATACATGTACATGTACTTAAATACGTGAAAACAAAACACACATATAACATAAAAATAAATGTCTTAAATACAGAGATAATGAGTTGAGAGCAAGTATTGCTTGAAACTAGACTTCACAAAATTAACAAAATGTAATAACATGTTTTAACACTGTAGTTTTTATTAATTTTAAACCTGTATGATCAACTTATAAACCAAGTATGGGGATTTGGTTATGATTTCTAAGCAGAATATAGTTCTTTCAATCTTGACAGTATAAATATAAGAATGGAGTTCACAGAAATTCAAAGATAGATGGGGGAGGAGGGATGGAGGTAAGGAAGGAAGAAAGCCAAGACACATTGGTGAAAACTGGCAGGATAAAGCAAATCATTTAAGAAAAAAATCTATTAGCCAGGCATGGCGGTGCATGCCTTTAATCCCAGCACTTGGGAGGCAGAGGCAGGCGGGTCTCTGTGAGTTCAAGGTCAGCCTGGTCTATATAGTGAGTTCCAGGCCAGCTGGGGCTACAGGGAGACCCTGTCTCAAAAGGACCAAAAAAAAAAAAATAAAATCTAAATTTGTAAAAGCCATCAATAGAAAGAAACTCAATAACACAACTATGAAAAGTGTCTGTAAGAAAGCAGAAAGGGGGCTGGAGAGATGGCTCAGTGATTAAGTGCACTGACTGCTCTTGCAGAGGACCTGGGTTCGATTCCCAGCACCCACATGGCGGCTACAAACTGTCCTTAACTCCAGTTCCAGGGGAATCCGATGCCCTCTTCTGACCTCCACGGCACTGCACAACACGGGTGCACTCACTTATATGCATGCAATACACTCATACACATAAAGTAAAAATAATAAATAAAATATTTTTTTAAAAGTGGAAAGGAGAAATGGGACCCTTACTAATCAGAATAGCAAGCATGACTAGAGATGGTAAATTAAGAATTAGCAGGCTGGTGAGATGGTTCTGTGGGTAAAGGTACTTGCCACCAAACCTTGAGACCTGAGTTTAATCCCTAGGACTCACAGGGCAGCAGGAAAGAACTGACTCTAACAAGTTATGCTCTGACCTCCACAAGTACACAAATGTGTGCGCGCACACACACACAGAGACATATGCCTACAATAAATAACTCTAATAAAGGAAAAAAAAATTAAGAAAAGAGGATGGGGCTGGAGAGATGGCTCAGTCATTAAGAACACTTGCTGTTCTTGCAGAGGACCTGGGTTCAATTCCAATCACCTACATGGTAGTTAACAAATTGTAACGCCAGTTCCAGGGGATCTGACATTCTCTTCGACCTCTGCAAGCTTGGTATGACATAGGTGCACTTACATACATGCAGGCAAAACACTCATACACATTAAATAAAAAATAATAAATAGGGGCTGGAGAGATGGCTCAGTGGTTAAGAACACTGGTTGTTCTTGCAGAAGAC